>NC_089752.1:36633883-36691383 GCF_040412425.1 Macrobrachium rosenbergii
ACATGATGTATAGTAACAAAGAATGTGGTGGAACGTCTCCATCTACAGTAATTTACCTGTGTGTGTGTGTGTGTATGAATGACTGTCTCAAGAAATATATTTAAAAAAGATTATACTCTATAAGTTCCGTTCTAAAACTTCAGCGGGGGTGAGAGGAAGATCAGTTATAATACCTTCTTGGGAAACCGTTCTGTATATCCCCGGAGTTGGTTTACTTCTACTGAACTTCGTAAATCCGAGGAGCTTCTCGAGGTTCAGAGGGACATTGAAGCTTGACTGGTATAATTTTTGGGAGGGACATGCATTCTAAAAGTTGGGATTCATTGTTTTTTTTATGCGAAAGGTTGAACATTAGGAGATAATTGCTTTGGCTCGAAATAACCAAAATTAGCTAGATAACGCTAAGGTCTTGAAAGGATATAAATAGCTTTGATGGGTTGACGTCGGTGATCAAATCAAAGGCTCTGATGGAGGATAGGTAATGGTGTAATAATAAAAAAAAAACAACGATGATTGTTCTGAGGGAAAAATAAGAGTGATTTATTTTCATCGAGTTAGGAACTGGTTTAGTGATCTCTCTCTCTCTCTCTCTCTCTCTCTCTCTCTCTCTCTCTCTCTCTCTCTCTCTCTCTCTCTCTCTCTCTCTCCTCTCCAAGACTTGGATATTTTTTACGCTCTATAAATGTCAGTAGGATTTTATACCAACTGTCCCTCATGCTGCTTTAGGAAGGCCATCATTTTTCGTATTGGTTCGGAGAGATAGAGACTTACTGTTGTCTGAAATGTGATAGAAGATTGATAATGATGTAGAATACTGGTAGAATTTTTGAGAATATTTTCATTTAAAAGTAAGAACTTGAACATCGTTATCAGATTAAAGAGAACTGCTTTGGAAACGTATTTGTATGCTATATTATGTGCATGGCATCAGGATTTTTTCTGCTTCTTCATTGTTGCATATATATATATATATATATATATATATATATATATATATATATATATATATATATATATATATATATATATATATATATATATATATCACTTTTGAATTTGGATCCATCACACTTAAAAAATTTTAAGTGGAGCGAAAGCTATTCCTATTTTTTCCATACAGTATTTCCTTTGGGATTTGAATCTCATCCATTCCAACGGAGGCTTTTTTTTTTTACTTGTATAGGTATGATGGAATCAAAATTGGTCCTATTCATAGTCTCCATATTTGCCACTGTGACGTTGGTGCATCCCAAGAATCTTTCTACAGCAACGTCAGTGCACATGTAGTCTATTATTCATCCCCAGCCGACAAGTCTGTAGATTATTAGTAATGTTATTAATTTCACGAAAATTTGGCAGTTTTTTAAGGAGACTGGAAAAAATGTTGAATATTTTTTTTTAACAAATTCATGGTCTAGTTAGTTTTCTAATTCCATCTGTTTCTTCTTCATATTTCAAAAAAAACAAAAACGAAACGAAACAAAACCAAAAAAAAGAAAGACAAAAGAAAAGACCTTTTCTTTCTGCAGATACTGGCCAACCCTAAGTAATTGCTTAGAACCTGATATTGTATCCTGCACAATCTCTCGTCCTCGTTGCATGCCGCCTCGGGTTACTTGCATGTCTTGGCGAAATTAACCACATCCTTGTAACATCTGGTGATTACATATAAAAAAGAACATTTTACGCCTTTTCATATAATGGATTTTTTTATAATATACACAATACCATATTTTTTTAAAATTCTGTAAGCCATTTTCAATATCAGCCCCTTTCTGAAATGGTTTTATGGAATCTTTCTCTTCCAGGTACAAAGGCAGTAGATTATGTTATAGCACAGTATACCTTCTCGTTTTCGCCGTCCTGAAATTAAAGATGGGGTTTCCTCCTATAATTATGTTTTCTATTGGTATATCTTATGTTCTTGCATTTGTATTCATGCCATTTTGAAAACAAACCATATATTAGTAACAGCTAAAATAGATGTATATTGAGGAATAGGTCATGTAAAGCAATACGTGCAAGAACCCACGCTCGTGCACGCGCACTATAATTAGTATACTTACTTCAAAAGACACATTTTTTTACTTCAAAAGACACATTTTTTATCAAGGGTTGCTTATTTTCCCCCGTATTTCAATCCTAGATTACATATTGAAGAAAAATACGATGGCTGTTTTTTTTTTTACATTCAAGTCATGTTAACAGGTATAAGTTCGTGACATAATCATATATTTACCTCTGTAAAACTGCTTGTCCTTGACTGTTAATCGTTATGGCGTCTCAACAATTCAGTAGTCTTATGAGTGCCTATTGCTTGTATTTGTTATGGGCTCTCTTTCATTCTGAGACCATTAGAAATTAATCCTCATATACTAGTTATGTCTCTTCGTATAAACAAATTGATATACGTTCCAACAATATAAACCACGATAAGAGAATATTTTTATTGATGCTTTCATAGTGGTAGTTTCCAACAGTACAAAAGCATTTTATTTTGAAATTGAATTAGGGAGCAGAAGGGAACAAATTATCTCATTAATTTATAGCCATAGAGACTTTATGCTATAATTACCATGGGCTTTGAGAATAACTGCTGCTTTGCCTCACAGAAATTGTTCCTCGCACGAAGTCACCATATTTTGTCCGGAATGGAAACTAATATTTCTTCCGTTATGGCTGGATATCTCTAAGTTCTCTGCGCGTTTGGGATTGTGTTTGTTCAGATCACATTTTTTTCATTAGGTTTTTTCGGGATCTGGTCTTTAGTGTTGTATTAAAAAAAATATACATTCTTCGTCAGAAATGAGAAGTTACCCCAGTCTGAAAATGGGATTCTTATTCTTAAAAGGCAGTAGGTTCAGTTTAAGTTATGAAATATTTTACGCTGTTGGTCCGTGGGCGGTCGCTTCCTAGGCACTCCGATCATTATCTGGTATGGTGACTCAGCTAACATACTGGGTAACCTTAATAAACATCCCGGAAGCTCTCGTATGGCAGGGTATGGAAGTGCAGATTTTGATTAAGGGGAGAAATAGGGCTGTTTGATTTGTAATTTTTTAACAAATTCAGTTCCACAGTGAAACTCATCTAATGTTATTGTTATTATTTTTTTGTTCAGATCATTCGCTCTTTTCAGGAATGTCGCTTTAGTTGGACATTGCTAATTTTTATGCCTCGGCGATTTTTGTCGCTATTATTATTGTTGTTGCATTTATTATACTGTTGTTATTAGACTTACTACTACTACTCGTGTTCTGTTCTTCAGGATAACGAAAACGAAATTTATTTTTATTTTCGACTTCAAATGCTGTCTCTGCACTTATCAGTCATGTTTTCCCTTGAAAGTTGTCCCCAAGGTATAATAAATGCAATATTAAGTGATATTTGTGATATATATATATATATATATATATATATATATATATATATATATATATATATATATATATATATATATATATATATATATATATACTGTATATATATATATATATATATATATATATATATACACATATATATATATACACATATATATATATACAAATATATATATATATATATATATATATATATATATATATATATATATATATATATATATATATTATATATATCATACATATATATATACCTGTACATACATTATATATATAATATATTAATATATATGCATATATATAATCACAGCGCTTGTTTGCATAATCATTTACACCCAAACAGTTGAATCACTAAATAAATTCAGGGTTTGCATCCCATTTTAGTACCATTTTAAAATCTAGCAAACCTCTCTTTATGATTGCCATATATCATTAACTTTCGTTGTAAAATAGTTGCTAGAGACTGATTCCTAGGGAACGTGATCCCCATCAGGAACAGCCAAACAGGCGCTATAGTCAACATTTTTATTCCACTGGGACGTTCCATAAAGGCGCTCAGAACGAGATACTGTCAGCATGCAGGGATCAGTGACAGGACAGATAGAGACTTATCAGTCAAGCAGCAGTCTTCCATACGTGAACATTGCAGTAGATGCAATCAGGCAAGACTTAATATAAGGGATTTTAAAATTGTAGATTCTTGTTCAGTATTGTCTGATTTAAGGATTTTAGAATCTATTTATATTCACAAACTTAAGCCACAACTCAACCAAGGTCAGTCTTCCTTTCCGTTATCTATAATCTACTGATTTTTTATTCGCTCTCGCTTTCCATTCATTAGGCTAATTTATCTATTGTGTAATTTTTCTTTTCGTGTTTGTCTTTTTTACTGTTTCTTAGTTCTGTGTTTTATTTGGTGTTTTTTTTGTTTTGTCTTCAGTTTGTTGTTCTTGGTTTTATTGGCTACTGTAATTCACGGAATTGCATTAGTTTTAAGTTACTATGTTTTCTTTTCTGAGTAGTTTTTTTTTATGGTAACGTAGTTTATAAAAAATTATTCTCGAGCGTGACCTTTCTTTGATTTTGTATTTTACTAGTATAAAGTTTTATGTTTTGGTGTTTTGCCTCTATTTTAGGTCGAAAATGGCTTAGTGTGTTATAGCCGAAACGTCCCATTGGAATACAAAGGTTGACTATATCGCTTATTTTGCTGTTCCTGACTTTTGTTGTATCTTAAGAACACCTCGCCCTCGCCTTAAATAAAAGGAAGTCGACACAAACTGAGGCTTCCACTAAAGTTTAGAATCATCGCTTGTATTCTGACGTTTTTTTTTTTGACACAGGCTGACAAAGGGGGAAATACACAAGCCCATTGCATCTTCCCTGGCTATTGCCATCATATAATGCCTTATGTATAGGGCACGTATACATAGAGGATGTGTATATGGTTAATTCACTCTTTTTTTTTTATTCTAATCTTCAAATATATTCCGAGGATGTTTTTAAGACCAAAATCCTGCTTTTGGTCTTTTGCCGCTGAGCGTCCAGCAGTTGTCCTTCCGCTTCCTGAATTTCTTTTGATCTTTTTCTCTGGACTGAACTCAAGTAGATTGTAGAATCACTTTCAAACCGTCATTGTTTCAAGGAATTCCTCCTCCTTCTTGCTGTTTTATTTTAACCACAAAGAACAAGTTTGTTAATTTGGTGGTTTTCCTTTGTTTGGTCTGGATAATATTTTTTTTTATATGTTTTGGATGGTAGACAATCTTTGTTTTGCGTTATGATTCACTTGATTTGTTATAGGTATGTATGTTCAGTTTTATTTTTTCCCTTCATTATTAATGAACGAATGTAAATGAGATAAAACCAAAACATAAGAAAAAAAATATTTTGTGAACCAAAGGGGACGCAGTTTATTTGTACTGATTTCTGTACTCCGTAATGGGAACAATGTCAATATTTCTCACTGAAAATCAAACTATATGAATTTGGAAATGTTATTTGATATATTTCCGGGTTTATTAGACCTTTCAGAGTAGGGCGAGGAAATTATTAATTAAAGGGTGAACATTTACTCATTGAAATCCAATATAAAATCAGTGCCTGTCGCATGTAGTTATTGATATACTCGAACTTGTGATGTTTTTTCTCTATGAAATTACCATAAAATATATCAACCTAAGTTGAATTAGCAATGTATCTCCTTCCCACTCCCGTTTATCTCTCTCTCTCTCTCTCTCTCTCTCTCTCTCTCTCTCTCTCTCTCTCTCAATATCTCGAAATTTTGTTTTAGACAACATCCATGTTTGTTGGGAAATGTTGTTATTGGTTATTTTTTCAAAATTTATATTCTACTAAAGAAATAAGTGATGTCTTTAATGTTATTCTATCCGTTGTCGAGCGTCAGGCTTTTAAATATCTAAAGCTAGTAATATAGTCTAGAAACAGGTGCTTGAAATGTTTAGAGCAAAGTGTCCTTAATTTGTTACAGGTTTTGAGGGACTGATGCTTCCAAGTTTCGCTTTTAATTTAATCGCAACGATTTGCATGATTGTCTGAAAGGAATAAATGAAAGGGGTCTTTAGTATATAGTTAAATCACAAGAGACGATGTTCTCTAACAAAAATCAACGGAAATTAAAGATTTTTATTCCAAAATAACATCAAGGCCTCGGGCAGTCTTCTTAAAATTTCGTGAACCCTCCTTATTTCCAGACTCATTATTACACTTTGCATTAGTTTCGGGAGTCTCTCTTCTTTAAGAAGTTGCTGCTGCAAAAGTTCTCCGAACTTCATGACACCAATCGTAAACAGAGACGATTAAGGAAGGAGTAGAGTCATATGTTTTACGATGCCTGTCTTTTCCCGTCGTATTTTATTTACGATTAATTCTTCCCGTGTCGTCCAATTCATGTACATCCTTTCTTTCCCCCCCTTCTTTTCACTGCATTTCGCCGTTCTCCCTATTGCTCTTCGCCTTACAATTCGTATTTTGTTTAATTCATATGAGAACTATTAGGTAATCCTTTACCCTTTGAATGGTCAAGTAAATTCATTTGAATGTCGTGTCCGAAGGTAATTTTAGTTGAGCTGTGAAATTATATTTCTCTCATTCATAATCTGATTAACCTTAACAAATCCTTTAATTAATGAGAAAAGGGGATGATGGGAGAACTACCTGCTTTAGGATTCTGAATGATTTTCACCTTATTAGACCAGGTGTGTATTCATGAACTTAACCCACCTTGCCTAGCGTTTTAGTTTCAACAAAAACATCCACCCTTGCTCATTTTCCACGAACAGACTCGATGAGGGACTATCTTTTGATTTAGGCATGGGAATGATTGAGTGATTGATTATGTCTATTAAAACTGGCGTCACAACATCTAGGTCATTGACGCCGTAATAAATTTAAATAAACAACCAAAAATAAGTAAGTTTAAAAAGAATTTCATATAAAAATAGCTAAAAATATATATGTATATAATCATATTTGTTCGAATATATTATCAATACTTACATATACTTTATAAGTATAACCTAAATTTTGTTGAAGAGGCCCGCCTGCCACATAAAGATATATAACATGTACTGGTGGGTTATTTGAGTAAATATTGACACACCGTCTCTCTGTTCATTATGTTTTCAACTCCGTTTGTTTGCTTTTGAGAGAGAGAGAGAGAGAGAGAGAGAGAGAGAGAGAGAGAGAGAGAGAGAGAGAGAGAGAGAGAGATAATTTTTGCGAGCTCTGCATATACCTTTTGTAGGAGAAAGTGTTTCTTTCAAAAGAATGATGAAGAATTAGGGCAGCTTTTGTGGTTGATGTGACAAAGGAAAAATGAACCTTCTAGTAGTATATGGAAACTGACAAAAACTGTGGGAAAGTTGGTAAAGATACTGGGGAATCTGATAAAAGGCCTTAACTAGTAACAATTAAAATATCTCATGTCCAGCTCCTAGCGGAACGACCTAGCAGCAAATAAATCCTTTAGGTCAACGGAAAGGAAACAAGACTTAGATAAGGAAGAATGGGTTACATAAGACGTAATTTGTGTTTGTTTTATTTGAGGATAGCTAACTTTTATGATATTTATAGATTTTGCGTTTCATGTCCTCATTGATCTATATCCCATAGGTTCATTGCATACTGATGTAAAATTTTTTGTTCAGTTTCATTTGTTTGGTACTAGTCTTATATTTTATATTTTTTCGTAAAATAATGAAATATTCTGTTTTCGGAAACCTTTTTTTTATTTATCACTCTCATATCTTTAATACCTTCCTAAAATTTCATATTAAAACCTCAGGCTTCCGTCTCCTGTTACTATTTTACCATTTCCCCTTAAATCCACCCCCCACCCCCGTAGGAATCCTTTGCTTCTCCCTTCTAACCTTCCTCATTTTTCGTGTTCTTAATTCCAAGACTTCTTTACTCTGAAAACCTCTGGTACTTTTAATTCAGGCACCATTCGTTTCTTGTTGTGCTTAATTTAATGCAAAACATTAAACATATTTTTCAGGAAGGTGGATTTTATGTAACAGTTGTTTCTTAGAATTCCTTTTTGCATTTCACGTCTTTCGCGCACTTCCTAAGCGAAAATGTCTTCTGTAAGGTGCATCTTACTCGAGGCATTTTTTCAGATGAATTAAAGACGAAAATTTTTTTTTTTAAGTGTTTTCTTGGAGTTATGCTGCATTAAGTGTGTCCTTTTTTAAAATCACGCAGAATATTTACTTTCTTTCTAGTTAGTTGAATAGTAACATCATCCATGTAAATTATGTATTCATCACTTATTTCCGAAGACCTCAAATTCTTAAATTTGTTTACTTCATCTCCAACAGATGTCGTTTGAGGTCCCTCTGTAGAAGCCTTTTAATCCATAAGGAACTTGAAAGGAAAAGCAAGGTGTATGTCGTGACGTAAGGTCTGACTCCAGCAGTTCGAGGATTTTAGCATCCAAGTATATTTAAACTTCTCTCATTAAGTATGGTAAACTTTCAAACACAAGTATGTCTGACCTGTTGCCAAAAAGTTACTTTTGCATTCAGCGACTTTTTTTAACTATACTGTGTTACTGTCGACCTTCGTCTCGTGCGTTCAGTCAGATTCCAGGGTCAGTTACCATTTGCCACTTTGCTTCATCCCGCCTCCCTTTGCACTAAGCTTTATGGAAGGTTTCAAAAGGCTTGCATATCTGATCCTTGGTCTTTAAAGCATAAGTAAATATTTTTGCAATACTGCTTATTTGAATTAGACGAGTCGTGAAAGTAGGCGTTAGAGACGTGCGTTGGGTAAATGTCACTAGGCGTGGAAATGTGAAAATAATGCTCTCTGTCTTATACAAATAGTTGTACACTAACAGAAGCCTCGATTTTGTCCATAATTACAATTACTAACACAAAGGCCTGTGTAACTGATAGCTGCGAAAAGAGGTGTAAAATAAGAGCAATTTTGGAGGGAGTGGGAAGGCTGATTCATCGGTTGTAAAGGGCAAGAATAAGAGTTATTGACAATATCAACGGTCATTATGAACATGAGTAGCTTGTCGTTATCTCTGGACCAGTTCACCATAGGTGTTGTAAAGAGTTAGTGAAATTTGCATGTGTGTGTGTGGTTATGTGTGTGTGTGTGAGAGAGAGAGAGAGAGAGAGAGAGAGAAAGAGAAAGAGAGAGAGAGAGAGAGAGAGAGAGAGAGAGAGAGAGAGAGAGAGTTGCGTTGACAGGAGGCAGCTGGTAGGAATTTGCTAAGAGTAAATGTAGCCGGAGGGAGAGCCAGAATTACGTCTGTTATTTGAAGGATGAACAAAAACACTTTCTTTGTGCATGAAGACCTGCAAGAAGTATACAAGGAAAGAGTGGAAATAGAAGAGAAATCTATATATTGTAATGACAGACACAATAAAGGAAACCTGTGACTTAAAGCCTTGGTATTTCTTGATTAAGAGTCTCTTGAGCTTGTCATATTTGAGTGATGGTGGTGAAAGGAAAGGAGAGAGACTGGAGCATGCATGATTAATTTGTCTTTCTTAACTTGTAAAAGAGATTCATAAACTCGGGTGCTCGATGTTTTTAGCAGGGATGTGTCATCGTTAGGATATACTTATATTAGATTTTTTGATATAGATGAAATTACCGTGCGGGCTATTACTACTAGGATATGAAAAATCTTAAGAACATTATTAAGTGACGCTCATGAAAATTTCAGTACTTAGAATCATGTTAATCGTCATATTCATCATCATCATCATCATCATCATCATCGAGTCTGACGTCATGCGACGCGAAGCTCCTCTGGAATTCCAAAAGTCATGTTTTGTCAGTAATGATCTGAATGCGTTATTGAGCATTTGGAGTCACCATTGTAGATTTTCACCAAGACTAGTAAACATTTATAAGGGATCTTCGTTTCCGTTATTTTTCTGTCTCTGGAGATCATAATCTTCGACTAAACCCCATCGTATAAATATGGGGTAATTAAATACCTCTGCCTTAAGTGGAGCAAAAGAAATTAGGTTTTTGCACTACGTCAGTTTTGTGTGTTCTCGTGTTACAAGAAATGAAGCTTTTACCTTTAATTACATCAGGGCTTAAGAACCCTTCCGGAATTGAAAATTTCGTAATTTCCAGCCGCCTTTGCATTATTCTGAAATTAGAATTTTGTCATAAATGTGTATGATCACGCTGTTCTGAAAATTTGGTTGTAGATATGACTATGAATTCAGTTTTGTAATTTTTGCCATCTTCTGATATACTAGAAAGCGTACTCTGATAGGAAAGCAATAACAGATTTCTACAAATTTTTTTTTTTTTTTAGTTTTCGTATGGCATCGCGTAGTGATGGTGACAGTGTTTTCAGTAAATTGCTATTACTTTTTGGTAAAGTAAATCATTAGAATTCAACAGTCCGGGGAACTGTTTCTGTAACTACGTTTTTCATTATATTTAAATATATTATATGTACAACAATTATTTGTCCTAAATTTTTCATGTGGCATGCATCAGGCATTGCTCTTTAAATATTTATTTGATTTCAACAGAAGGTACATAGTAAACCTACATTGCCGATGTAAATTCATTCTTTCTGGTTATGTAATAGACGTGTTTCCTCATTCTTATATTGATAAACCAATTATATCCTTAGAACACTTGAGATTCCCTTGTGGAGGTACAGTAAATAACACGACAAATCTTTACTCGACTAGGGCAAAGGTTATGTTTAAAGTGGTCTTTGAAATAGCGAAGAGAAAACTTATGAGTTTCATGCTCAGAATTTACCCAGCATTATCTTAGTGTTGTATGTTTTTCGTCATCCATTTTAGTTGTTTGTATGAACTCTTAATTCTAATTTAATCTTTTACAATATTTAGAAACTCTCTCTCTCTCTCTCTCTCTCTCTCTCTCTCTCTCTCTCTCTCTCTCTCTCTCTCTCTCTCTCTCGTGCAAAGACAAACAATTCAGGAGGATTTCAGTCTTAATGCCACGGAATATATTCCTGTTTATGTTGGGCTAATGAATCATTTTTATTTGGGAAATATTTTAGGTACATTTGTTACCTGGCTCGGCAGAAGATCGCTTTCTTCCTTATGGTTTTTCTGCTTTTAAGATAATTATAGAGTTGAGATTAGCGTGTTAGAAAAAATATCAAGTATTTCATGAGACTCTCTTTCTCATGATATATAACTAAGAAATGTCAAGTTGCAAGTCGTTGTCTTGCCACGAAAATTATGATTTATTTTGAGAGAGAATGAAATAAGGCAAGCAAAAGTTAGTTTACATGCATACTTTTTAAAACGAGCTGTCAAAAGTGAAATAAAATCAAAAGAGCTTTGCTTTCCCATGGAATTTATGTCAAGTATTTTTGGACTTGTGGTCATTAATTGATTAGGTTCATTAATTGATTAGGTATAATACTTATTAACTGTATATAAAATATTATGTAGAGATAAACGTGATCCTGTGTCTTGGCCCTATTTTGTAAGTAAAAACTGTCACCTGTTTATGACACAATGGGCAGTATAATTAGCAAAACACCATAGACCATTGGTTACTATTTATTTGTTGCGAATGTTTCTATTCTTCAACTTATTATTTTAAAAGTTTTGTTTTTGTTGGTTTCCTTTTTATAACATAATCCAGTAAATTGATATTATTCAGCTTTGAAATGAAAGACAAATAACTACCCTGGTACGTAAAATAAGTTGTCAAAAACTGAGCAATTGTCCAAATCGCAAAGTACAAGTATGAAAGATGAGGGAAGGGTGCACCACGGTTGAAGTGTGACCCACAGGAAGTATAATATATATAGTTAACATTGATTTTCATATTGTAGTGTTAATTGTACCTTGATAGATATACCCTCAAATATATGTAACTATGCAGAATAATATTTTTTCCTTCTCTCCTTACCCGGAGTAAGATGTCACTTGGTAAAAAACTGGCATACACTGAACAGCATTTCCATTGTTCTCCTAATTGGCCGAGAAGACGGCCCTTGAGAGTAATGATGTTCTTTTATTTTGCCAGACAGATTATCTCTGATATCCATTTTCTTGCAACGGGTAAAACATTATCCACCAATTTACAGCGACGATATTTTTTAGGACAAGGAGGAATGAATGTCTGCGTACGATATTGTTGAAAGAAACTCTTTTAGCGGACTGGATATTTCGGCAACAATTCTTTCCCTGACCTTCAAGAATTTTGCCTTCCATTAATCCTTGTTTGTTTGTTTGTTTGTTTGTTTGTTTTATATTCACGGCGATGTCCATTGCATACGACTCGTATAGTTAGACATCGGATTTAATGATTTTTATGAAAAGGGAGGCCAGCAACAGTTCTTGTTATGTTTCGGATCTTGAGTTTATGAAGAGAGGAGGACAAGACAAGGTTTGCTATGGGTTGGGAGTTGGGTGTCTAGAACCGGCAACGTGTTTTGGCTGCAATAGTATCCGATCTCAGGACTCCTCAAATTCTCTCTTTTTAAAGTTTCACTTTGTACAGGTAAGTCCTCAGGGCTTTCTTAACGTCGTTTCAGTTCTCTCTCTCTCTCTCTCTCTCTCTCTCTCTCTCTCTCTCTCTCTCTCTCTCTCTCTCTCTCTCTTATATGTTGTCCTGGTTTGTTGTTGTTCCATTTTTATTTCTTCTTTGAAAAGAAAATACGGAGGCAACTGTGGTTTGAAGATAGCAGGATTGTTGGTATTCTACAGGTTATAATGAAATATGGGACCTTTCAATATCGAATATGACATGTAAAAAAATATAAGAAACATGTCAGGATTTTCTATGTAGGGGGTAGTGCCATTAGTGCATTTCACGCGGTGCACTGTAGCCATTACTTAAGGTTTTTTTGCAGGGTCCCTTCGGTCTCTACTGCAACCCTTTTCATTCCTTTTACTGTCCTTCCATTCATATTTTCTTTCTTTCATCTTGATATCCACCCTCTCCTGACAATTGTTTCATAGTGCAACTGCGAGGTTTTCCTCCTGTTACACCATTCAGACCTTTCTACTCTCATTTTCCCTTTCAGCGCTGAATGACCTCATATGCCCAAGTGCTAGGCTTTTGGCCTAAATTCTATATTTCATTTCTATATCGGGATTTGAATGTTATAGATGGCCGTGTAATGAATAACTCGAAACAGAGTACTTGTTATTGGATAAGGGGCGTTCAGCTAAAAACTGATCATAGTATGAAAGCCTGACATCATCCAAGACATAATAATGCATTGTTATATTATGTGCATCATGTTATAGTAGTAGTTTCCCCCCTTAGCACACAGTGAAGTTAGTACAAAAACATATATTATTTAGGAATAGAGAAATTGCAGCTGGTATTGAACAATGCCGCCATGTGATGCTTAGTTCATCTGTTCTTATTGCATTAACTATTTTGTTACATTTGTGTGTGTGTTGTTTTACGCTTATTACTATGGTTGTTAATCTTCATGCCGCTCTTATAGAGTAACATTATTTTTGTCATTGAAGTATTTTGTTACTGAACAATGGAAAGGAAACGGCTTTTTACATCATAATGATTGAACGAGTGTGATAAGCTGAATGTAATGAATTTTCTATTGAGAAAGTCATTCTATGCAAATGACCTGTGAAGGCCTCACTAATAGGACGCAAAATCGGACGACCCTTCTGATGAGGGTCCGTGCAGTTGCAGATTCCCAGGATGGAAGATGAGGCGGGGTTTGGGGAAGGAGCAGCATCGTTGATATCGATGTTAATATATTGTTGTGAATAATATACTTGATGTTTTGTACTGGCCAAATGCGCAATTTTATATATTTATTTATTCGTGTATTTTTATATATAAATAATTGTGTGGTAAGGTAGCAGCCGGCAGCAGATCGTTGCATTGCAGTACATTGGTGCATGAAGTAAATTATTTGTCTGTTATAAAAAAGGCTGCAGTATTTACGCGGGGATTTCCCATCGTTTTAACATATCCATTTTCTCTTTCCATGTCAAACAGATTTTTTTATATGAACTGATGGGCAGACTTGCTACACCTTACCAGCTCGTATGCTTGTTTCTTTATCAAGAGCACACTTATGACAGTGAACAGATGTTCAAAGGTATAGTATAAATAGAGGATAAAACATGCTAGGATTTGAAGGCAAAACTTGTGGAGTAGAATTTGGCAAAGTTAAATATTTTATTTAATCCTTGCCTTAGCACGTCACGAAGTACCCGTATTATTCGTTTATTCTTAGTTTTCAATGAATTGTGGTGTAACACATAAATTTAGGGATTATTTTAGTACCTGGGCGCGAACATAAAAACAAGACGTCTTTTAGATAATATGGGTACCGGTATATAGTCAGTTTATTTGAATTTCTGCTTATTTACGTGTCACTTGCAGATTTGTCATTGTTCAACTACATTTCACACATTCGTGATCCCCCCATCATCATCTCTCTCTCTCTCTCTCTCTCTCTCTCTCTCTCTCTCTCTGTGCAGACGATTCCTATCTATTCAGCTTCCATTCTTCCCCTTCACCGTGTCGCCCTGGGTTCATTCCCTGGTGTATGCGTTCTTTTGCATGTCTTATATTCCAGTTGGATATTAGCTGCGTCTTGCACGACTTGTGCGAAGGCTTTAAGGAAAAAGAACATTATGGCCCGTTTGTCTACTGCATGTGGTAATTGTCATAACAGACAGATCAACTAATGGGCTCCCTTTCCTCTACCCCTTCGTATAATTAGCCTTTTTTTCTGGGTGTTTTAAATTACGAATTGAAATATGTAATGGTTACTGAGCTCTTTTGAATACAGTAATAAGTGACTGTGATCACTTACGATGTAACTGCTGATTCTAAATAGCATAGGTAAGTGCATCCGTTTTCTTTCTTACTTCTTTTGCTTATTTTTCAAATAGTAGGTTTGTGTAAATTCCATTCTCTTTTATATGACTCAAGCCGTGTTGCTCATGCATGCGTTTGTATTTTATATTACTATTATATTGCTATTATATCATTTATACATAAGGTTGTTTATATTGTTCTGCGAGAAGTATAATAATGGAATGAAAAATTCAAAGTAAAGTCCTCTCATGCGCCTTAACTGGTTTTTCCGAGTTACATTTTATTTTATCGTTTAGGTAGTATCTTTTGTCTGCTTTTTAGTTTTAGGTGAAAAATTTCAAAGAACTTGAGATGCCAAACTGTTCACCCATGACAGTGGACTGGCTCTCTCTCTCTCTCTCTCTCTCTCTCTCTCTCTCTCTCTCTCTCTCTCTCTCTCTCTCTCTCTCTGAGCTGCAGATAGGAACGCAATCCCCGTCTCAAATTGAGATAGTAATCATACATCGATGACACTGTCATCTGCTGCCTGGTCTCACATGTCTTGGATTTATTGGAGTCCGGCACCTTTGTTGTTCACCCACCCTGATTTGTTCCCCAGTATATACTGCTGTTACCAGTGCATTTGGTCCATTGACAATTCCAAATGTTCCTCATACTGTTTTTCGTGTTAGGCATTGTGAAATGTCAATATCTCTGAATGGCGGAAATGCCGTTTCTTGTATAATTATATAAATCTTATACGCTGTATAAATCTTCATTTCATTAATAAATTATTATGATGTTTATGATGATGTTTCAGCATTGAGCACATTCATATCACTTAATAAAAAAAATTATGAATTATTACCCGCGTTGACAAATATGCCTCAAAAATATTAAATGTAGAATAACGCTAGAGGCATTGTACTGTTCCTTTGATATTTAAAGAAAATATTGAATAGACTTTTTTTATCTAATTTGAATTCAAAATGATTAAGTAACTTCATTATTTCGGTTAATATGCAATATACATGCTTCTAAATTTTATGTCATTGTAATACAATCATTCGAGTCGTTGATGCTTTCATAGCATGTATATCCAGTATACTCGTAGTTTACAGTCTAATCACAGCATCAGTCCAACATAAAAATTTACATCTTGAGTAAGACATAACTGATAGCTGAAAGGGATACGCTAAGTCACCGAGGATTTTTAAGTCAGTCTTTCTTGTTAATAATAATAATAATAATAATAATAATAATAATAATAATAATAATAATAATAATAATAATAATAATAATATTTGTGAATATATTTCAATAATGAAGGAATGTAGTGAAACATTTTAAATTTCTATTTATTTGGTAAGCCCTTTAAGTGAAAGAGACCTTGCATTTTTTCCCAGGTATGAAGACAGGATGGATAAGCAGTCCCATCATTATGAGAGATGAAATCACTGCGTAAAAAGCAAGAAAATGAAAATTTAGAATTTTTTTTCCTGATGTTCTTACAAGTAATATTTGCAATTGCTGTAATTATGAAGCACTGAACACGGCCTGGTCTACCCCTGATGATCATTGCCTACAGATATTCTGCGAAGAATGAGTAAGAGAGTGATAGTAAGTGAGGCTATTGGTGCATACAACAATAACATCGGCATGACATCATTTGCTCTGTGTCCCATGGGAAGTCTAAGAAAAACCAGGCATATTCTGACATTTTCCGACCAGTCAATATAGTGTCAGGTACTGAATAGTTTACCTTCTGTGATGATGTTCAGATTCATAGAAGACAATTTACATGCCTTGATTATACTGAAGTTCATAAGAGACTTTGAAATGTTACTCAAGCTGGATGGAAGGGGTGGTGGAAGGCAAAGAGCAAGTGCAAGGAGGGGTACATGTAAAATGACCTGCCGTGTTTACGATGGTTTGGAGAAATGGAAGACAGGTAGAATGTTTATAAACTGTACAAAACGTTCAACCTGTGTGACTATCCTTTGTTTGAGCTTGGCCCGAAATCTTTTAGGGATACCATAACGAGAATATGCTTATGGCACTTAAGTGTTATTGTTTATTAACTACGGAAATGTAATTGATGGGGTTTCTCTTGGAGGAATTCCACATGGAGTCAGTATAGTGCTATTGCAATGCTTTCAGTGAGGTTTTCATACTATTTTATGTACAAATAGAAAAAAGTGAATATGGTATTTTTATTTAAGAGTTTAATTTGCTTGGACTTTGCTTCCCGAGTTACGTGAACTTGAAATCTATCTCAACTTGGTTTTCAAAGAGCATTTTAAATTGAAACTAATCTAATATTTCACTTAATTAAATAGTGTACTCCGTAGCTGCATGCCTTTCAAACAATGAGCATTCGATTAATATTTCGGTGCCATTAAATGTAGTATGTTTTGCAAAAGCGAAAAGTGTAGACTATGACCAATATTATTTTATTTGGTTGTTTAACATTCTGGATATGCATTGCGAGCCAAATGTGAGGATGTAAAATAAAGACAGGTATCCATTGTTATTGCAAGTAAATGTCTCCTTGTTGTGTTTGGGGTCTCGGTTTTATGTTTATGGTGAACGTGACCTTAAGAGGTCGGCTACTTGTTGCATTTAAATCGCTGTTGGACTTCCACATCTTTGATATTATTGTTGATGGTCGTGGCGTTTTTATTAGTACTTTTTCGTAACTGCAATTTATTCTCTTAACTGCTGAGAGAGAGAGAGAGAGAGAGAGAGAGAGAGAGAGAGTCAAAGTAGGTCAGACTGACGGACTCTCGGAGCAGCTGTTTCCAGGTGTTTTCTCTGCCGGCCAGTAAAGGAAAGGAAAGGTCGCGAGAATCCCTTTGTTCGTAAGTTATAATGACAATCATAAAGGAAGACGCTGGAATGCTCCCAGGGGTTAGATAGCCTTGAAACATTAAGTTACCTTATGCGTAGTCATCAAGATTATTTTAGGCCCCAGGGAACATGCTGTGTATTTTGTCATAGGTAAATATTAGTAAAATGAATTTTAGTTTTCTGTAGAAGAAAACTATTGGGATGGCTTGGTCTGTCTGTCCGGACTTTTTCTATCCGCATTATGATCTTAAAAACTACCGAGGCTAGAGGGCTACAATTTGGTATGTTGATCATCCACCCTCCAATCATCAAACATACCAAATTGCAGCCCTCTAGTCTCAGTAGTTTTTAGTTTATTAATGTTTCAGGTTAGCCATAACCGTGCGTCTGGCAGTGCTATAGGACAGGCCACCACCGGGCCGTGGCTGAAAGTTTCGTGGGGCGCGGCTCATATATCATAATACGCTGTACAGAAAACTCGATTGCGCCGAAGAAACTTCAACGCATTTTTTACTTGTTTATTTTGTTATTGATGTCTCTAGATGGTGTTTCATGTGTGAACTAATCATTTGCACAATGAAAAAGTTTTTACAAAAGTGAATTTGTGAAATAACATATCAGGAAAAAATGCACAGTTGAGCAGCTCTTTAAATGAAATTCTCTGAACATATTATTACATGGATGTTTGGAATATACCGATATTCAGTGTCTCACCTACTGTATCAGTAAATATGGTGATAATGCAACCGCAAGTCACTGGATTATTATTTCCTTACACAATGACAACCGTGTATTAGTCTTATTTGATGAGAAACCTTTTTATTAACATCTTTACTAAAATTTGGTGGTGCTTTTCACTTTTCTGTAAAAGAAAACTATTATGCCGGCTTTGTCTGTCCGTCCACACTTTTTCTGTCCGCCCTCAGATCTTAAAAACTACTGAGGCTAGAGGGCTGCAAATTGGTATGTTGATCACCACCCTCCAACCGTTAAACATACCATAATGCAGCCCTCTAGTCTCAGCAGTTTTTATTTTATTTAAGGTTAAAGTTAGCCATGATCGTGCGTCTGGCAACGATATAGGACAGGCCACCACCGGGCCGTGGTTAAAGATTCACGAGCTGCGGCTCACACAGGATTATACCGAGACCACCGAAAGATAAATCTTTTTTCGGTGGCCTTGATTATACGCTTTACAGAAAACTCGAAACTTCGGCGCATTTTTCACTTATTTTTTTTTTTATTACAACATCATTGAAATTATAAATAGTACACATTCTTTACTTATTTCTCCTATTTGAAGAACCTAGTCCTATTTCCATAAGAATATTTTTTTTTCTTTATGTTCATTATTGTTACTTGCAGTAGTAGATTAAGAACACGGAATTTGTTACTTTTCTTGATAGCAACGAAAGGACCATTGCTCTGAGTAAGACACAGTTGATAAGTTTCAATAAGATTCTCCGAAGCTAACAAATCTTGTCTTCCTTCTGTGGCCTTTAATACTGCCTCATGGTGCGACGGCTACCCTTTTCTTACATACTACTGATGTGGCGTCCAACCACTGGCATAAATGTGTTAAAAAGAGGGATAATTAAATTACTTACTTGTCAGCAAACACTTATATTTTGAAAGGAGAGAAGAGAAGAACAAGAGTTCTTCGAGCAAGTGAAAAATTTGTATAAAAGTTTTTTTGATGTTTTCCAAATACTCTCTCTCTCTCTCTCTCTCTCTCTCTCTCTCTCTCTCTCTCTCTCTCTCTCTCTCTCTCTCACATGCATCAAGGTACCAAGCGTTAGTTTTTTAAGTGGGGAGTTAGTTTTTTAAGTGGGTTGGGAGATGTGTTTTAGATTCACTTCTCCCATGTGATTCCTCATTGACTAACGTATGACGCAATAACATCATAAATTGTAATGGGGCAAAAGAAACAAAAGACCAAGTATTATATGTAAGCTTGTCTTATGTATCAAATAAAATCAAGGTTCAATAGAAAGAAAAATAAAACGGATCACTAAAGCATACTTTATAGATGTGAAGATTCGAATGGTATTTTTTTAATAATTTTAGAATTGGCAATCTGTTCAAGTCAGAGGAGTCGTTGACTAGTGAACTGCGTCCAGTGATTATATGCAAATTTGTGCGTCCGAAGTGTAGTTCGGAATACGTGGGTAGTTCAACGAAACTGTTGTCTATCAGAGCTTTTGGACCCTTTTACCTCTAGGTTAACCACCTCAGCCATCCGTAAAGGAGCATTGCCACGGGTTATGCAATGTTAATATTAATTTTTCGAATTTCAGTATTTTATGTAAAGCTCAATTTGAAATTGAGCTAAGACTGTTAAAACCTTTTATATAGAAAAATTTAAACCTAACTTAAATATAGATAACACTGCCTTCAGCAGGAAGGTATCTCAATTTAGATTAATTTTTATCATTATCTGTGTGGTGATTGTATTAATTTTATAATAATTTTATGTTTTTGGGTATAAATGTAATAATTTTTAGTTTTTACAGAACAGGAAGATGGACAGCTGTCTAAAACGTTGATAGCATAGAATGTGAATAAAAGGGAAGAGAATGTTGAGGTTTGTATTGCCACCACAGTTCCTCACCCGGTTAAGATTTCCCTCATCGTTTAGTCTTGTTTTCTAGTGGTATAACTTCAAAGTGAATATAGGACTTAAATTATTTAATCATCAGTTAATTGTGGAAATAAGAAACGTACAATGGAGTGACAGGAATGAATGACGCTTACAATCGTAATGTTACTGGAGGGAAAAGGTAACCAGATTAAAAAGGAAGAACCAGTAAGCATGGTATGGGGTCAGGAAGTAGAATACCCCGTAAGGAGCGACGCATATTAGTAAACCCCATTTCGTGGCTTCAGAATGTTGGGCAGTGGCAACCTCTACGGGGCCATGGGAGATGACAAACCTGTGTATAGTGGAAGAAGAGGGTTGAACAGCCCCTGATACCAATAGAGAACGAGGAAGTGTAGGGGTGGAAGGCGTTCCAAGCCTACAGCGGCTATGGCAAGGGAGCGGTTACCTAAATAGAATCGTCGGGATAGATAACATTAATTGGACGCGAATGAACCAGATGGCTTCCAAATGGTCCTCTATGAAGCGACAACTTCTATAGAACACGAGGATTTGGGATCAGTGGGAAGAATGACAGTGAAAGCAATAAATCGAAGGCAGTGATGACCCATATGTGGCCAGCAACGAGATAATTATGAAAAAGTATAAGTACTGTTACAATTATTATATTTCAACCAATTAGTCATACATATGAGGCATTAAGATTTATTAGGCATATTTACCAGGACATGCAAAGTAAAGTTGATGGTACAGCCCCTAAAATACTGTCATCAAAGGGATATCTTCAGAACTCATTTTAAAGTTGATGAGTGATAGTGACTTGGTGTTTGTGTGAGTGTGTGTGTGTGTGGGTGTTTGTGCGCGCTCGTGCGCGTGTAGGAGCTTACGTGATAATGTTTCTTCTCAATCACATAGTTTCTTGCCTATTTTTATGTTACCTTTGTCCAGGGAAAAGTTCAGTTCATTGTTGTAGGCCTAGATCATCGGTCACACAGGACGCTTCATTCAGGGTCTCATACCTCTTGCTGGTTTATATTGGTTCTCTTTTTGCAGTCGGTAGCCCCCAAGGTATGTAGATGCAACTTGCCTGCGGACCCAAGGCATTTTAGCATCGAACTGCTAGATGGGGCATGGGCATTGAGTTCTCGTGTAAAACGACAGGGAAATATAAATACCTAAAATAGACGGTACAAAATAGACGGTGAAAAATTCTACCCGTTATAGTATTGATATCAAATCCGTTTGCGTTTCTTAAGTATGAAAAATTCAGTTTACTTTATTCAATAAAGTTTATTGACTAGAACTTCCTTCTGTAAAATCCATGTTGTGTGTGGAAGAACCTGCCAAATGCAAGTTAAACATTTGAGTTAAAATTATAGTTGTCTGATTGATTTCCAAAACTTAATTCTCGTTTTCATTATAAAATGGCAAACATGCAGGTTTGCGTTAATTACCAAACTTTTAAACAAACCCAACTCCCGCAGAATGACGCTTATAAAGAATCCTACTTGGGCTATTGATGCCCTTTCAAGATTCGAGGGATATGACATTGAGAGTTGAGAGTTGTTTAAAATGTGTGAATGGGCTTAAACACTATCAAAAGGACTGGAGCACCGAAATATGATTTTCACATTTTAAGAAGTCATAAACATTAAAGAAAAGAAATTTTCACGAAAATTTCTCTCCGAAAAAACATAACACTTTAATGGGCCATTGAAAGATAATTCACATTTCATAAGTGGGCCGAATTGGTGAGTAACATTATTGCATATGAAGCATCCAACTGCAGCATCTGCAAGACGAACAGTGCAAGGTAAGTACGAGGTGCCATGTGTCGAGAACGAAGCAAAATTCATGAATGTTAACACGCTGGCCATACTCTAGCAAAGGGAAGTTAATATTTCAGTTTTTAACTAGACACAGAATTCATTTTATTATAGAAAATATTTTTTTGCTTAAAATTTATTATATGTCGACATTACAGATTAAAAACAAAACTAGCCCTTTGTTGGCCGAGTTGGTTGAGCTTCAGACCGTCATTCGATGGGCCGGAGTTCGATTCCCGCCGCCGGCTGATGAAGAGTTAGAGGAATTTATTTCTGGTGATAGAAATTCATTTCTCGCTATAATGTGGTTCGGATTCCACAATAAGCTGTAGGTCCCGTTGCTAAGTAACCAACTGGTTCTTAGCCACGTAAAATAAGTGTAATCCTTCGGGCCAGCCCTAGGAGAGCTGTTAATCAGCTCAGTGGTCTGGTAAAACTAAGCTATACTTAAAAACAAAACTAAAGTTCATTGTATAAACATTTTACTAGTCTCGTGGTAAATCCCTAATTGGTTACCATCTGGCAAACGAAAGACCATGAAATATTCATCATAATAGCAAAACATGCAGTCATCCTTGAAAATTTCCATACGTCGTTTTCTTTAAATGTTTCCTATGAATTACCGAGACTGCCCGTATTTCCCACAATGCATAGAGGCACAACGTCAACGAAACATTCTTGATCCAGTCTTACCTTTCCAGTGTTGCGGTATCGCGATTGTATTCATTTGACAGGTCCTTATAATACAGTCGTGTAACGTTATATACTAGACCAGTAATGGAGCATAAACTTTGGCGTGAGAGTAATAAAGTGAAAACTTGAAGAAACCGTAAATACGAGGAACGGAATGCAGAGGACCAACGTTAATCCTAAGCCGTCACATAACAGTCGTCGAGAAAAGATCAAACCAATTGGTAAGTATTTATATATCATACGTTACGCACGTGAGAAGGCATTCCAGTTTGCTTGTTGTTTTATTACTTCGATTGTTATTTGTTTAGTATCCTGTCCACTCACTCACTTCCGTGGAAAGTTTTGGGCCTATGCCCGGGGCACTAACTACAACTGACAACTTGACAAGTTACCGATAGTCTCAGCATTTTACGCGAATTATTGTTATTAATGGTGATGGCCAAAGCCTTTTTGACCACAGAATTTTTCTGTTGCTTTTGATTTCTTTGAAAGTATTTCTTTGAAAGTCTTTCAAACTTTTCAAAGGCGCAGGACCGGTGGAAGGCGGGGGGTGTGCAGGTGGTCGACGGTGAGCTTGAATGTCTAGGGGACATACCGGGACTGGGAAACAGGTAGACCTTGTATGGTGTTCACGGGTTCTACATAGAAAAGCGATTTAAAACTGTCAGGGTTATTAAGATTTAGTTTTCATTTTAGTTGTCGCTTAACGAAGCTCATATTTAGTTGCCGTTCGGGTGGATATCCAGCCGAATTAAAGATTTGAAACGAAAAAGAAAAAGCCAAGCACTCTGCTAACCAAGCCAGGCCAAACCAAGCCAAACCAAGCCAAGTACTCTACTAACCAAACCAAGCCAAGGACTCTGCTAACCAAGCAACAAGTACTCCGCTAGCCAATCCAAGCCAAGCACTCAGCTAACCAAGTCAAGCCAAGCCAAGCCAAGCACTCGGCTATCCAAGCCAAGCACTCTGCTAGCCAAGCCAAGCAATCTGCTAACCAAGCCAAGCTAAGCCATGCCAGTCCAACCCAAGCACTCTGCTATCCAAGACAAATACTCTGCTAAGCAAGCCAAGTCAAGCCGATCAAAGCAAAGCAGTCTTCTCACCAAGCCAATCCAAACCAACCCAAGCACTCTGCTAACCAAGTCAAGCTAATCCAAGCCAAGCCAAGGACTCTGCTAAACAAGCCAATTCAAGCTAAGCATTCTGCTAGCCAAGTCAGGCCAACCCAAGCACTCTGCTAACCAAGCCAAGCCAACCCAAGCCCTCTGCTATCCAAGCCAAGCACTTTGCTAAGCAAGCCGAGGCAATCCAAACACTGCTAGCCAAGCCAAGCCATGCCAAACTCTCTGCTATCCAAGCCAAGCCAAGCCATGCCAAGCTCTCTGCTATCCAAGCCAAGCCAAACACTCTGCTAGCCAAGCCAAGCTAAGCCAAGCTCTCTCCTATCCAAGCCAAGCACTCTACTAACCAAGCCAAGTCAAGCCAAGCACTGCTAGCCAAATGAAACCAAGCCAAGCCAAACCAAGTTCCCTGCTAATCAAGCCAAGCCAAGCCAGTCAAATCCAAACTCTTATTTTTTGTCTTATAATACAAAACCATATCCGACTTTTCCCTGTCCAAGGCTCACTTCGTAGGCGTTATTACTTGCGTTTCGAGGTATCGGTAATAATCGTACGTCTGGACGTTGATCGTTAGACCTCCAGTATTTGTCTATATCACAATTTGCTCAGATGCAAAAAAAAAGTTGATGCATGCTTATCTCTCTCTCTCTCTCTCTCTCTCTCTCTCTCTCTCTATATATATATATATATATATATATATATATATATATATATATATATATATATATATATATATATATACATACATACATATATATATATATATGTGTGTGTATGTATGTATGTATGTATATCAGCGTAAGAGAAAAGAAGTTCCTTGCTTGGAAATTCAGTTGCGGAATATACGCTTATTCAAGAATATTTAGAATATTTTGGTAACTGGTGGTGATTCCTGGAAGCCTCTCCTACCTAGGCGTTGAATTGCTTAGACAAGGGAGAAAAAAAACGGTAATATGACATCGCTCCCAATATGAATGGGTTAAATGTCAAATGCATTTGTCGAAAAAAGTAAAATTTTGCCGGTTAACGTCTTTTTAATGGCCTTTTAATTGTAGTTTCGAAGGAAGTTCTAGATTGACATTATGGCGAGCGGGCACAAAACGTTCCGCGTATGTAATTAAGGTTCAAGTGTTGGTCTCAGAAATGTTTATGAACCTCTTGTTCTACTATATCTGAACAATTGCTTTGGTGAGGTGTCTCTGCGGTGGCATGCTGCTATCTTTCGGCCAGTCTCTATCCTATGTTATTATAGTAGAATTTGGGCTTTATTTTCATTTGAAATAATGACACAAGTATTTCTTTAATTAAATTTGTATGCATACTTATATATGCATGTACGTTGTCACACACCACACACACACAAACACACACACACATGTTATGCGATGCAGTATTTCTTTGTATTGCGTTGCACCACTTGTGAATGACTGTGTCTGTAGACTTCACTTGATAGTAACGCAGGGGACTCGGTAAGTTAGGTTGAAATTGTCTATTAATATTTTTTCACTTTTCCCGGAGGGGGGTAAGAATTCACCGGGCACGGTTTTTCATAAGTTTTATTCTAACTCTACTATATCACACGGCCAGCCACCCTGGACTTAGAAATTTCTTGATGTTAAGAGAGGAGCGAGTGACACAATCCTACCCAATTTGGTTTCCAAGTAACTCTGGCTAAAAATTGATCAGAATGAACTCTGGACCTATGTTGAACAAAACTCCGCCTCTTTGAGGACGTCTACTTTACTCTTAATGGTTCAATCTTAACTCCCACTTTTGGCAAGGACAAATCAGGTCAATTTTGCTGACCTTTTCACTTCTTAGTCTATCCTCTAACTCCTCCTTCCTTTCCCACTTCTTGGAGGTTTGTTATGGTTAGTCTTCAATTTACTTGGTCCCATGACTCATCATTTTAAACTATCAACATCGTCTCTCTCTCTCTCTCTCTTTCATAATCCCGATCAGTGAATCTCATACTTATTCACTGCATAACATCACTCGGTCACCTACCAGCATTGACTACAATGCAAGTAGATAACCAACTCAACTTGACTATAGTCAATTACTTCAATGTCAATGATTTCTATTAACAAGCAATAAATGCAAGAAATATTATAATGCATCATAGTGCTAACACAAACAATATAAGCATGAATTTGAATATCAAATACTCAAACTAAATGCAGAAAATTATGGCAAAGTAAATATATCAAATGCCTATTACTCTCTGGTTATCAATCATAAATTGCAAAAAATAAAAAATCAATCATCAAATGTTCAAGTGCAAGTCAATGGTAAACGCTATCACTCTCTAGGAAGGATTCTGTCCATCATGTCTTTGATTAAGGTAAGCTTATTCAATATTAATTTCCTGACAATTATAAAAGAAATGAAAGCAAATAGTACCAAAAGAATGACATTTATGAATGACATAACAGGAGAAATCTCGGTCTTATATGTATGAAAGAAAGTATGAACCTCTTCTAGCTTTGTGAATGTCTCCAATTCCAGTTCTGAAAGTTGAAATTCGTTAATAACTGCAAACTGATGTACACTTTTACTGAAATTCAAACTGTATGTCGTGAAGACTGTAGGTTTGTAATACAAATTATGTAAAATAACCAATTCACAAGCAGATGAAAATGAGTGTACGTTAATGAAAACTACTTCTGTTTTGTTTGACTTACAGTCAATCTTAGCATTCAATCTGTTTGCTGAGAACACAAAAATTTCATCATCAATGATTTGAGCCTTGAAAGTTTCTGTAAACGGTATATATTTACAATGGTTCTTACCATTCTTATTGTTTACAAGATCATCTAGGCAATGAAGAGCATTCAAGGGTTCATAGAAATTCACAATGTTACAAACATATACACCATCATTAAGCATGACACATTCCCTGAATTTATGTTCGGGAATTTCAGTCACTAGGAACGAATCATGCTGCAAGGCAAAGTGTCGAACTGTTCCTTCTAGTACAATGGACTTATTATCTACTACCATTGGGAATGGATAGACTGACATCAATGAGTTGACGTCTGGATTGTTGAAAGGGATCACTAGTATGATTTGATTGGCTATCACTTTCACTGTTATCAGGCCATAATAGTCCACTATATTTTCTGCTAGTGGCTTCAAGTGATTGTTCACAACACATTTCTGAATAATGGCTTCAATTTCACTAGGGGTTATCAGAAAAGGCGACAGCAGGTTTTTACCTGCCATCATAATTGCATTGAGTAATTCCTTGTATTCCAGAAGGAAATTACTTGTTTCTATGAGCAGTTGCTCCATCATTTCTGTTTGATGGATTTTAGCAATTTCTGATGAAACATTATGGAGGGCACTATTCACAAATTCTTTCAACACTGTGATCATTTTCTGATTTTGATTGACATTTCCTATTACTTTATTATAGACAGTACCCTGCTCAGAAGCCCAATTTTCAAGTTGTGCCACTCTTTCCTTTAGCCTTTCAACATTACCATCGGTCGCCACTCCAAAGAGATTATGTAAAGCGACGCCTATAAAGGGTATGAGTGATCGCTTTACTACTTTCCTTGGCATAACACTATCGATGTCCCTCTGCAACTTGGAGAGCATGTCGTACAAATTTCTATCTTGGACACTTTGTAATCCTGCCTGTATCTGATTGCTCAGCTGGACTAACTGCTCTCTCTGATCGATAATGGAGTCCGTCTGGATCTTAACAATGGCTAGGTCCTGTATCATCTTAACCTTGCCATGCTCCTTGATGATGGCTCCCTTTCTTAGTTGTACGAGTGAGTTCACAATTTGACTCACTGCCAACCACCATACAATCCATTTGCTGAAATAATGTTATTAAGCAGTAAAAATCTTATCAACTACATCTGTTTACCATTGCACTTGCCATTACCTTCTTCTCAAATTATACCTTGGGGTCATTGAAGATTCTATTTTATTATCTATCTTATCTTTATTGGACAAATCTTTTAACTGGGTAGACGACCAAGGTTCTGAATGAACTACTTTAATGTGGTTCCAATGTACAATGGATTCTTTCAAGGTAATTTCATGCATTAACTTGAATTTATTCAACTTCAAAACTTCTAAAACTCTATATGGACCTCGAAATTTTGGTGATACTTTAATATTAGGTCCTTCAAGAACATGATTGAGTACATAAACTTGTTGTCCTACCTTTAACGAGGGTATGGTGGATCTGTTATTGTAATACTTACTAGATTTTTTATGTAACTCCTTTAATCTAGCCCTGGTGACTTTAACGGTCTCGTACGTACGTCTGGGTGGTGCGGCATCATCCAAAAGTGAATTTGGCATTCTCTTTTGGTAGCCATACAATAGGAAATGAGGAGTTTCTCCTATTGATTCATTTACTGTGTTGTTTAGAGTAAATTGTATGTCTTCGAGAGTCAAGTCCCAGTCTTCAGTGCTAGGGGTTACCAATGTTTTCAGAACATCCTTTATCTTGCGATTTGTTCTTTCTACTGCTCCATTTGAGCTTGGCTTATATGCTGTTATTTGACATTTCTGTATTTCATAAAAGTCACACAAATTCGTTAGAATGTCACTAGTAAATTCAGCAGCATTGTCTGAGAGCAAAACTTGAGGACATGAATGTCTGGTTATAATTCTAGACTTAAAGGCTTCTGCCACCGTTGATGCTTCTCTGTTTCTAGTTGGAACAATTTCTACGTATCTGGTCAAATAGTCAATGAAAACTAAAATCTGTTTATTTCCTCTGATGGTGTTCGGGAATGGACCTAAGAAATCCATTGTGACTACTTGAAAAGGATTTAATTCTGAAGGATACATTTCCAGAGGAGCCTTGACGTTGACATTCCCTTATGTATATTACATAGGGTACAATTCTGAACAAATCGAGTAGCATCTTCACTACATCGAGGCCAAAAATAGTTTCTAGTGATTGTTCTACATGTTTTCTTAATTCCAGGATGTCCTGATAACTTGTATGAATGGGTTAGTTCTAAAACGTCTTGTATTAGTGTATTAGGAATGTACAAACGTGAACAAGCATTTGGTTCGTCTGAAGTCTTGTACAATAACCCATCTATCAATTGAAACTCTGAATTTTTCTCACCTTGCAAGAGGTTACCAATTACTTCCTTTATTCTAGAATCCTTTTGTTGTTCCTGACGAACTTTGTCTAAATCTAAGTCTGTGATTTGACAACTGAAGGCGAAATTACGAGTGGTAATTTGTTTCTCGTTCTCTTCTTGTGATCTAGATAAGGCGTCAGCTAATGTGTTATATCTACCAGGTATGTATCTAAACTCTGGGGCAAATTCTAATACGCTAACGAACCATCTATTGAACTTCATATTATTGGTAAAAGCCCTTTTCTTGAAAAGATCACAAATGGGTTTATGATCTGTAAGAACATTAATTTTATGTCCTAGCAAAATGTGTCTAAATTTCTGTAATCCCCAGACTAATGCCAAACATTCCCTTTCTGTTGTACTGTAATTTCTTTCAGCTGCATTCAAAACTCTACTGGCATAGTATACAGTCCTCATCCTTGTTTTATCCTTTTGCATCAAGACGGCACCTAGTCCTGTACTTGAAGCATCACAGGCTAAGTAGAATTCCTTCTCGAAGTCTGGATAAACTAGGATAGGGTCTGTTATCAACATATCCTTTAGTGTTTTGAACGCTGCTTTCTGTTCATCTTTCCACTCATAGTTAGCATCTTTCCTAGTTAACTCAGTTAATGGTTTTGCTATGGTAGCAAATCCCTTTATGAAAGGTCGATAATATCCTACCATACCTAGGAATCTTCTTAGTGCCTTCAAATTTCTTGGGGCTGGATAGTCTACAATAGCCTTAATCTTTCCTTCTTGCATTTTCAAACCATGTTCACTGATAACATGTCCTAGATATTCTAGAGATTTCTTCAGAAACTGACATTTCTTAATTTTTACCTTTAAACCGGCCTTTCTGAGCCTATCTAATACTAATTCTATTGTCTTGAAATGACTCTCTACATCCTTACTAGCAATTATTACATCATCAAGATAAACCGATACGTCTTCAACATCTCCCAAGATTTGCAGCATTAAACGTACAAACGTTAAAGGAGCTGAAGTAAGACCAAACGGCATTACCTCAAATTGCAAATGTTCTTTGTGAGTACTGAATGCCGTGAGATGCTTGGATTCTTCATCGAGAGGAACTTGCCAATATCCACTCAGTAAATCGAGGCTAGAAAAAACCTTGGCACCTCCTAATTGAGCTAACATGTCATTAATGACTGGCATTGGCATTCGATCAGGGATGGTGTGGGAATTCAATTTACGGTAATCAATTACCATCCTCCATGTACCGTCTTTCTTTGGAACTAGCAGTAAAGGTGAATTATAAGGTGACTTAGAAGGTATTACAACTCCATCTTCCTTCATCTCTTCAACCATCTCGTCTACAATGGGTCTTTGACTTATTGGAAGTTTGTAGTTAGGTATATAAAAGGTCTAGCACCATCTTCTATGACTATTTTGTGCTGCAGGACATCTGTCCTTCCTAACTTATCTCCTGTTACTGCTACAACACTCCTATATTTCTCTAATATCTGTATTAACCTCTCCCTACAATGAGGAAAATCTGTATTATTTACTTCCCCTTCTACTTTAACTCTTGTGTCAGCTACAGAGACAAATGCTTTTTCACTTAGGGTTAGTAAAGGGTTAGTAATCACAATTCCCTTACAGAATTCTATGCCGGCATGCAATTCTAGTCTCTTGTCAGAATAATTATACACATAAGTCGTACAATTTCCACCATTAAGTCTTACTAGGGAATTGTCCATTTTCACAAAGTCTGGTAAGTCTTCATTAACTAATAACACATCTGTATCACCTAGGTTTTTATCTGTTACAATTCTAAGACAAACCTTTGTCAGACCTTGTGGATGCAGTATAACGCTATTGTTTAATTTGAGTTTTACAAGATTATCATCGGCAGTACTAACTAAGCAGATCTCTTCTGCATTCTGTGCATCGGCAGTGTAACAGACATCAGTATCATCTGAACTTTCATCTTGTGGTATCACAGAACCTATCTCTGTCATTTTTAGGTTGCCTAACAGCAACACCTCATTGAGATACTTCTCTTCCGTATCTTCTCTTATTATTAAGTGACTACAATCTATTAGCGTGTCAGGATCGTCAGGTTGGGAAAAAGAACTAAGTTCTTCGGAGGTATCTACTTGTCGTGCACTTGAGTTATCAGGTTCATACCTGCTATCTGAGAATTCCTCCTGAGTGGCTTCTAGGCTTTTAAAAGTAGTTTGTCTATCTTCTCCTATTTCTTCTATCATTGAATTTCTACTCACTGTCCTACCCGGGTTAGCATTAAATTCTATTTCTATCTGTTGGATGTCTACTTCTTCAGATGAGGCTGTCTCAGGTAAAGTGATCAAGTTTATCTGAAACTGTTCCTCTTCTTCAAGAGAGCAAACATTTCCTCTATCAATTTCCTTGATAGTTACTCTTCCATTGCTACAATCTAGTGTAATTCCACATCTTTTCATAGCCTGGAAGGAAAATAGAGCTTGAGCTGGAAAATATTTCTCTTCCAACACCACAAACTCTTCCCTGTATTTCTTATTTAGAATTTCTATCTCTAAATTGACATTGCCTATAGCCCTTATTTGCTTTCCAGCGATCCCCTTTATGGTCCTATAGGATTTCTCTCATTTGGGAAAGCTCACAACCTATATGTTTTGTTAAAGTGCCTTTATCTATGATACTTACAGTACTGCCTGTATCCAACAATATGGAACTCAGTACACCTTCTAAGTGTACTTGTATGATAGGCAACTCTTCCTGACACGTATTAAAATTCTTTACAGAAAACACTATTTCATTACTTCGAGTAATGTCTGTTGGGGACACATCCTTATTCACTGTCACTATTTCTTTCTGTAAGGATGGACCTTTCTGCTGCACCCTCTGTGATTGTCACTGAGAATCCCCTTGATTTGGGTTACTGGGGGAGGTATTTTGGATATTAGGCTGAGTACTTTGGTTATTTTGAGACCCCTGAGAATTTCCCTGTTTGTTGTGCCAACAGTTCTGGATCAAATGTCCTGTCTTATTGCAATTCGAACACCATTTGTTTCTTCTACAATTCTGTGTTGTATGGTTGTTATAACCACAATTTCCACAACTTTGTCTCTGCCTATTGAACTGTGGCCTATTATTCCCTGAATTTTGGCCTTGACTAGCTCCCCTCTGTCCAGGAGTCCTGTTATTTCCACTGTTATTTCCATTAGTTCCAGTGGTATTCCCATTGTTACCTCTGTTTGGCCTACCTTGATTGTGTCTATTTGATTGATTAAATCTCCTATTGTTGTTCCCACCATTTCTATCAAACGAATTTCTATTTCCCTGATACCTAGACCTAGCTTGCCCTGATTGGTTTCTATTGGACTGATTGCTATTATTTCTTGGGTTTCCACTAGCTACGGTTTCCGTAAAATCTGCACTACTACTTGATGAATTCTGTTTTACTTTCCTTTCTAGGTACATCAAAGTTTGTACAATTCCAACATTTGGCTTCCTATCACAGTACTTCTTTAAGGCTACTCTTTCTTCCTTACCCAAAGCATCGTAGATTGGTCCTAATGACATATATCTAAGTACCTTGGATATACTAGCTAAATCTGTTTCATCATCATCAAATTCATCCTTCCTTCCAACAACAATTCCTACAGCTTTCATATCTGTCGTCACTCTATCTATAGCTTCTTCTACTCTAGTGGCTAAAACTAAGTGATTACCCTCATATTTCTGATGATGGAAAGTTCCTATGTTATACCATGGATCTTTCTGTGCTTCTGGTTGCCAAAACTGTAAGCACTGTTTCTTGAATTCGTTAAACAGAGTAATATTCTAAAAGTACTGAATGCAGAACTGTATGTGCATCACCATGTTCCATACTAACATACAAGAGTGCTTCATCTATTTTCTTTCTCTCATCTGTGATACCAGCAGCTGAAATTCTGCTTTCTGTGTCTGCTATCCATCGATTTACACCATATTCTTCTAATCTACTTTTATCTACATTACTTGGGTCTACCGTTCCACAAAATCTAGTGGCTTGGGTTATTACGGCGGCTTGCGCCATGTTGGGATTTCTAGGTACAATGGAAGTTATTGGGTTAGTGGTTACAACTGAAGGGTTAGGCGCACTCGGTAAACTAAGTGGGGGACCTTGACTACGAGAACGTCTGGGTCTAGTATTACTAGGATCAATTGGTCTAGAAAGTCGTTCAGGTACAGGTCTTAGGTTATATGGAGTCTGGTCTTCGCTTCTTGTCTGTTGCAGTCGGGCGATAACTTCGTCCAAAGTGTTATTCATATTAATTCATAAAATATTCAATGATTCCAAGAATGAAAAATTGAAAAAAAAATAAATTTGAGAATCAGGTACTTACTTCAATTGCATGTTTGCTGAGTTGACTGTATCCCTCTATACAAAAAAATTCAAATTTTTCCTAACTCATTCCTTCATAGGACTCTCTCACAATCTGAAAAAGTCTGATATTAGTATTTATGTACACAATTGTTTGGGTTCCACTGCAAAATGCTGCGCCAAGTGTTTAACAATAAAATTTATTATGATAGAATTATTTAAACAGAATTGTCTCTATCACCAAGTGAACGAAAAATTCTATTTCGTAAAAAAAAATTACTAAACATGAAAGAAAAAAATTATTTCCTTCGTACAACAATAAGGAAATATTATTCAGAATATTATTCAAAAGAAAAATAATTTTCTTAAATTATTTATGTTTAAAAAAAATTATTTGCGCACTGCAGGGAAAAATAATTATATAAAATTTCACTCACACAAAAAAAAATTTAATTATTCACAGAGAAAAAAAAATTCTCTTGATAATTCCCCGATACTAGGAATGAATGTTTACTATTCAATTAGCTTCGTGTCGCCTTGCACTTGAAGATCGCGCTGATTGCACTTGAGCGCAATTTGTCGTTAGCATCCAGCGATAATTCGGCACAGCTCGGCCGACTTCCAGTCCGTACTTGCTGAATTTGGCGAAGAAAAAATTTTGGAATCCCTTCCAAATTGTTGATTGAAGACGTTACTTCCTTTCTCCGGAGGCGGTTATCAACGCGTTGACTTCTAAACTTTATCGCTGTTCCGAATTCTTCACTCTCTTTCGTCGCCGTCTTCCGCTCTCATTCGTCGCCGTCGTCGTCACTGCTCTGCTACCGCTACTTTTCGCTAAGTCTCCCTTTTAGCGACCAAAAATTTTGGGAATTTCGTGTAATTAAGTCCGTACACGATAGAAAGTTCACTGAACTGACGTAGATATTAGCGACTTTCATACGTCCGCCAACACAGTTTGTTTTCGTCTTCTCCGCTGCTGCGATCGGCGTAGTATAGCGCGAGTTGCTGATTCTTTCTTTCGTAAATTTCGTTTTCTTATAAAAATCACCGCTGTTCTATGCCGTGATTATTACTATTGTTCTTATTATGTTCATATATAATTATTAAACTGAATTTCTGGTTGATCTTATGCGAATGTTCGGAAGTTTCAAACTAGGCAGAGATTTACCGCTGTCAATTTTTCATTCCGATCGACGCAAAAAGATTCACCGCTTCTTGGAATATTTCGTTCTGCTTCGTTTCCCTTCTGCTACAGTGTTGATGTTGTATTGGTGTTTCTAGTGCTGAAGACCGTCTTGAGATTATTTGCGCTGTTAAATTGAGAGTTAGTTTCAGCGCCGTCACTGCTCACTCTCTGTAAATTTCTCTAGGGCCGTGAACTTTAATGTTTTTCAAATGTGCGCTGGGCGAAATCCTCCGAAACTGCCACCATTATGTTATGCGATGCAGTATTTCTTTGTATTGCGTTGCACCACTTGTGAATGACTGTGTCTGTAGACTTCACTTGATAGTAACGCAGGGGACTCGGTAAGTTAGGTTGAAATTGTCTATTAATATTTTTTCACTTTTCCCGGAGGGGGGTAAGAATTCACCGGGCACGGTTTTTCATAAGTTTTATTCTAACTCTACTATATCACACGGCCAGCCACCCTGGACTTAGAAATTTCTTGATGTTAAGAGAGGAGCGAGTGACACAATCCTACCCAATTTGGTTTTCAAGTAACTCTGGCTAAAAATTGATCAGAATGAACTCTGGACCTATGTTGAACAAAACTCCGCCTCTTTGAGGACGTCTACTTTACTCTTAATGGTTCAATCTTAACTCCCACTTTTGGCAAGGACAAATCAGGTCAATTTTGCTGACCTTTTCACTTCTTAGTCTATCCTCTAACTCCTCCTTCCTTTCCCACTTCTTGGAGGTTTGTTATGGTTAGTCTTCAATTTACTTGGTCCCATGACTCATCATTTTAAACTATCAACATCGTCTCTCTCTCTCTCTCTCTCTTTCATAATCCCGATCAGTGAATCTCATACTTATTCACTGCATAACACACACACATTATATATATATATATATATATATATATATATATATATATATATATATATATATACTATATTTATTATGTATAAATAAATATATAATGCGCTTGTGCGTGGGGTACGCGCCATTATTTTCTGACTTTTAGAGTTTTTTTGTTTGCTGCGAATTGTAAGTTATTTGAGTTTGCGTAAAGTATGATTCCACGGCACTAGTCGACGACTTAACTATGATTGCAAGTCGAAAATGGGTGGCTTAGGTCTGATTACATATCACAAAACGATGACGGAGGTATAATTGAGGTTGTGATTTGATGATTTAGATATGATTTGAAATAGTTCCTTACTTATGTAAATGTGAAAATTTGCGAAAGTTGTTAGATATGAGGTGTCTGGCAAATAGGCTTCCTAGTTTTATCACAATTTGACTGAGTAGTGTAATAAATGCAAAATGTTGGGTATGTTTTCCACAAGACTTTTTATGATTAACGTTTGTCATAAATAACGCATAAGTGAAAACTATTTTTAGATATTCTAATGATTTCTCGGAAATTCTACAAAAGGAGAAGCTCATAACGTTGATTGGAACATCTCAGAAACAATAAAGAAATATTTCCGCGTCACAAGATTCGTACCCTCTTTCTCTCATGCATCTCGCTTTGGAACTTCTAACAGAATATTCTCTCTCTCTCTCTCTCTCTCTCTCTCTCTCTCTCTCTCTCTCTCTCTCTCTCTCTCTCTCTCTCTCTCCAAGCGTATAATCTCTAGGGAAAGCGAATACAAAAGTTTCAGTGGGGAAAATATTTGTTTTTCTTGGAAATAATCGTCGAATTCTTTTGGCATTTCACTCATCTGACGACGGAAAATAAATAGAAAAGATTAAAATAAATACTTTAGTAATTACTGTGCACCAAATTTGTTCCGGGAATTCCGGTTCCATGTATTGTTGTTTTTACATTTCGAGAATTTAATACGTGTTTAAACTCTTCTTTCACAAAACCTGAGAAATTCAAGGTCTCGAGTTTTGTGATAATAAAAACTAAAAGTAAGGAATAATTACCCAAATGTCCACAGCTTTGTTAGTTGAATCTATGAAATCATCTTTTCAAAGGGAATTGAAAATCTGTTCTCACTAGAAATGGCTTCACTGCAATCTAAAATGGTCCAAGAAAGATACAAAAGTTTTTAATCATGTCTGTTTGTATTTACTGGTGTGCCTCATATCACACACACACACACACACACACACACACACATGCACACACACGTTTCTTATCAAATAACAGAAATGAACGAAAGGGTTAGAGACTGAGCAATACTGCATAACCTTTTGGATATTCTCCTCTCCCGTTGGATGACTGCATATGTCAGGCAGTCTTTTTATAACATCCATTTCATAATGAAATATGAATCCACCAGCTATTAAACCCATCTAAGTTTTTATTTTGTTTATGTTTCCTTCAGTGTTTACAGTGGTCCTTCTAGGATCGTCGGTGTGATCGGCCTTTGCTAGTGCGATCCATGGTTTTATACTTTCTACAGAGGCCATTCATTAAGAATAACGCATTCTGCCCGTAAATAATCCATTATTGTCGTAATTGCTTTGTATGCAGAATGTCTGTTATTATCAACTTTGTTGTTATTTTTCTGAAACACTTTTGTTTCGACTGATCCCTATCAGTAATAGTTATTCTAACAGTTTTTGGTCAACTAAGGCTATAAAGTTCGCGATTTGTGCAAAATATTGATAACATTGCGAAATCCTTTACAGTGTCTATCAATGTTTCTAAGTGTAAATGAATTAAATTTGCATCATCTCTAATTCTTTCGAAAATTTTCATATGATTCTTCAGTGTTGCTGATATTTTCAAGCAGTTGGCACAGTATTTGAAAAATTGGTTCTGTACTCACTGATAAATAAATGTGCATCACCTTTAATATACGAGTGTTCCACAGATTAGTAAATACTGCTAATGTTTTCAAGTCTCTTTCTTGACGCATGACATTTTCATGTGTCATAAATTCAATATTTTTTACTTCATGAACTGTGTCTTAGAACGATGTATGTCCATTCCATTTTGGGAAGGAACTGTGTAATTTGTAGTACAGATCTCTTTACAGATAAATTCGGTTTATTGAATTCATTGAGATAAAAAAAGAGGTATCTTCCACTTTCAGCTCAGTTGCCTCAATAACGAAAAAGCATTGAGGAATATAAAAAAATGAAAGATATGTAGATAATTTATTATTATAGAAAACGAAGTTATTCTTGGCATTGCTTGGTTTTTGCTTGTAAGATTTAGTATCTAATGCTGCTTGCAAAACGTAGTAAGCTTTTTGTCATATGTTCCTTCATTTCACCATTTTTCATCCACTGTATATTTTAAAATACTTTGCTTGTATTAATTTGATTTATTCTGATGTATAATTTTTTTTGGTTTCATGTGGAGGTATATATATGAATTTACGGCTGACATTTGCTGTGATAAAGTATGGTTAATTCTCTTGAAATGTGGCAAAACCAGATGTGTTCGTTTTGTTGCCTTAAAAAATGAATAGTGTCATTTGAACATCAATATTATTCCGTAAAATAGCAGTACCAATATTGGAAATATTAGGGAAGCTTTTGGTGCCCTATATTTGAACACTGTGATTTAAAGTTCTGCGAACGTACTGTATTGAATGCTGTTTATTTAGCATATATGATTTGCATAATAATTGAGATACTAGGGGAGAATATCATATTCATGAGAGAAAGAGCCAAATTTTGGGGCAATGATTATACAAAGTGTACTCAGAATTATCATTATTAAAATTGGTTAAAAAATTCTATTGGGGTTGTGCAATATTCGAGAAATATAATTCATGACATATTGCTACAGTTCCCATTTGATTTTTAAATATGGATTTTTACCCTTACTGTTCTGTATGTGCAGGAAAGGTAAATATGTATTGTGATTCATGTGCCCCGGAAGTCGGAATATTAAGCTTCATTCAACACTGATGAAGCCTATTGGAGTTGATTATTAGATCATTCTAGTAAAGTATTTTCTCTCTCGCGATTTCACCTAATCATTCTAGTGACTTACTGTAGTATTTCGTGTTATTTGTAGCCGAATGTTTTGTGTTTCAGTTATAATGTTAATTAATGTCTTATCAATAAAAATTATTTTTATTTTACTATGGATAAAAGAGAGGGTCAAGCAATGTTCATGATAAGTTCTGTCTGTCTGGTGTGAGTACAGGACAGACAGTCAGATAGATCTGTTCTTTGTTTAGTTGCCTTCATGTGGCAGTATGGGGACGATGAAACGCCAGATCACTCTGTAGTTAAATATTGTACATGCATAGGACATGATTTAATAGTTAGCTAATACAACTTAAGAGACAGAACGATAGAATTTACAAGTCTGTGTTGCGCAGCGCGGCTGCTCCTCACTGGACCCGAAGAGCTTGCCTTGAGCCTTGTGGCTCTGTCACTATAAGGAGACTTCGAGATTCCCCAAATTTGTTTTACCGGAGGTGTTTCAAGGTCTGTGACGGAGTAAATTTCGCATAACGTTTACACATGATTGGTTAGTTGGTTTAGATTAAGCCTGTCGTATAGCGACGTGGGCCCTAAATGTGGTAAGGTGTGCAATGGGGTAAGAGTCCTGTTCTAGTCATGACCAAATGACACCAGTCAAGTAGTGGATTTCTTTCCCTTCTCTAAGATCTATCCGTACATGTTGAATTTCCTCCGGGGCAGAGAGAGAGAGAGAGAGAGAGAGAGAGAGAGAGAGAGGGGAGAGGGAGGAGGGTTTGTTTTAAAACGCAACTTACCTTATCGTGTAAGCTATGCCTGTTGTTGAGGTCGTGGAGAAGTGATAGTGATACAGCTTTCTCTCTCTCTCTCCTCTCTCTCTCTCTCTCTCTCTCTCTCTCTCTCTCTCTCTCTCTCTCTCTCTCTCCTTTCCTTACCCACTTTACATTGTTAATGGCTTATAATTAATCAGTTGTTTGTTCTGCCATTATGATTTTAGTAGTTTGGGATTCGAGGGAAAATAAATATACTATGTTTGAATGTCTTTCTATATCTTAAATTTTTTCGTTACCTCCTGTGTAGTACAGTAGTTGTAGACTGGAAGCCTGCCAGTTCTCAGTTACACTCCCAGAAATTTTTGTGCCTGCTAATGTTGCATTTCGGAGACAGTTTTATTCTTTTTAAATTTCATCCTTCTTCAGTATCTTCTGGTTATTTCTTGAGAGGTCTATTTAGTCCTCTGTATTTAAGATAGTCTGGAGTAAGATCCTGGCTAGAAGATTTCTCCTTCCTTTCTGAGTTTTATTTTTACTAAGAGGGTTCTTATGTTTTTCACTTACCTTTCTGTCATAATTTTATCACATTTTTAGTTGTGTCCAGCCTTTAAGTTATTACTACTTTCCTTTGCTTTTTCTAATGGTTTCAGGTTTTTATGCTTTGACTTTTATTCATATTTGAAGTTCACGTCAGCTTTTTCCTTTCACGTTCCTCAGCATGTCACACATGCTGTAACGTTAATATGATGTTGTCATGATTTCTGTTTTCCTACGTCGTGTAAATGAAGATTTAATATTTTAGAGTATAAAAATATCACGTGTAAATTAAGATCTTTTTTCAAATCTTGTACCTGGTTAGAGATTGTTACTCATTTTGGTTTGCATTGAAAAAACTTTATTTTTAGAAAGGTCACCAGTCAGTGACACATAAACCGAAGTCTTGGGGTGCGGGGTAGGGTAACCTTCGTGTCGCCATGCCTTTGGTATCCAGATGCTACACAATATCCCGATTCAGAACTCTGAGTCTAGATGTTGGTTAATGGATTATCTGGAATAGAGAGAGAGAGAGAGAGAGAGAGAGAGAGAGAGAGAGAGAGAGAGAGAGAGCATAGTGTCAAGTTTGAAACTTCAAAAGAAACATTCGGTGTATTCGAGGTTGGAAGGAGACGAAAAGAATAGACATGATAGAACAGAGATAAAACAAAATGTTGTGAAACAAAAGGCGTAATTTGCTCTAGTTCAAAAAATCATATTCTCTCTCTCTCTCTCTCTCTCTCTCTCTCTCTCTCTCTCTCTCTCTAAATGGATAAAATAGTCGAGAACTGCGGATAGAGAAAAGAGTAAAAAGAGGAATAAAATAGGGTGAATCAGGAGACCTGGAATGATGATTGGAGGGGAAAGGAGCTAAAGGGGAAATGGCAATAAAAAAGAGATATTAGGGTGAATGTGAAATGCAGGATGCCTTCCAGGCAATATAAGAAGGACCACAGGGGTGGAATGTTAAGATGGAAGGAAAGAGGAAAAAGCTGAAGTATGACCAGAAAAATGCAATAAAATGAAGAGATAGTGATAAAGATTTTGAGATTTTGCCTTTCGAATTGTTTCTGAGAGACATACGTAAACTTAAATTTGTCAATTGTTTGGCTGTGAAGAGACACTAAAATTTTAATGAATAACAACTGATAACGCAAATTTAAATATATAAAAATTAGGATGAAAATATATTTTTTTATCTTGCAAATACATTGCACTTTTATTTTGTTTCAGCAGTACCTAGGGGATTTTTGATAATATTTCAGGTAGTGTGTATATTTTGTTAATGAACTTTTTATAAACAATCTGGCTCGTTCAGAAATAGGGACTGGTTTTTGAATAACTAATCGCCATCAAAACTTATCCGGATGAAAATGAATTAAAGTACCGTTTTCGAAAGTATTTTTTGTATATGGATTTTGTTGCCGCTCTTAAATGTAAAGGTGTCTTTGAATTTTTATATTGAACTTTTTTGTTTCAGTTCTTCAGTTTAACGTGTGTCTCATTTCACTTATAAATTAAAACTGATACATCTCTAAGAGTATTCGTGGCCACCATTTCGAAATTGTGGATAAATATAAAAAAACCTCTTCTCAACATTTTCGAAATAATCATGACTGATTGTCCAGATTCATATATTGTTTCTGTCAACCTTGAAATCATTTTATGATATTTCACTCGATTGCTCTTCGTTTATAAGTTTTCCTTATAATGAATATTTCCTAACATTGCATTTCTAGGACGCTGAAGACTTAAAATTTTGTAAGGCCGTAAATATCAGGAATATTATTGGAAATAAAGAGCGAAAGGAACTTAATTGCTTTTGATTCACCTGAGGGAATTTTAAGTTAACATTTAAATATAGTTGCGAGACATGTACGTATTTTGGTCGAGGGAAATAGTTATATCATATAATTGATGAGCTGAATTCTTTAGTCTTATTGACTCACTTGTTGTTAGCGGCCCTGTTATAATTCTTTCAAGTTGTGTCATAGGTCAGAAACCAGCTTTGCTTTTTTTCCTTAATCTCTTACATATATATTTATGAATATATGAACTGGTCATTTCTAAGAAGTGAGGGACGAAAAGCTGTTACAGTTTTATAACGAAAATAATGTTTATGGAATAAAAAAGTAAGTCACTGAGTGAATGCTGCCATTTTCCAGAGAAATGTAGATAGTACACTTGATTCATAACAAGAGCAAAATTAAAAATATAAAGTGGAGTTGTGTGATATCAAGGTATGATAAATTTCTCATATTCATATGATGAAGGCGTGTAGATAACATACGATAGCTGGTTAGGCAAAACCTATGACTCGGGGATAGAGGAAAAAATGTGTAATGGAAAGTAGTATTCATTGAGTAATTGTTTGTGAATGATCGTCATGGAAAATTACTTTTTTTTTTTTTTTTTTTATCTAAATCGGGAGCGATTTGTGTGGTGTACCTGTAAGTTTCCGTGCTGCTGACGTTCTTTCATTGTTCTTCCGTGAGCACATTACGATGGGACTTTGTCAAATGTTAATATAAGGTGCCATCTTCAATTCAGAAGAAATATAAAAACGGCTACTGTTCGTTTCTCTTGACAAGTACCAGTATATTGAAATGACATTGTGATCGACGACATCCTGAATAAATTTAGCAAGTCATTTCTGTTGCGTTTAATTCGGTAAAGTGAACCAGATTCCGTCCCATTTTATTTTATTTTATTTTATTTTATTTTATTTTATTTTATTGTCCTATGAGGTGGTACTGTTCAATTACAACGTTTTTTGCATCAGTGCAGAGGGATAGTGTTCAGCATTCAAAAGATTATTCTCTAAAATAATTGAACTTATTTCATTCCCTTCATTTATGCACTCGTACCTTTAATTTTCTCCCGCATTTTTAATGGCAGTAATTCAATCTCTCCCACAAATTTAATTCGATCTAATAGCGCTTGCTTTGTTAGCCTTTGATGATGAGGCTGTAATAGGAGTCTGTTTACCTGCAGTCATTACTCAGTGGGTTAAAGCCCTGAGGAACTACTAGGAATTGTTGATTCTGTTGATGGTGGATGATGTGGTTGGGATACTAGACATAGTTTGTCGCATGAGTTGTTGTGGCTAAGCATAACAAGTATAGAGGGACTTCAACAGGAAAGAGAGCGATAATCAAGAGAGATGATTCATAGGCGACGTCATCTTTAATTGCAACAGTGGCTAAGAGGTGCAAACAGGACGAAGAATGATGATGCGAATTTTTTCTCATCAGCTTGACTTAGGTGTTAGTACTCTCTCTCTCTCTCTCTCTCTCTCTCTCTCTCTCTCTCTCTCTCTCTCTCTCTCTCTCTCTCTCTGATGTAAAAATTAATGGATACAGTTTGATGGTATTGTGGTCCTCTTTTACTTTTGAATGCATGTGTACTATTTTGACCTTTGTTATCATAATAGGGTCCAGCCAAATACACAGATAGGAAAAACAATATAATAATTGATTCTGAAGTCCAGACCTGACAGGACACGGGTTAGTGGAAATGCAGTTTCAGCTTAGAACGTTCTAGAAGCTTCTGTTTTTCAGGATTTTTTTTCTCTGTTTTTTCTCTTGACGCTTTGATGTACAGAGGCGTTTCTTGCAAGTCTTGACCTCAAATGGTGTCGGGAAGATTGTGTTGCCCAATTTATGTGCATTGCCTAAATGAATAAAATGGGATTGAACAATGAAGGATGGGCATTGCGATCCGTTTTTTGTATAATTGAGCACCCTGAACAACAAAACTGGAACCAGCCATTTGGGGTTGTTTTCCAGAGGATTTTGTGCCTTAAGTACAACTCATAAACATTTTAGACTTTAATTTCCCCAGAACTATGAACACAGACGTTTCACCATGTGGCAGCTTGAAATTTTGTGTTTCTGCAATTTTTACATTTTCTGGTTTTTAATATGACGTTTGTTCTTTCACAGGTATTCCATTCCATTTCTCCATTGGCTTTTCGAAGGAAGGGAGTCATTATAAATTCTCTGAAATGACTCCATTCCATTAATTGACCAGTTTTTATCTGAATGACAGATGAGTTATTTTGTATTTTGTTTAAGAAACAATGTTTATGATTTTGGACCTTGTTTCATTAGCAAGAATTTTGATAGATATGTTGAATCATGGTAAACATTCTTCGAAATTTTTAAGAAGTTATTTTCGTTGTTTTTTTGTCAATAAAGGTTTAGTGTTCTACTTAGTATCTCATTCCAGTAGTCCTTTTTTTTTAGTTAGGAATGGTTAACTTATGATGTCTTCACGACACGCAAATCACACAATTTCTCTAAAATAGATACCAATATCTGTTCATAAAACGGAGACTTAAATATATATAGGCTTCAGGATTATTTATACATGTAATATTTTACATTGTTATATAATATGTCCGCCAAAAGTGACAGAAAATAATATAATTGATTCTGAATCCCGACCTACGGGTTTAAGAAGCCACTTTCCTCAATGCTTTCTCCTGTTTTTCTCTTTTTATCTGTTTTTCTCCTTGACCTCTTTGTGTGTGTGTGTGTGCGTGTGTGTTTTTTTCCAGTTTCCTGCAAGTCTTACCGAAGTTATAGCCATGGACATCAGCATTTGCCTCTGTCCAATTTCCCCCTTTACTTCTTGACACAGACGTTCTGCAATTGTCTCATAACGTTGAGCGACTAGATCGTTAGGGCACTCGATTACCCTCCAACAAAACCTGGAACTGCCATTTGCGGTTGTTTAAGGATAATTTGATGCCTTTCCTAAACGGCTTAAATCTTTATGTAGTTTAATTTCAGTTGCAAAATACATTTCACCATAATAGCTGCTTTACATTTATAAATACAGACTTTTTATAAAGGGTCTCTCTTGTTTCTCTCGGTTTCTCTTGCAGATGGACAGACTTACTGGTGACGTAAGGTCATTATAAATTCTTCAAAATCTCCATTACTTTATTCTTTATCAGTTTTATGGAAATCAGAGTGATTTGAGTTTTGTTGGTTTGGAAACAGTGCTTGCATTTCAAAGCATAAAATAACTTAAGGTACGATGTTGATGGTAAACATTCAGCGTAAAACACTGTGATATAAAGTTGGTGACTTAAAATGGTGGTTCTTGTTCTACAAAATAACATAAAAGTGATATTGTAAGGAAATTGCTAAGATATAATTTTTCCATCGGATTGCAAATGGTATTTTTCTAAATATATATATATATATATATATATATATATATATATATATATATATATATATATATATATATATATATATATATATATATATATATATATATATATATATATATATATTAATCATCATGTGTGTCTGTGTAAAACTAAGGTGTATACTTACTTATATATATATATATATATATGTTATTTATATATAATATATATATATATATATATATATATATATATATATATATATATATATTACTAATAAGGATTCATTCAAACTGGATGGTTCTACCGAACTTGATAATGGGAATGTTTATTAAGTCCTATGAAATCTTTATGGTACAAATTTGAGGTGATAAATACCAACCTAGATGGTGTTATTTGAATACAGAGAAAGGGTTTAAGTGTATCTGAAGATATGCACAGAACAACTCTTGTTTGGCTTGATAATGTTAGATGGACAGACTGACAGGTGAGTAAATAAACAAAAATCTAGGTTATGTTTACGGGGAAAATAAAAATAGATAGACGGAAGATCAGCCTTAAGAGTTTTGTTGGCCTGGAATTTGCTGCGAAAAAAAAAGCATAAAATTGTTTTCTCTAAGAGGCAGGGCATTGCCCAGAACACTGTAGTGTGTTTAGGTGTCTTTGTCTTTTCGTGTTCGTTCCCAAAATAATCCATGATTTTTTCTCGTCAAGTTTTTTGTAATATCTGTTCTCCCGTCTGGGACTACCGCACTATCGTTGATTGCTGTGACGTGTTTGTCTTGTATATAGTGAATATTTATATATATATATACGCCTTTCTTCCGAATGGCGTTTTTTTTTTTTTTTTTCCATAAAGTCTGAAAAAGGGAAAAAAATATCACTTTTAGTTATTTTTCGGATCGTCCATTGTTGCTTTTTGTTCAGTACAACCTTTTATTAGGTTCATTGAAACTGTATTGTTCTTGATGTTTTAGGACTTTGTCCTAGAAAGCTTGTAACTTTTTCTTTTTATATTCTTTGTTTAATCCAGTTTGAATGAGGTTTTGTCTAGTAATGATTGCTTGGTGATTGGACGCCTGATATTTGTCTCATATTTGCTATAAATAGGGGTTTCATAGGGAAATAGTTTCCTTCAAGTTGAGTTTCATTATTTATTCTCTCCGAGGGGAGAAGAGTGAACACTAGAGAAATAGAAAGGAGTATTAAGACGAAATAACAACAGGACCGATAGCCCAGTACTCCGCTGTCGATAAAATTAATCACCTCGAACTTGTGACAGGTTATTTTGTTTATCTGATTTCTCTCTGGGATCAGTCACTGTCGTTGTCATCTGTGTTTGTCTTGTCTTATTTAAAATCCTACCATACATCTTTCTTCCGATTAACGTTATTTATTTGTTTTTCCTGAAAAGTGGTTCTTTTTCTTAGTCCATTCATGTTCTTACTTATCCAAAAGTAATCAATTTTGGGACATGTCATTTCATTTGTTTTTATATTCTTTGTTTAATAAATATATATATTGCTTATGATTATGATATTTATGTTATATAGATATATATATAGATAAATAATTTCCTTGTTGAGTCCGCAGTCGATAATATTAATCTGTGTGTGTGTGTGTAAATCTTGGCGATAGATTGATTGATTGTTTCGTCATCAGTCTTTCATCCAACTGATTCTTTTTAAATTCTCCTGGGACCATACATGACCAAAAGTCTGATGGCCCCGTTGGGAGTAGTGGCATCACTGCATTTCAGTAGGTGCACACTAGGCATTACTTAAGGTTTTTTACAGCATCCTTTCGGTCCCTGTCTCTCACCCCTTTTATTCCTTTTACTGTACCCCCGTTCCTATTCCTTTTCTTCTATTTTACTTTCCATCAGTGGAGGCGAAGCTCGATAGAATCATTTTATCTGTTAAACTTTATTTTTATTCATTTTGGAGTGGAATGACTTTATGAAAATAACAGTGCTGGCTTACTGTCATATTAGTACTGCACATTTCATGGAAATCTTATATATGTTTAACAAATGGAAAAGTATGTCTTTCATATTAGTATTATTATTATTTGGAGTCATTTATGGTGTGGTATATTTGTATAGTTTTTATCCTTGGGATTTTGACTTTTAGTTAAAGCATTTTTGGTGTTTTCTCTTATTAATGGTAATATACTTTAAGTCTATGTTGGTAATTGCAATAGTAAAGCCGGAAATTGGTTTTTATAAGATGGAAAAATGGTTAAGTTGGGAATCACGGTAGCTTGAAGCTCGATTTAAGAAGGATAAAGAAGACAGTGAAAATACATTGATAAAAAAAAAAAGATCTGCAGATTATGTAGTCACGACTTAGCACATGGCCAGTGTCAAATTAGACTTCATTTATGTTACAGTATCACCAAAAACAGGGTTGGGGTTTAACAGGCATTAGCAATGATAGACTGAAGAAAACAAGTAGAAAATGCGCCGAAGTTTCTTCGGCGCAATCGAGTTTTCTGCACAGCGTATAATCAAGGCCACCGAAAACAGATCTACCTTTCCGTGGTCTCGGTATAATGCTGAATGAGCCGCGGCCCATGAAACTTTAACCACGGCCCGTTGGTGGCATGTCCTATATCGTTGCCAGACGCACGATTATGACCAACTTGAACCTCAAATGAAATAAAAACTACTGAGGCTAGAGGGCTGCAATATGTTATGTTTGATGATTAGAGGGTGGATGATCAACCGACCAATTTGCAGCCCTCAGTAGATTTTAAGATCTGAGGGGGGACAGAAAAAGTGCGGACGGACAGACAAAGCCGGCACAATAGTTTTCTTTTACACTTTTACATAAAACTAAAAGGGGAGAGATGTCTCGATGGTTTAGTCTTTATTTATCTTGGTTTGGTCAGTTTATTTTGATTTTTTGGTTAGGAGTTCATACTTCAGCAGCATCACGTCGTATAATTTTGATGCCTTGCTGATGCGATGTTGCGTCCGTTAGGTTGACTGACTTCATTTCTCCTTGCGTCCAGGACTCGTTATATTAAACATACTTGCAAAATGGAGACGAATCAATTTTTTTATCCTGATCTTTTCATTCCAAGAGCCTATTAAACTAGTTAGACATTGTAACACCTTTTTCGTAGATTTTATTACTCTTGCCAAGACAGTTTTGAGGAGGTAATGATGTTGCCCTTACTGTATGTGTGTGTGTCTGTTACCAAAATATTTCGGAGAAAGAGTGAACTGCGATTAAGTGCTGGATGACAATACCACTGGTACATTATAGTCTTTGCAATATTATTTAGAATTTGAGTTGGTAAGTTGATAATAAGGAATGGGATACTGCAGCCAAAAAACTGTGGCAGACACTGTATATAGTACAGTTAGGGAAAGTGGACACTGATAAATAGTCAGAACACAAAATATGTTCAAATGTATAGTTAAATTTTGATAAAAAAAAATATTAGCACAAATGCTGGTTTTTTACTCATTGAGAAAAGTACATAAAAGAAAAACATATTTGAAGTTGCGCATTGCAAAAATGCAAACATACGGATACAGCCGGCTGAACCAATATTGTTTTCCTTAAGACCAATTGGTACCTATCTCGGTCAGCTAATTAGACGGGTTGGCGATAACCTTGACTGGGACCAGAGTCAGACAAAAATGACAATGATATCACTTTCCAGACAGGAGCCACTGAGGCCACCCCCTTCCCAATGTTGCTCCTCGCTCATCGTTGGCCATGGCCGATGGAAATGCAGGAAGAAAAAGTATTTAGAATGAACGAGGCATAGGAGGTTGCAAGGTGTTTATTCGTTGCTGAAAGAAATAGTGAATGCGAGAGAGATTGAATGAGTGGGAGAGTGATACAGTTTTAAAGGATTTATTTGTTGGTCCTTCAGGATTTCTTCATTTTAATATTATGACTGAAGTGAAAGGTCTTTCTTGTGAGTCCACTATAATAAAATCCTGCGAAGCAAATGTATAATATAGATATGAGAGAACGTTCTTGTCTCTGGTATTCGAGTGGCATTAGGTGTGATTGCTTATGGAGAGATTTTTTATATATATATAGTATATATATATATATATATATATATATATATATATATATATATATATATATATATATATATATATATATATGTGTGTGTATATATATAATAATAGTAATAATAATAATAATAATAATAATAATAATAATAATAATAATAATAATAATAAACATGCATGTCTGCATGGCCTGCCGTATTTTTCTAATTCGTTTGATGAAAATTTTGCTTATGCATATCGGGTACATTTTTCGTTTTTTTTTTTATATGGTCCAAAGCCATTCATATTTATTGTTATATTGAAGAGTATAAATACAAAAGTAAAACAGAATTAGATTGACTGCAGGTATTCCTGTTGCCTTGTCATTAAAAAGTCTGATATGTATTGTTTTCGTTTTCACAAACTGATTACAATTTAAGGTTCTCCTAGAGGTTACTTTTGGCATTCAGACTTTTTCTGCCAAGTGGCTCTGTGTGTGCCTTTTTATTTCTGCTATATATTGTGCAGAAATAATGATTAAGGTTTACTTCACCATTTATTCGGTCTGCTGGAATTAGACCTGGATTCCCTTATGGTTTCGTTTTTTCCAGTATAAGATCTCGCCTCGGGACGAAAGATCCCATTTACGCTTTGCCTCATTTACGTTACGTTATTATAAATTACTTCCTTGCCTCTTCTCTCGTACCAAACCCCTTTTTCTCTTAGTTTCTCCCTATTTGATAGTTGTATGAACTTATCAGTCACCATTCCTCGATACCAAAGGACTTAAGAGAAGCTCAGAGGACCTCTCTTCAACACCATAAACTACCCTGTATGAGTGACTGCTGGCTTCTGTAGAACTTGGTGACGCTGCCTTAACGCTCTCTCTCTCTCTACTCTCTCTCTCTCTCTCTCTCATATGAAAATAATATTCGATGTTTTGGTGGAAAAACGAATTAACTACAAGGAAGCATTAGCTACTCTGTTTAAGGAGGACTACCACATTCCAAGAAGTCTTTTGGTTCTTGACTTATTTTGAGGGTATGCTGTGTACGGAGAGACTGGTAAAAGAATAATAGTAAGGTAAGCCTGTTATTTCAATTTCATTGCCCGTCTTATAAATCCGGATTTGCGCGTTTTATTGTTCTTGAAAGTTTTTCTTTTATTAAGTCAGAATGGTTGTTCTAATATTTACTTGAGATTTTTTTTTTTGTGATGACCCTTAATCATAAATATGAAGGTTACGTTCTCGACGTGTTTAGAGAACATATTCAGGATTCATTGGTTTCCATTTTCATTGGAAGACTAAACCGAGTGGAGAAGTTAAAAGCTATTCTGATATTTTATTTACTATTTCATCGCAAATTTACTCTACATTCTTTCTATCTCTCTCTGTAATCTATTAGAAGGGTGTTTCATATTACGTTATCATTAGAAGCTGATCGTAAATCATTTTAGTGAAAAAAATGGTACTCGGCAACGTGAGTTTAGCAACAACCTAAAGCCATATTCACCCAGTAAAGCCTACTGGGACTGATTTGTGCAGCTATTCCCTGCATCCTGGAGATGAGAGAGAGAGAGAGAGAGAGAGAGAGAGAGAGAGAGAGAGAGAGAGAGAGAGAGAGAGAGAGACTGGATGAGTAAATGACATTAGTATGGTAAAACCTATATGAGTGAAAGAGAATGTTATGTGAGATATTGTTGATATTTTTGGAGATGATAACAGAGACATACCAGTAACGGCCAGACATGAAGTGTGACAATAAAGTAAAAAAGTGAAGAATTAACGGAATAGATATCACGGTAGAGAGTTAGATAGAACTGAAATAAATATCTTGAACCCCAACCTCTATTATAGCGATAAAAAGTTAATAAAGTTTCAGCTCTTCGAGATTAAAAGGAAGCCTGATGATGAAAAGGGGAGGCAAATAAGGCAGGAGTAAGATGAAAGAGAATCTCCTGGAAGCTTAAAAAGACTTTAGAAAAGCAATTGACTGAAGTAGCAAATGCACAATTCACGTAATGAAATCGTAGAGGATTTTCGCCAGGATATTACCAGGAAATGATTTGGAGCGGTTGAGACATAAGAAAATATTATATTAGATTTGATGTGTAATGATGACTATGATTTTCCTTTCATTTTGCCATTATTATTATTATTATTATTATTATTATTATTATTATTATTATTATTATTATTATTATTATTATTATTATTATTAAAGAGAATAATTCATGTGGCACAAGCCTTAGAGACTAGTGACTCGTATACCAAGTTTCCACATCAAATATTGTGTACTTAAAAATATTAACATGAAAAACATCAGTTCACGTAAAACACTGACGCAATGGTGCATGCTGTTTTAAATAATACTATAGATGTTTATTAGGACGACCATTTCACTTTTCAAGCAAAATATAAGTGAAAAACTGGTGTTCGTTACTGGACAAAGAAGCAACGTGGAGCATCGGTGGAACGCAGATGTTGTGGCTGGTGACCAAGGTAAACACTTTGCTTAAAGCGGCATGCAGTTTCGAGCTTCTCTTGTTCCTTATCTACGGTTTTAAGATAAGTACGAATGTGCTTGTATACGTACCTACGTACGTGCATGCTCATGAGCATGTATAATGAAGTATGTATGAACTGTTGTGATTGGGCGAGATCCATTCTCGGACCTTGAATTTAACGACCTCCTTGATATGTTCATCTGTCTGTATCCGGAAGAGGTATGCGATGTCGTCAAGTGACTCAGGGTTCAGTTTTGTTTCTTTTTTTTTTATTTCTCTCGTTGTTTTACTGTCTATCGATTTATTTAAAAAATAAAAAAAATATTCTGTTGTAAATCCAGTTGGAAATATATACACGAAATGTTTCGAAATTTGACCCAAGAACCATCACTAATCGGTTTGACTTTTAGCAGTTTCTTTTCCTAATGACTGTCGATTCTTTCCTGTGGTTCATTCAAATTACAAGTCAAATTATATATTAATAATAAAAAAAAACTGCAGTTGACGTTCCCGAACTTCCGTAGTTGAACATTTTTTGTTTCACCGTTCTGAAATTCAATTTCGTGTTTTATATGGGTGGGGCCGATGACTTTCAGTCTTATTATTATTTACATGAACCTGAACATTATAACTCCATGCACAGTACAAATATCTGACGTATGTATTTAATCTAAATCAGCAAACCAGTATTCAGTTGCAGTGACTTTTCTTTATTTAATCCCAAGTATGAACAGATTTGAGTGGTTAATTAATGCTTTATCGAATTATATTTATTAATCGCTTGCCGGCGATATCCAATTCAGTTGCTTTTAATTAAACGTGATCTCTTTTGCGTCATCGGTCATTCTGTTTTAGTGAGCGTTTATAGACGTTATTTGTTATATCAGAATACTTGCGAGTATAATTAGCGATATATAAATGTTGCCTCATTAATCATCCATATTTCTTTTAGCATCATCATCTGTTATAATCTTTTTATTATTTCTTAAGGGTATCTCATAAGACAGTGATTGAGATCCAGTGTCCAAAACCTCTTCGTTAGTTTTAATCTAAATCAGTTCAAATTAGTTGGGACTTTGGTCTCGTGTTCCCAGTTCCATCTTTTCTCTTAAATTTAATGCCCGTATTTGGTTGGTCCACTCTCCCGATAAGCCTTTGTGCATAATCGCTCTTTCCCCCTTTCATTGAAGGCGTTAATCCTCTGTCTATGATTGATCTGAATGCAAATATCTCTCTCTCTCTATTCTCTCTCTCTCTCTCTCTCTCTCTCTCTCTCTCTCTCTTTTAAACGTGACTCGATTGCAGGTTGGCTTTTTGTACTTCTTTATCCCGGATTTAATATTCTGTGTGTGGTATAGCGTTTATATATGTTATTTATTATATTGTGTGAATATATTATTACGTATAGTATAATTAGCAAATATATAAAAATGATTCACACTTCCTTTATTAATCGTGATTCATAATCACATTCTTTCTATGGAAAATGAAATAAATTAATCATCTGTTATAATCGTTAAAACATTAGTCACTAAAAATCTATAAAGGCTGTTCAAAATTACATACACATAACACTCTTAAATCCAGTGGTTGACACATATGGTTACACAAGAGCACATTAAAAATAGCAAAATCACAAAACCCTCCAAATAAAAAAAGAATAAAAACAATAAAAATTGTTAGATTTTGGCGGCTTATCAGGGTCAGAGCCGACTCTCATAAGGGGGTGAGCTGGGAACTGGATGCCGACTCTCCAATCCAGAGCTATCCTCCATAAGAAATCATGCCACCAAGTGCAAAACACAAATAAATTATGATGATTTTAAAGTTATTGGGGCACAGAACCAACAGAAACTGCAGATACTTGAGTCTTTAAATATTAAACTACGGGTTCCTCATTAAACACACAAACTACCTCAATTCCATTGTTTTGCCATAGGTCATTACTATTTGACTCTGATCTTTTGTTTTGTTTTTCTGTATATATTTTTCTTTTACTGTTAGTGTGATTCTGTCGTTTGCATTGTAAGGTGAGCGTCTTCTCTTTTTTTTTTTATAAGTATATTACTGTCTTTGTTTGTTTCTTCATTATTGGAAGAGAGAGAAAAAGAATTTTCTTAAAATTAGACAATTTTTATTATTTTTTTTTATTTATTTGAGAGGTTTTGTGATTTTGCTATTTTTAATGTGCTCTTGTGTAACCATATGTGTCCGTGTGTAACTTGATTTTAAGCTTTGTGTGTATGTATTCAAGTGTGCTCTTGTGTATGTAATTTTGAACAGCCTTTATAGATTTTTAGTGACTAATGTTTTAACGTAATTCAGTTTTAGCTGTTCAGTACTTTTATTAATTTATTTCATTTTCCATAGAATCCCTGATGATGTGATTATGAATCACGAAACGTAGGAAGCAATTGTGAATCTCAGAGTATTCCTGCCCTTGACTACAATTTGTGTGTGTGCATCGAATCTGCCAGATTTGTGTGATATATATATATATATATATATATATATATATATATATATATATATATATATATATATATATATAATATATATATATGTAATCATTCAACGTTTTATATTTCATAGTGAGTCACGAATGAAATATTAGGTAATTTATCATATTTTTTCTTTTTGTAATTTTCCTTTATTTCTGTCTCTCTCTTATGTACTTACACAGTCACTGTTTCTTTCTCGCTTTCACCGTAGATGAATAGTCTCATCACTCGATTTAGAAACATAAATAATAGACCCACAGAAGCAAGACAGAGATTTCGTTAGAAAGCAGATTTTGTTGCCTAACTGATTTTTATTTTATGTTTAGTCTCCCAAAACATTAATTAAACACTTTCTTCATTATTGTTGTTCTAAGCCGTGGAATAACGTCTGAGGTTCCAGTTAGGTGCATTTTGGTAAAATAAGGGTTTTATACCTGAGTTTTATATTTTATTACCCCTGAACATTATTAAAGATTTAGGATTGCCTTGCCGCTCCGAGTAAGAACTCCTTAGATATGCAGCTTGCAGCTGCTAGTTTCTTTGTCTTATTCTCCTTGACCTTGTTCTTCGATTATGAAAATGGCCTTGTCAGAAAGAAGTTTTGCTCTTTTCTTTTCGATAAGCTGAGATCTTAGTTTCCCAATTATTCAAATTGTGTTAAGACGTGTTAAAGTTGGGTTCCTTTTTAGGGCTAGGGAGATACGACAGTTGGGTCAGTGTGTTGTCTTGAGTTGTTTCCATCCTCCGATTCATATGATCTCATAAAAAGAGGGAAGTTAATGGTTTTATTTAGTTTTCCTCTGCAAAAGTTGCATGGCGCAATTCGTGTAGTTTTTAACTGGGCGTTTTTGCTATTGTTGCAAGATGGGTTAAGTTCAGGAACTGGAATTGGCTAAGAACCAGAATTCTGTGGTTCTCTCATGTACGCTCAAGATCTTTCAGGATTTCAGAAAGATAAAAGAGGTATACGTTTTCCAATGGGTTTGTAATTTATTGACAGAAGCAATTGATTAAAGTGGGTATTTAGAAAATGTTTTAAAGGCCAGTGCATATGATAGTTTGCGACTGCTGCCATCATTATCCAGGTTGGTGTAATCCCAAGATCTCCGAATTCCTTTAGAAAATGATTTCCTTGCATTTGTTCCTCTGGGCGTTTCAGTCGTTTCATATGATTTGATAAGCTGGGATTAGAATTGTTTCAGTTAACACAACGATACATTTTCTGCATCAGTTGCATGCAGTTCTTTTTTATAGTAAGTAATATTAGCGTCAGTAGTAGATATCATAGTAATTACAGTAATTTCTCTTCTTGTAATCCTACAATTATTACTTTTAATATAATCATTTTGACAGTTTTGGCTCTGATTTTCGTATTTCTGATAATGGTATTAACTGCTGTAATTAGATCATTGCCTTTGAAATAAGAGAAAAATGATCCCTCATTTCAAAAATAAAGTAAAACATATAGTAAATAGATAGAGGGGCAACTTAGGAGAGATAATCCTTTAAAAGTTTATTTAGTCAAGACAGTAAATGGTATTCTCGTGTGTCAGCGTGAATGTAATTTTTTTCGCTGATCTATATATATTTTTAATATTGTCTTTTTGTTTAAGTTACTTTAACATTTGGCTGTGATTCTGGTATTATGTATATTTTGTTTTCTAAAAAAATGATAAAAAGTCAATTATTGAATGTTTCACAGGAAAACAGTGTTAGGATAGTGTTTGGATATTCATGGCAGGAAGTTAGTTGCATTTCACCACATTTCGGATTGGATTTCGACTATTTTTTAGAACATTTTTATTGATAAAAGTTTCGTCAAAATTTGAGATTGGTAATGCAGTGACTATGTACTTGTTATTTACTGACTTTTCAACTTTCTTGCATTTAATCACTCAATGTCAGGAAGAACCCCATTACTGATTAACCAAGCATCTTGCTGTAAAATTTTTCAATACTCTCTCTCTCTCTCTCTCTCTCTCTCTCTCTCTCTCTCTCTCTCTCTCTCTCTCTCTCTCTCTCTCTCTCTCACACACACACACACACACACACACACACACACACACACACACAAATGAGATGAATGCGAAATATTTTCATTTTGGAATTCCAACCTAAAAGCACCATTCATCATAAAGGCGTAACTACTTGAAATCTTTCCATATCTTGTCACAAGTGTTTGTTCGCTGTTTGTTCGCCTGGGTCAGAGGAACAGGAACAAACAAGAAGTGTGAAAATCCTGGGTTTTACTTTGGTCTTTGTTCAGTCACGTTTATTCTCATAAAATAACTCAAGCCGCTGGGAATGGAGGTTTTAGTGATCGTGGGTTGTCTGTACCGGAGAGGAAAAACGTAATCTCTCTGTTTATAAGATTGTTTGTCTGTGCAGGGAAAATACAACAGATGCTTTTTTTTTGTAGTAGATACTATTTTCGAAAACAAAACGAAGTGAATTGGAGTTTCAGTGATATCAGCCCTAGAGTAAAACGAGAAATCAGTAAAAAATCTTTGGCATAATTGCTTGTGGAAGAAATCCTTGGCGATATTGTCCTTTACCTCTAACGTTCTCATTAACCCAAATGAGTCTTTTATCCTCTCGATTGCCGGCAGAGGGAGCGACCTAATCTCCTTAGTGGAGATAAGACGGGGTTTTCTTATTTCTAGTGTCTACCAACAATCTGTTTAATTTAGAAATTCTCTATTATGTCATTCTAGAATTGTATGGTTTTTTTTTACCAATTTATTACTATATACTATTTTCCTGTTATATGGTTTTTTTACCACTTTGATATTATATACTATTTTCCTCGCCTCTTGGTCTCCAGGTATTTTGTTGTCATATATATATATATATATATATATATATATATATATATATATATATATATATATATATATATATATATATCATATATCATATATATATGTATTGTCACGATGCATACCAAGTACCTGGTTATTACACAACTAATCACAGATGTCAAAAATATACCTCACTTCAGCCAGATACCTGAACTCTCATAACAAAAGATTTACGACTGAGTACTCTAAAGGTAACAGTGATCCCTTAAAAAGCTCATTAATCATGTGAAAAACCAAACTAAGTTCATCAAGACTAGTGTGAGGTATCCATTATTAAACAAGTAATATACTAGAGTAATAGGGCATCACTCCATCAAACAACTTTAACTGTTTCCCTGGTCTTAATTCACTTCAGCAAAACTAAAGGACCAAACATGTTTATCACTTTGCCTTTTGAACACAGTTAATCCTATTCAGTGGTGGCCAACAAATGAACACTTTAAAAACATTAAATACAAAAAATTTATTGTTAAATTCAAAATTTATAATTAGAATTCATAATCTGAGAAATTTAATATTACTTGAAAACAACATAAAATCTAATTAATTCTTGAATTAAATTATTAAACAAAATTAAATCACAAAACTTTAATTTATCAAGAAAATTAAATCACAAAACTTTAATTTATCAAAAAATGAAATTAATCAAGCAAAATTTAAACTATCAAGAATTATTCAAGATTTGAAAAGAAAATCTTAATAAATGAAAATTAAATCAAGTATGCAATGTTAAATTATTAAGAAATATTTAAAATGCTACGTAAATATATGTTGAATCACCAACAGAAATCAAGAGATTGCAAACACAAGAACACACAAAAATACACAAAAGATTTATCAATAATAATTTCACCAAGGCAAAAATTCTCCTAACTCA
>NC_089752.1:36696383-36728883 GCF_040412425.1 Macrobrachium rosenbergii
CAATATATATTTTACTATGAAGGGACACTCTTCCCAAGCTAACTCTCCCGCCTAGCTTCAAAGACAGAAACAACATAAAATATAAACCTTTATGATTGTAAGAAAAATAACGTAAAACAAAAAAACTGTTTTATTCTGTTTGAAGAAACAGTCGTTTTCACCATATTGCTGGCTGACAGAAAGGCTATGGAAAACATTCGCCACTTCTTAATCTCAAACTTATTACTCCCTAGACACTCCTTAATCTCCTTCTCTTTGGACCCGTGACTGCCTGAATGCCTCTGTTTCCAGGAGAGAAGTCGTTTGGAGACAAATCCCTGCCCTAGGCTAAGATGAGCTGGTCGGGAAGATTAACTCGAAGAGAGAATTCAGGGGCCCTTAGCCCTGCCATGTGGTGACCGGGTCAAAGGAAGCACACCAACAATCTGCGGGCACGTTCATAGAAAACTGAGTGTCAAGAAAGAGTGGGAAGTTAATCCTCCAAAGGTCATATAAGGAGCCACTTTACCTTAATACAAACAGGCATCTTGGCTGTGGTACCTGAAAGCAGTCCTCCCCAAGAGCCCTTGCCCCATCTGGGCCATATTCCCGACACGTTGCTTTCTTGCTCAAGCCCAAGTTTTCCCATCAGTGAATGCCCCTCTTAATTCCTCCTCCATTCTTATCTGTGGTGACAACTCTCCAACAGACGTAACGCACACTGATCAGAGGTATTTTTTTAACCAGTCACGAACTTATTATTCTTTTACTGAATTTTCCATTTTCATTTTCAAAGTGCAAAACTTCCCGACCTCATTATTTCCGTGCACTAATTTACTCGTAAGTGGTTCAGTGTCGTAAATCGAGATACCTTGGCACCTTCCGTGCACTTCTCGACTTTTCCTTTGATTAATCTGTTTCTTTCTGTCACATAAACTTGTGCATTCTCCATTGCAGATGGAGATGCTTGATGTGGAATCTTCCCTTTGATTTTGCCCTGCTTGCCATGGTCCCAAACACGGCCATTTAACTCTACAGTGCCATTGAAGTGGATTTCGACATTCTTCAATTATTTTTTTTTTTATTTAAAGTGAACCTAAGTGTTTATCTACAACTTCTTCCTATTGAGTAATAGCCTTCAGCTCAATTTCTTTTCTGTTATGGTTGCCTGCTCCCAAAATAGTAGTCAGATATAATAGATTTTCCCATGATAAATGAAGTATTCTCTCAGAAAAGGCATAAGGGTGATTTCCCTGCTCAGAATCAAATCTCCCTCACGGACAAAACCATAATATATATATATATATATATATATATATATATATATATATATATATATATATATATATATATATATATATATATATATATATATATATATATATATATATATATATATATATATGTGTATATATATATATGTATATATATATATGTATATATATATGTATATGTGTGTGTGTGTGTGCTTGCGCGTGTGTGTTCTGCACAGGCCCTCGTTATTGATTTGAAAGTTCAAGGATTAACGTGGCAGTGACTGTTCTTTTGTTTGTGTATTGTCAAGGCTATATATGGTATGTAAGTATCAGTTTGAATTCCTGCAAACGCTTGAAGGCATATGATGTTAATAAAAAGAGATATTTAATTTAACTGATAAATTTTGGTTCTACGGTAAATATGGAAAAATAACCTTGGCCCTTGTATTCTGAAAAGCCAATCTCACGGTCGCCTCTCAAATGCCTGCAGTGTGTCCTATTTGTTATTAAGAGGAACGTTCCGTTTGCTTTTACGAGCACTATTTCGCAAATGGCCAACCATCAGTCATTCATAAGAGAGAGAGAGAGAGAGAGAGAGAGAGAGAGAGAGAGAGAGAGAGAGAGAGAGAGGAGGGGGTGGGTGTAGTATTTTATTTGGCACTTGAGAGAATTGTATTTTTAGTGGGCAATGGGTCTAACGTGAATTCACTACTTAACTTGCATATCTTTTCACAAACTGATCTTGAAGTTTTGGAATGAGTGCTGTGAATGTAGTACATACTAGACTCCTTGGCTCTTTCGAATTATTTTTCCTTGGAAATCACCTTGACGTCACTCATCGATAGAGTAGTAATATAAATGTTATTTTATTCGTTATTTATCGCGGATGGGAAGAATTAAACCTGACATTATGAAAGGAAAATGAAGTTTCTGATCGATTAATTATTGTGTGAAATGTGTTCCAAGTCTTCTTTACCCCCTTCCTCTCCGAAACTATTCTAGTCCCCCCTCTCTCTCTCTCTCTCTCTCTCTCTCTCTCTCTCTCTCTCTTACTCAGTTTACTGTGAATATAATGCCTCCTCATTTGGTAGGTGCCAGGTGCGTTTACGGTGTTTACAGGGAATCCCAGAATTGCTATATTTATCGTATGGAAATGGCTAGAAACCCTTTTATATGGTTTTTATATATCCATGCGCTGGCGGAACATGCAAAGGAAACCTATTTTCTTGTATTCCTTTTGCGAGGTAACTGCCAACCTTTGATTCAAATGGAAATCCTTCTTTTCCGCCTTGCTAACGAGAAATTTCCGTTACCAAGGTATGAGAATTCGATATAAGTCTTACTTTCCTTCTGCAAAGAGGTTAGTGTGGGTGACTGCTTGTAGTACACTCGTTTGATAGCTTCGAAAAAGCAATTCCAGTTGGGTAAACAGCTCCATTTAAGTGTCCCTTCTTGTTGCTCGATTGGAAAAGTCTGGGTAGAAGTCATATTTTGTGCAGCTTTCCGTGCAACTTTCAATGCATTTGAACTTTACTTGTATTAAATCGAGCTTTTTTGAACTGAAAAGGAAATTAATTTGATACTTGTATTAAATCGAGCTTTTTTGAACTGGAAAGGAAATTAATTTGACGTCAGTTTGTTTGTTTATACATGAATATTGTCTTGTGCCCCACAGAAATTGAAATTATGTTGTTTCCTTTCAAGTCTCCTGTGGCTATTGTCTTTTCCTTTGGGAATAAAACGAAGCACTATCGGTAGATTTTTATTTGAAGCTGTGATTTTGTTCGATTTTGTGTCGCCTTGTATTTCGCTACATTTCTTAGAGGTCAGGCGCTTGCTTTCTCTTTCAGTATCGCTGTAGCAGTTTAAGAGTGTTAGTAGAAAAGGCGGGTGGGAGTAATAACTAGGCTTTTTTATTAGTGCATATTTTATATTATTCACTTTTATTTTAGTAAATGAAGTTGCAGCATTAAAGCGAAAGCAGTCTTGTACCACGGAATTGATGACATGCCTCTAAAAACGTCCATGGTAAGACGGCGTTATCAAAGTATATTCTCTAAGCATTTGTGATGATGGGGACTCTGCTGTCTCATCTTTTCTCTCATGCCTCTTCTTCCTTGCTGATATTTATGTCAGTACGATTCTGTGTACAAATCTCGACCATGCGTAAACGTTAGCCATTCCCTTTTTTTTTTAATATGCCGTGAAAACAACTCGCATGGTGCACTGTCGTCATTAGGCTATGCTGAATATTGTTTGCAGCGTCCCTTCGGCCCCTAGTCATTTACTTTAGATCCATCCATCTTCTTCTCTTCAATCTTTCGGTCCAGCTACGCCAACTCCCTCTTTTCATTGTCTTAAGCTCTGAATGGCTGAAAGTGTTTCAGTGCTTGGCTTTGTAGAAGAGTTTTCATAAATCACATCAACAGGTTAACATTTTCTTGTTCATATTATTATTGATCTGAAGTTTTGATAACTGAGCATGTACGCTAGTTTAACCTTATACTGTTCCGTTCTTTTGAAATGTTCAGTAATTTATTATACCAATCTATTTATGAGACAGTTTTCTGGCTGTGAAAGTACGTTCTGAAACATATAAAAATTTTTTTATCTATTCATAAAGACACTAACAGTGATGACCAAGCTGTTTGCACTATTTTCGATCAATGCTCACTAACTACAACTTCATTCACCCATGTTATCTTTCCAGAAAACTCTCAAATCCTATGAGCAGACAGTGGAAGCCATCACTTGTGTTCTTTCTGTTACCTTCAGCAGTCTGTAGTCTCCAGTTTTTATTTTAATTTTTGCCTGCGACATTCAAACTGTTTAGTACATCTGTCACCCATAATTTTTATCATATATGTTTCTAATGATACTTGGTTTTCATAATCTTTAGTCATATTTACTACCTTTTAAATTTATCGTGACCTTTCAGTAAAACTAATTACCTATCACTGGCAGAAATTGCCGCTGTATCTTGTCTATTCACATTAATTCTTCTCTTAATCTTAAAAGCCGCACTTTAATAACTATTTGTCCTTTATAGCCTACCATTAACTCTCCACTATCAATTAGCTGTCTTTTTATAGCCTATCATTAATTTCCCACTCTCAATTTAATTATTTTATAGCCCATCATTAACTTCCAATATCAGATAACTCATTTTATAACTTTACTTTGCAGCCTATTAAGACACCAGCAGCTTTAAAAACTATCTTGATTCATCGTAAACGCAATGAAATCTAGCTCTCTGAACGTTCGTGTTCTTGGAACCTGATAAGAGGTCAGAAGCCATTAGAAGGAAGGTTTATATTTACCTGTTTTGCTTTCTTGTATTTTCCATTGAAGCCCAGTACACTCATCTAGAGGAACAATACGCTTATTATATTTACTTTTCAGTTGATGCCAAATTATATGTAGGAAGTATGTCGGTTGTGTGTGTGTATATATAGCAAGGTATACTCTAGTTTTGTTAGAACTCAAACTTAAGAACAATAGTGTAATTGACTGTATTATAAGGACGCCTTTTCTTATTGGAGCCATTGTATCTTGCCACCTAAGTGTCCCGAAGCAAAGAAATCACTCTTGCAGAAACAGTGCTAGTCACTTGCACTGGAAATAGCCAGTGCGGGTCTTGTGTTGAGAGACATCCTTCAAGGTCATTTATGGCCACAGCATTCGCCGCCGACTTTTTTTTGGTCTTATATCTTATGTTACTTCTAGTTTCAGCCCCATTTTTTCATGTTCTGATTGTGCAAATTTATTTTATTACCTGTTGACGTCCATTATCCAAAGGTGGCTGCTCTAATACAATATAATATCTAAACTAATAATTTCGATGCATTATATACAATCACACACACACACACACACACACAGAGAGAGAGAGAGAGAGAGAGAGAGAGAGAGAGAGAGAGAGAGAGACATATTTTAGAAAGGATTCCTGCAAGCTGGAAACAGGGCAGGGAAGGTCATGATGTATGGCAAATATTTAGAAGACAAAAGAGAATGTTGCTTGAAAGGAGAGATGAAGGAGCAGAGTCTGATTAGGTTCGTGTCATTTGGATAGGAAAAATGAAAAAAAATGAAATATATATATATATATATATATATATATATATATATATATATATATATATATATATATATATATATATATATAAAAAGCAGAATCCCACAGGAAAAGACAGGCAGAAGTTCTGCCTGTTTTTTTTCTTTGAGGATTTCTATACACTGAAGTCACGTGCATCTACTGTGATTTTTAAGCATATATATATATATATATATATATATATATATATATATATATATATATATATATATATATATATATATATATATATATATATGAGACAGAGAGACAGAGAGAGAGACAGACAGACAGACAGAGAGAGACAGAGACAGAGACAGAGCATTCTTTTTCATTTGTCCTATCTGAATGACACGAACCTGATCAGACTCTCTTCTTCATCCCTCCTTTCAATATATATATATATATATATATATATATATATATATATATATATATATATATATATATATATATATATATATATATATATACAGTATATATGTGTGTGTGTGTGTGTGTGTAGTCTGTATATATATATATATATATATATATATATATATATATATATATATATATATATATATATATATATATATATTTATATATATATATATATATATATATATATATATATAGAGAGAGAGAGAGAGAGAGAGAGAGAGAGAGAGAGAGAGAGAGAGAGAGAGAGAGAGAGAGAAAGAGAGAGAGAGAGAGAGAGAGAGAACAGAATAGGCTATAAAATGGAAACGCCAGAATGATAGCAAACTCAGAAGGAAGACGAATTGGTATTATTAAATAACACGTACGTTCTCTTTATAAATAAATCAATACATTATCATTATAAAGCCAGGTTATATTGGATGAGAGAGTAAAAACTAATTATTGTAAAATTGCCATTAAGATTTTCATTGACCTGAGAAAACTGGAGCGATTGCCGAGAGCAACGGAGATCCGGGCGCAACTTTGGTATTGATGCGTCCCCCATCTCCTGGCGGGGTTCCTTTGAAGATATTCCTTTTGAAAAGTTTGTACCTGGTCGCGTATTTGAAGAAGAGCGTTTGCGTTTGCGTTTTTATTTCACTTCTGGTTTTTCTGTAGAGTTTAACTTGGTAATTATCAGATGAAGAAATTCTCTGAAAAGGAGATTATTTTATATTTTTCCAAGATTTTAATTCTTGCCGTTCAGGTATAGATCCTCTCGAAAATTCGCATGTAATTCCAGTTATATGTATCATGGACGTATATTTAATTGAATCTGTTATGCTACCGTTATAAATTTCTTCTTGTGAGAATACAGAAAGACATGGTTTAAAAAAAAAATTACGTTACATAAGGCTACTTTAACGTGATTGTGCCTCCGCTGCACTCAAGAACAACTACATTAGAATTACCGCATTTGACTGGTGTTGTTCCTCGCTTTACGCCTCTAGTAAACTAACTTTCATTCCTTACTCGTAAATTTTAATCTTTAAATACTTTGTAGTGCTTCCCAGTTCATCCAGTTGCTCACAGTGCTGTGCACCCCAATCTTTATGTCCGGAATATGTGTCAGTAAAAACGAATGTGCTGGCATTAAATTCATGGTGTTCTTTACACCGTCTGTTTTTTCATTCCAGCTATACACAACACTTTCATCCTTTTATTTGTGATTCCTGTTAACAATAGCCATTTGTTTCGCTCCCCTTGTTCCTCAAGGTTCTGTTGCATATAACAAATTCTTCCATTTATGTTATTGCCTGAATCCTTACAGATAAATCCTTCCATCTGTTTCATCCTCAACTCCTGTTAAACTAATTTAGTTCTTTTGCTGTGTTGCCAGAATCCTAGAAAAAATGGTCACGCCTTGGCCGTGACCTTTCGGCCATTTTGTTCAACTGCATAAGACCGAGGAGTACCAATTCCGTCAGCATGAAACTCTTGGATTGCTTGTGTAATTATTAACATATTCATGTAAGTGAAATTGGATTCTAAGAAATAATCTTTTACTTGTCCACTGTATTATAATGTGAGGATTTCAAGGAATCATGTATATTCACCTCCTCAGAAACGTTGCTCGTATTTAAAGGATTGCTGCTAGTATGTTATACAGAATCATTAACAAGTCTTACTGAAAGTGCAAGAATGGTTAGAGCTATGTAACCTGATAAATTTAGTAACCAGAGAAAAGAAATAGTATAAAAAGATGAGAAACAAATGTTAATATCTCGTAGATATACGATTTATATTTTGTAATAGTTGCACTTATTCGCTATTTACAGAGCATACAACATATAATACTCTTGATGAGCCAGTGTTTTTCGTATAACTTTGGTACATAGTTGTTTATATTATTCGGTATCATATATCACATAAATTCATTGCTAGAGAGTGACAGATATTGTTTTTATTTCAGTTCTCCCTCTTATTGTACTATATATTTATTTTGCATTTTTGTTACTTTATTTACTAGTTATTAGCCCCACCATCCCTCCAAGCTGCCATACATCGTTGTCTTTTCAGTTTTTGCTTTCTTTTCTTGATGCGTTTAATGGTTGAAAGCTGGTCAAGATTGCGTAAAAGTTTGCCTGCGCTATTCTCATCTTAGAATTTTGTGGTTTCCTTGCTCGAGAGTGCTATCAAAGGTTTTAATGATCTCCGATTTTTCTTTCTATCTTTCTTTCTTTCTACCGTAGGTTCCCACGCTGCTTATTTATGTTGAAATACACTTCCCGGGAAATAGTTCTTAGAATAAAAATAAATTTCAAGACGAATGTATGAACATGATAATGCAGTAAATGCATGCATACGGGACACGTGTAAATGTTTATTCATATTTCAGTGGTGTTGAGAAATTCTGAGTATGAAAATGTTAGTAGCTAAGTAAAGTATATACTGTAGGTGTTGCGTGTGTGAAATACAAAGCCATTTTATAAATGTTCATCTCAGGCACAAGGCATTCCTGTTTTTTCATCTTCTAATGACGGCCAAGAATGAACGTCTAAAATGCAATGTAACATCGGTTTTGAAACTCATTATATATATATGTATATATATACACACACACACACACACACACACACACACACATATATATATTATATATATATATATATATATATATATATATATATATATATATATATATATATATATATATATATTAACTTTATCACATACACAATAATTGTTCTGTGCATTAGTAGAATTACTAAAAGGACCTCATTCAAACTAGATGATATCTAATGGAGTTTTTATTCAAAAAGTTACAAGCTTTCTTGGACAAACAGTCCACATTATCAAGTATCCGTACAATGAGCAGACGCGTAGTCCAGCTGTATTTATATCTGTGTGCTGGGTACTTTTAATCCTATAATCGCCTAGCTCCTCCTGTGTGACCCCCACCCCTCGTGATCTTGGTCTTTCGCTGCTCCCTTCCTCTAGGTGTCCGTTTTCCGTGCGTTCTCTTGCATTTTTTCTTCGTTTCCTTGCTACTGTTGAGTATACGATTTTTCTAGATAGGCTGTCTTCAAAGCCGTTTCCAGTGTCTGAAATATATATATATATATATATATATATATATATATATATATATATATATATATATATATATATATATATATATATATATATATATATATATATATATATATTTAAAGTTCTTACCTGGCCTACTTACTGTATTCCTTGTTCAGGGGTCCAATCTGGGCTCTAGCTCGTGAACAAGGGGGGCTTACTAATACACCTTGAGATTCTGACTGCAATTGCTAGGTCAGGCAGGAACTGTAATAGAAAAAAACAGTTGGGATGAGGGCCGTACTTCAACAAGGGACTGTTGCAGACAAACACTTAGGTTTACTTTAAATGGAATATATTTACAAAACACATCAATCAGAGAACTAGGTTTACTTTAAATGGAATATATTTACAAAACACGTCAATCAGAAAACAGGGGCTGCCACTTGGTTAGTTATGCTATCGCTTGAAAGGGATACTGAAGAATTGATTGCACTGTATCATGTTGTGTTGTACAGTGTTAATACACTGAGACCTTTGCACTGAGTGGTGTGTGAGCATTGCAGTTGCAGATTGCCCTTCTCTTCATTTGTTAGAGCGGCTAATTAATAGACTAACACGCCATTTCATTTTTTTTTTATCTTAGTAACCCTGAAATCGCACCCTGTCTTTATCAGTGCTGTTGTTGTTTCGTTGGTTACCTATTCTTGTTTAATCTTGCTTACTGTCATATAGTTTATCTGGAAAGGATTACAACGTTAATCCCTTTCCTTAAGTTAGGAGTGCCGGTATTCTTCTGACATTATGGGTGATTAATTATTTTGCTTCTAGAGGCCATTCAGTTCCCTCAAGACGTTTTCCTTGTCATCCTCATTTTCCTTTTGGCCTGAGTGGACAAAGATTCTTGGTTTTATTTGTTTGATCTACCCCCGGAAAAAAAGGATTTTTTCCTCGGGGATTTTTTGTAAGTTTCATAATTATGTCTATTTCAAACTACTTTTTAAAACTTATGTTGGTGTCCGTGATCAGTTTCTATTTTAAACCTCAATTCCCCTTTTTATTGTGATAACACGCTGCCTTATTGTGGTTTCTTTGATTTAAGCTTTACAAACAGAATGAAAAAAAAAACGTATATTTCATAGTATTTTAATTGTAGTCTCATCGTTCTTCTACTGCTTTTTCGTATAACTCGTTCATTTCATGGAGAATCCTTTCTGCTAGTTTTGATTTTCTTTTGAATTGCAATGGAGTCACCGTTGTGCAAAGGCTTTGTTTGCGCTGCCATTTCTCTTAGCTCCGTGGTTGCTTTGGCCGACCTTTCAACGAAAGGGCAAGTGATTTTATAAAAGTATTTTAATTTATTTTTTTGCTATGTTACAACAATAGAAACAAGAGCAACAAAAGTTGTAAATATGCGTCTTTTTTTAATAGTGGGTTTTTGCTGTGCTGATGTTTTGTGGTGGGGGGACAACTGTATTCCCTTTCATTCGTGGTTGTTCTATTACTTTTATCATTATGTATTTCTATGCATACATTGCGAATGTGTTTGCAGTACGCAGTTCAATATTTTGGGTCGTTACCATGATTTTTCTTCTTGAGTTGCACCGTTGCTGTAATAATACACGTACTTTATGACTGAAGAGTTGACGTTCATCGTTGCTTAGAATTTAGAATCTTTTCAACTCGCTCTAGTGACTGACATTTTACCCTTATAAACATGTCCTTTTATTTAGTGGACATTCCTTCCATATGTTGTAATCTCTACAAAACGTCTATAACAAATTCCGGGCCCCGTATTATTTACGGCCATTAAAACGGTAAAAGACGTTAGGGCTACTGATCTCCGTCGCTGTACACTTCGAATGATTGAGCATATGGCCATGGAGATCGAGAAGACTAGAGGGAAGGGCAAGACAAGGCCATCAGAATTTAATTCTGTTCGCCTTGGGGCAGGAGATCAGCGGGGAGACCACCTCACGGATTAGTAACAGAAAACAACAGATGTTGGGTGGAGCACGTACATATATAACCAATTGTAGGTGTTATATCCTCAGTGCCTCGAATACCTGAAGAAGAAGACTATGTTTTTGAAAGCTTATACTTTGTAAATTAAAGAATTTTGAATCTAAACCTTATATATATATATATATATATATATATATATATATATATATATATATATATATATATATATATATATATTTATAATGTACATACATAGTATGTGTGCGTGTGTGTAATGAGTTAATTTCAGGTAATCTAAAATGGTATGAATTTTACAATAAAACCGATAATGGTAACGTTTCATGAAATGCTTAATTCTGAAGTACTAGTCACGTTCTTTTATTCGATATTGTTTCATGTGGACAAACAAAATAGAGGTTTATATTAATAATGATATAGTTTTCAAATAGAGATCTGAACACATAAAAACATTTATGCTAAACGCTTTTATACATTGATAACTAACAGACAAAATCTCGCGCTCAGAGGAGGAGATAAGGGGAAAAACGGAATTTTTTTTTTCCAAACTTGAGGGGAACAGGGCTTTGATTCTTGACTCTTTTACTTGCGTTCTTTAACGAGTTTATTCTTATGTTCTTGTCACTGGCTCATGTAGGGAGACGGTAATTCTTATCCTTTTTCCGGGACCTTTTTATCCGAAGAGATTATAAAGATGACATTCAAGGATTAACGATGCCTATTGATCGTCCCTTTATGGAGTGAAAGGATACTATGATATTCCCTGCCTCTTATCCTCATCCAGTTTTTGTGCCAAGGTGGACACTCGTTGAGAGAGTAATTCAGCTTGCTGGTTTGGCGTTTGTTTAAATGAATGTTTTATACGTTCGAACATTTTCCACGTGTGCTGATTTTTCAGATATGTTTATAACATTATAGCTGTCTTTATTAGAATTTCTCTGCCACACACACACACGCATTATATATACAGATATATATATATATATATATATATATATATATATATATATATATATATATATATATATATATATATATATATATATATATATATATATATATATATATATATGTATATATATATATATATATATATATATATATATATATATATATATATATATATATATATATATATATATATATATATATATATATATATATATATATATATAGTGTGTGTGTGTTTGTTTACATATGAGTGTGTTTACACACACAAACACATAAATATATGTAAATATATACACATACATACATATATATGCTTATGTATAAATTGATACCGTCAGCGCTATACCAGTAGCTATTAGCTCTTCCCTGGAATAATGGCAACTTTATGATTTAATCATTTATACTCTCTCTCTCTCTCTCTCTCTCTCTCTCTCTCTCTCTCTCTCTCTCTCTCTCTCTCTCCAGACAACTGAAAGTCTGAAATTAAATTTTTAAGCACTTAGTGGGTCTCGTAATCCATTAGATAATTCAGCGAGAAGAGCATTGTGCTTAAACGGGCCAATTGTTTGAACAGGAATTCAGTTTGGGTAATCGGGATTATGGCTCTTCTACCCATGATCGCTGGATGTCGTTTTATAAAGGTATTCTTGTATCGTTATCTTTGCGAAAAAACGGTAACGGTTTGGCTTTTAGTTTTCGGTTTTAGCTTTTAATCCACTCTCAACTCTCTATTACCTAGTTTTTTTTTTTCTAACTTCTAAGGCTATTTAATATTTCTTTTAACCTATGAATATTTTATTTCTCCATCGGTTCAACTCAACCAACAAATAGAAAGTTTTGTATTGGTCTTTGTTCTCCTTTATCGCCCTTAAAGCCGTGTTCACTCATTAGGAAGAACGGCCCATTTTTATAGTTATTTTGTAATCTATGCTAATTCGTTTCATATATGATAAATTTGGATTTTTGTTGCTTCAAAGAAGTAACGAATTCATCACTTCGAAATGTTCTAATTCTTGGAATAATATGAATCGGTAACATGAAAGAGCTTTCGTTCCCACAAGGCCACGAATGTCAGGGATTAGGGAAATATCCAGAACTGATTCCTTCAGAGCCACTTTCATATCCTGAAGGTTTTGTTTTAAGAAGGAGAAGTGATAGAGTTGTTCTGTATCCTTCTGTATCGTTTGATGTATTTTACAAATCAGCTTCCTTCTCTCTCTCTCTCTCTCTCTCTCTCTCTCTCTCTCTCTCTCTCTCTCTCTCTCTCTCTCTCTCTCTCTCTACTAAGCATCCTTCTACCACCCACCCACACCCAATCCCTTTTGGCAAGTTTTATAAATTGCGTGCTGCTCTTCCTCCCCGCTTATTGGACTCAGGTTTGGAAGTCCCTCCTCCTCGCCCCATGTGTAATTCCATTTATCCATTTACATATGTATTTTTCAGCTGAAAATTAAAGCAGTTTCTCACATTTATCACGGTGCAAAGATTTTAATTTTCTTTTCTTTTTTTAAGGCCCTTTCTATTGTTATTCCGAATGTTATTTTTGACTTGTCTATGGAATGTGTATTCTGTTTTATTCGTTCACCAGTAAAGCATTTTCTTTGAAAATATTCGTGAAACGATGCTTACACCTAATCTTCGGTCACGATATAGTGACCTAATTTTTTGGGATGATAGTAAACTCACAATATTTCTTCATTTTGTCACGAGAACCGTTATGGGGTTCGTTTCATTCCACAACTTTGAGCAAATTCTTCTCTCTCTCTCTCTCTCTCTCTCTCTCTCTCTCTCTCTCTCTCTCTCTCTCTCTCTCTCTCTCAGTTGAATTAACATTAAGTTATTAAGTTACGAGTATTTTGAACTGTCACTGAAGTATCAGCGAGTGGGTTTTCTCTGACAAATAGGAGTGCAAGTAAAATAATCTCCAGAAATACACGCCATAATGGAATTGAACTCCCTTAGTGGGGCCAGCCGTGGAGCATGACGGAGCTATAAAGACCGTCACGCTCTCCTTTCATTTGTTCATTATGTCACCTTGTGGTTCACATATTATATTTCAGGTTAGTTCTTGATACCCAAGTTAAATTTGTTGTTTCCGGATTTCCTTTGGCAGCTTGTGCGAGGAATGGTGTCATTATCCGCTGCCTCCATCTTCCCAGAAGGGGAACTCGGATGCATTTTGATATGTGGGTGCTGTTGAAGTGGTGATGTTTTTCTGAATATTCTGTGATTGTAACTATCTATAAGTAAGATTTTTAGATGAAGCTCCATATTTGTTGGAGATTACTTTTGGAAAGGAATCGGCCCTGAGAAAGTTTTTTTAAGAGAATTCTCCGATATTTTTCTTGGAATGTTCAGTATATTATTGTTCTTTATATTTATATATATATATATATATATATATATATATATATATATATATATATATATATATATATATATATATATATATATATATATATATATAATATATATATAATATATTTGTGTGTGTGTGCATGTGCATGCACGTGTGTATTTAACCTTTTCTATATACAGTATACAGTACTTCAAACTTTCTCCCTCATACCAACAAATATATGTGCTCGTTGCGTAGACAGAATCCAAAGAATCCTCATAATTAAGCTCGTGTAAAATGTCGGAACACTAATTGATTTTACGTGAAAAATTATGATTAGGTAATTAGATCGTGATTTAGTGTTTTTTACATTGTATTGCTGGATTTACAATGTAAGCAACAGTGTTTTGGATGAAAAGAAAATTCTGTTTAAGTTATATCGTCTCTTTGGAAAAAAATTTAAGATTTTTCTCTCATGCGTTTTCATTTATTTATTGACAGTAGAGATCGAAGGCCATGTATGAATATAAAATACTTCAAGTTGAAAACAACTTTGTACAGAAAACTCCGCAGCCAGAGGGAAAAAATGCTTTGACTTTTTCCATTTTTGGACGTTCGGCATACAAAGAAATGTTATCAAGCTCGCTGGAATGTTTTTATTGGTATTATTTTATGTTATGCAACTTGAGAAACAAAATCCTTTTTTAAACTTTTTAGTTGCATTAGATAACATTGTTTCCATTTGGTTCCCTCTCAAAACTGATTAACTCCGCCCCAGGCTACGTACTTTTCACTTTTGTAACTTTGTAGGCCGATTTTAAGAAAACGTCGAAAGAAAAAAATTCCCTCTCTTCCAAGTGACTCATCTGGGGAAATGAAGGGGATTATTGTCTGGCCATTATTATGCTATTTAGCTCTGCAATGGACAGTTCTTGCAGTTGTCACAAAACAATAATTTTTTTAATTAAGAATAATCTCTCAACAGTCATAAACAACTTAATAATTTTTCATGATGAAGTAATTTCCGCAGCTGTCATTGGTGGAATTTGGTAATTGTTATATTAATTATAGCAATAAATTCTTGTGCAATTTGTTTTATACTATTGGATAAGTTCATTTTGGCTTATATTATCTGAGTTTATTATTTTTGCTGGATGTTTACGAATTTATTATTCTTTTTCTTGGTTTAGTGGTGATGTGTTTACAGGCATTTTCATTCTTGTTTCAGAATTAAGCCTTTTCAGACATTTTTTTTTTATATCTTAAGACAGTATTCCCCGCAGCTGTGAACAGAAAGTATCAGAATAATTACCAGAATTGTTTGGTAATGCGTGACCTCTATTTTTTTCATCCTTTAAAGGTATCACTTCTCTAGAGTGTTTCTCTAGTTTTGTGATTATAATATTAATAGAAAAAAAAGCTTTGTTTTTGGTAAATGAGAATTACACTCATCCTTTATAGTCTGTTTCATGGAATTAGTTGATCGCTCATTTTTTTTTCCATCAATAGATAATAATTAAATAAAACATTTCCCCTTTATCTGTCCACATATGTGTTCAGTAGTATGATGCGAAAACAAAAAATAGCAATAATTGTAAAGAGCTGTATTAGAGTAAAACAGCCGTGATATTAAAAATTTTTGTTTTTTCAGGTGTCGGCGCAGTCTAGATCCTCTTCCTCGTTACTGGTTAGTGATTTTTTCGTTGTTTTCTTTCATTCTACCAACCGGCATTTCTCCAGGTCTACTGAAAGTTGAATTCTTTAAATTACTCGAGTGACTGGTAGCCATTAACCCCGCAAAACGGTCAGTAGACATAGCAAAGGCCTCTGTCTGGATGCCTTTCTTGCATGGCTCTATGAGTCTGCCAGTCCGTTACGATATTCATGATTAGTTTCATTACTGATTTTTGAATGATTTCGATGATTTTTGCACATACTTTGTATTCTGAATGATACTGGATAAGGAATAAGATAGTCCAGGTGTAATTTAAAAAAATTTTTGTTTTTTTTTTGTTTTTTTTGGATGGAGGTCAGGAATCTCAGATTTCTGTTGCAAAAGTGAGTTTTATTGAGGTAATGACAATATTTTGAAGTTGCCTCGATGTTTTGACGTCACCTCAATAAAACTTTAATGAAATGTGATAACACCTATTTAAACGTTGGGTAACGAACCGCGGACAAGAGTGTACCCTTGAAACTTTCCAGTTTATGCGTATAGTCTTGGCAGAGTTTAATGGAGGGATGGATATAAAGTGCACGCGGTTGAAGATGTGTATTGTTATTTTAAAAATTATCTGTAGTTCTTTTTTTTATGAAAGAATGACTCTGTCGAACATTACTGCTGATGGTGGGCACGACACCACTATCTGGCTCTACCGACCAACCATTGTTGTAGATTATCACGCTGCCATTCATGTCATAGCAGACATTTAATTACTCAATTGTTTTTATAATCGTAATGATGAGATTTTATAAATTACGAATTAACGTTCAAAATTTTTCTGAGATATGGAAAGGTCTCGGAAATGCAGTAAAAGCTTAAGGTTTCTGCTATTTATCGTGATCTCGCAGTAGTAAGTACATTCTTAGAAATAAATCATTAATGTAACATTGTTTCCTAACTCTAATGATGATGATGATGATGAGAATGATGGAAAGACGGCTGCTTCTAAACTTACGAGTAATTGCTCTCTCTGTTGGAGAGCCTGCCATCATTTATGTTAAGATTTTCTTCCCTACTGTTTTTCAATTTCTTAAACTGGAAAATGTTACAGTGAAAAAATATCAAATAAAAGAATGAGGAAAACAAGAAAAAATGACAATATTTCATCAGACCGTTGGAGGTCCGCCAATAATATTTTAGGGCGGTTTCTTTTCTAGACGCGTCTTGCTGTTTTCTTTAAGTCTCAGTAATTTTGTATTTTGCTTTCGAATAAGTATCTTTGTTTAGCTTAGTTCTTGTATCCCACTTGAACAGCTAACTAAAGACAAGGGTATTTTTCAATAAATGGCATATGTATTTGCAGTATTTCTTATATTTGGTTTTCAGTATTACCGTATGTATATTATATATATATATATATATATATATATATATATATATATATATATATATATATATATATATATATATATATATATAATCATGAAGCTACAAATGTCGCTTAATATCGAAATTCACGCTACCTCGGTATATCTCCGTTGGAGAATTGTCGCCGAAGGGAATTTATATAAGTGATAAATGAATTGGAATCGTGGGGACACGAACCCGCGACGAAAGCCTATTCAGCGACTCCAGTTGACGTAAACCATTGAGCCATCAAAGAGGTATAAGTCTTTTGCCGAGATGTCGTACTGCTTTTACCCGTCGTGAGCGGGGAAAGTGTACTAGCCTCGACAATGACCCACCTCCGCCATGACAGTTCATTGGTACGTTTGGAACACGCAGCTCTTGTTATGAAATTTTTATCACACCGTGATTTATATACAATCATGAAGCTACAAATGTATTTTAATATCGAAATTCACGCTACCTCACCTCGGTATATCTCCGTTGGAGAATTGTCGCGAAGAATTTATATAAGTGATAAATGAATTGGAATCGTGGGGACACGAACCCGCGACGAAAGCCTATTCAGCGACTCCAGTTGGCGTAAACCATTGAGCCATCAAAGAGGTATAAGTCTTTTGCCGAGATGTCGTACTGCTTTTACCCGTCGTGAGCGGGAAAGTGTACTAACCTCGACAATGACCCACCTCCCGCCATGACAGTTCATTGGTACGTTTGGAACACGCAGCTCTTGTTATGAAATTTTTTTATCACACCGTGATTTATATACAATCATGAAGCTACAAATGTCGCTTAATATCGAAATTCACGCTACCTCGGTATATCTCCGTTGGAGAATTGTCGCCGAAGGGGAATTTATATAAGTGATAAATGAATTGGAATCGTGGGGACACGAACCCGCGACGAAAGCCTATTCAGCGACTCCAGTTGACGTAAACCATTGAGCCATCAAGAGAGGTATAAGTCTTTTGCCGAGATGTCGTACTGCTTTTACCCGTCGTGAGCGGGGAAAGTGTACTAGCCTCGACAATGACCCACCTCCGCCATGACAGTTCATTGGTGCGTTTGGAACACGCAGCTCTTGTTATGAAATTTTTATCACACCGTGATTTATATACAATCATGAAGCTACAAATGTCGCTTAATATCGAAATTCACGCTACCTCGGTATATCTCCGTTGGAGAATTGTCGCCGAAGGGAAATTTATATAAGTGATAAATGAATTGGAATCGTGGGGACACGAACCCGCGACGAAAGCCTATTCAGCGACTCCAGTTGACGTAAACCATTGAGCCATCAAGAGAGGTATAAGTCTTTTGCCGAGATGTCGTACTGCTTTTACCCGTCGTGGCGGGGAAAGTGTACTAGCCTCGACAATGACCCACCTCCGCCATGACAGTTCATTGATGCGTTTGGAACACGCAGCTCTTGTTATGAAATTTTTATCACACCGTGATTTATATACAATCATGAAGCTACAAATGTCGCTTAATATCGAAATTCACGCTACCTCGGTATATCTCCGTTGGAGAATTGTCGCCGAAGGGAATTTATATAAGTGATAAATGAATTGGAATCGTGGGGACACGAACCCGCGACGAAAGCCTATTCAGCGACTCAGTTGGCGTAAACCATTGAGCCATCAAAGAGGTATAAGTCTTTTGCGAGATGTCGTACTGCTTTTACCCGTCGTGGCGGGGAAAGTGTACTAGCCTCGACAATGACCCACCTCCGCCATGACAGTTCATTGGTACGTTTGGAACACGCAGCTCTTGTTATGAAATTTTTTATCACACCGTGATTTATATACAATCATGAAGCTACAAATGTCGCAATATCGAAATTCACGCTACCTCAGTATATCTCCGTTGGAGAATTGTCGCCGAAGGGGAATTTATATAAGTGATAAATGAATTGGAATCGTGGGGACACGAACCGCGACGAAAGCCTATTCAGCGACTCCAGTTGACGTAAACCATTGAGCCATCAAAGAGGTATAAGTCTTTTGCCGAGATGTCGTACTGCTTTTACCCGTCGTGAGCGGGGAAAGTGTACTAGCCTCGACAATGACCCACCTCCGCCATGACAGTTCATTGGTACGTTTGGAACACGCAGCTCTTGTTATGAAATTTTTTATCACACCGTGATTTATATACAATCATGAAGCTACAAATGTCGCAATATCGAAATTCACGCTACCTCGGTATATCTCCGTTGGAGAATTGTCGCCGAAGGGAATTTATATAAGTGATAAATGAATTGGAATCGTGGGGACACGAACCCGCGACGAAAGCCTATTCAGCGACTCCAGTTGGCGTAAACCATTGAGCCATCAAGAGAGGTATAAGTCTTTTGCCGAGATGTCGTACTGCTTTTACCCGTCGTGAGCGGGGAAAGTGTACTAGCCTCGACAATGACCCACCTCCGCCATGACAGTTCATTGGTACGTTTGGAACACGCAGCTCTCGGCAAAAGACTTATACCTCTCTTGATGGCTCAATGGTTTACGTCAACTGGAGTCGCTGAATAGGCTTTCGTCGCGGGTTCGTGTCCCCACGATTCCAATTCATTTATCACTTATATAAATTCCCCTTCGGCGACAATTCTCCAACGGAGATATACCGAGGTAGCGTGAATTTCGATATTAAGCGACATTTGTAGCTTCATGATTGTATATAAATCACGGTGTGATAAAAAATTTCATAACAAGAGCTGCGTGTTCCAAACGTACCAATGAACTGTCATGGCGGAGGTGGGTCATTGTCGAGGCTAGTACACTTTCCCCGCTCACGACGGGTAAAAGCAGTACGACATCTCGGCAAAAGACTTATACCTCTCTTGATGGCTCAATGGTTTACGCCAACTGGAGTCGCTGAATAGGCTTTGTCGCGGGTTCGTGTCCCCACGATTCCAATTCATTTATCACTTATATAAATTCCTTCGGCGACAATTCTCCAACGGAGATATACCGAGGTAGCGTGAATTTGATATTGCTTAAACATTTGTAGCTTCATGATTGTATATAAATCACCTGTGTGATAAAAAATTTCATAACAAGAGCTGCGTGTTCCAAACGCATCAATGAACTGTCATGGCGGAGGTGGGTCATTGTCGAGGCTAGTACACTTTCCCCGCCACGACGGGTAAAAGCAGTACGACATCTCGGCAAAAGACTTATACTCTCTTGATGGCTCAATGGTTTACGCCAACTGGAGTCGCTGAATAGGCTTTGTCGCGGTTCGTGTCCCCACGATTCCAATTCATTTATCACTTATATAAATTCCCCTTCGGCGACAATTCTCCAACGGAGATATACCGAGGTAGCGTGAATTTCGATATTAAGCGACATTTGTAGCTTCATGATTGTATATAAATCACGGTGTGATAAAAATTTCATAACAAGAGCTGCGTGTTCCAAACGTACCAATGAACTGTCATGGCGGAGGTGGGTCATTGTCGAGGCTAGTACACTTTCCCGCTCACGACGGGTAAAAGCAGTACGACATCTCGGCAAAAGACTTATACTCTCTTTGATGGCTCAATGGTTTACGTCAACTGGAGTCGCTGAATAGGTTTTCGTCGCGGGTTCGTGTCCCCACGATTCCAATTCATTTATCACTTATATAAATTCCCTTCGGCGACAATTCTCCAACGGAGATATACCGAGGTAGCGTGAATTTCGATATTGCGACATTTGTAGCTTCATGATTGTATATAAATCACGGTGTGATAAAAATTTCATAACAAGAGCTGCGTGTTCCAAACGTACCAATGAACTGTCATGGCGGAGGTGGGTCATTGTCGAGGCTAGTACACTTTCCCCGCCACGACGGGTAAAAGCAGTACGACATCTCGGCAAAAGACTTATACCTCTTGATGGCTCAATGGTTTACGCCAACTGGAGTCGCTGAATAGGCTTTCGTCGCGGGTTCGTGTCCCCACGATTCCATTCATTTATCACTTATATAAATTCCCTTCGGCGACAATTCTCCAACGGAGATATACCGAGGTAGCGTGAATTTCGATATTAAGCGACATTTGTAGCTTCATGATTGTATATAAATCACGGTGTGATAAAAAATTTCATAACAAGAGCTGCTGTTCCAAACGTACCAATGAACTGTCATGGCGGAGGTGGGTCATTGTCGAGGCTAGTACACTTTCCCGCCACGACGGGTAAAAGCAGTACGACATCTCGGCAAAAGACTTATACCTCTTTGATGGCTCAATGGTTTACGTCAACTGGAGTCGCTGAATAGGTTGTCGCGGGTTCGTGTCCCCACGATTCCATTCATTTATCACTTATATAAATTCCTTCGCGACAATTCTCCAACGGAGATATACCGAGGTAGCGTGAATTTCGATATTAAGCGACATTTGTAGCTTCATGATTGTATATAAATCACGGTGTGATAAAAATTTCATAACAAGAGCTGCGTGTTCCAAACGCAACCAATGAACTGTCATGGCGGAGGTGGGTCATTGTCGAGGCTAGTACACTTTCCCGCTCACGACGGGTAAAAGCAGTACGACATCTCGGCAAAAGACTTATACCTCTCTTGATGGCTCAATGGTTTACGTCAACTGGAGTCGCTGAATAGGTTTTCGTCGCGGGTTCGTGTCCCCACGATTCCAATTCATTTATCACTTATATAAATTCCCCTTCGGCGACAATTCTCCAACGGAGATATACCGAGGTAGCGTGAATTTCGATATTAAGCGACATTTGTAGCTTCATGATTGTATATAAATCACGGTGTGATAAAAAATTTCATAACAAGAGCTGCGTGTTCCAAACGTACCAATGAACTGTCATGGCGGAGGTGGGTCATTGTCGAGGCTAGTACACTTTCCCGCTCACGACGGGTAAAAGCAGTACGACATCTCGGCAAAAGACTTATACCTCTCTTGATGGCTCAATGGTTTACGTCAACTGGAGTCGCTGAATAGGCTTTGTCGCTGGTTCGTGTCCCCACGATTCCAATTCATTTATCACTTATATAAATTCCCCTTCGGCGACAATTCTCCAACGGAGATATACCGAGGTAGCGTGAATTTCGATATTAAGCGACATTTGTAGCTTCATGATTGTATATAAATCACGGTGTGATAAAAAATTTCATAACAAGAGCTGCGTGTTCCAAACGTACCAATGAACTGTCATGGCGGAGGTGGGTCATTGTCGAGGCTAGTACACTTTCCCCGCTCACGACGGGTAAAAGCAGTACGACATCTCGGCAAAAGACTTATACCTCTCTTGATGGCTCAATGGTTTACGTCAACTGGAGTCGCTGAATAGGCTTTCGTCGCGGGTTCGTGTCCCCACGATTCCAATTCATTTATCACTTATATAAATTCCCCTTCGGCGACAATTCTCCAACGGAGATATACCGAGGTAGCGTGAATTTCGATATTAAGCGACATTTGTAGCTTCATGATTGTATATAAATCACGGTGTGATAAAAATTTCATAACAAGAGCTGCGTGTTCCAAACGTACCAATGAACTGTCATGGCGGAGGTGGGTCATTGTCGAGGCTAGTACACTTTCCCCGCTCACGACGGGTAAAAGCAGTACGACATCTCGGCAAAAGACTTATACCTCTCTTGATGGCTCAATGGTTTACGTCAACTGGAGTCGCTGAATAGGCTTTCGTCGCGGGTTCGTGTCCCCACGATTCCAATTCATTTATCACTTATATAAATTCCCCTTCGGCGACAATTCTCCAACGGAGATATACCGAGGTAGCGTGAATTTCGATATTAAGCGACATTTGTAGCTTCATGATTGTATATAAATCACGGTGTGATAAAAAATTTCATATATATATATATATATATATATATATAAGATAAAATATTCATAATAACTTTGTCCTCGTAGCCAATTGAATTCGAAAATAAATTTCAGTAGTCGTCTGGCTAGTACAGTTGGTCACGTGTTGACGTCCGCCCGAGAGACAACAGCCTGTGGGAGAATTGAAACCAACAACTTTAACTTTAGGAGTCCTTATCTGTATCGTTTATTATGAGGTATTTTTAGACTCCAGTAGGCTAAGCGGACTTGAATTATGTTGAAGTTGCTTCAATTTCCAGGACATGATGACCTTGCAGGAATAGCTTTAAATTACCTGGGTGTTTCTTTACGTTGGGCAATATTGCGTCTACTAAATTCCAAACAACAACCTTACTCCGTCATCCGGCATTTTCTTTCCAGTTTTAAGATCCCGTTAAATACCGAGAAAGAATATTCACATGATCTGTTTTCAGAAAAGAATTTAAGAATGGAGTGAGATTCCATTCAAGGAAATTATGAGACAACGAGGGCATGATTTATATTCTACCGAATACTTAACGGGAATAATTCCTGAAGACCTGTTATTTTCTCTCGTGATACATGAACTCCTGATCTGATAGGGTGCTCCTCACAGTTTTTGGGCACTCATTGATTATCAGCTGATGGGTTTTCCCTCTCTCTCTCTCTCTCTCTCTCTCTCTCTCTCTCTCTCTCTCTCTCTCTCTCTCTCTCAATAACGGTGATTGCAGTGTTAAGTACAGCGCGAAATTCGCCTCAAAATAGAAAGTTATAAGTGAAATATTTAAGAGTTTTCTTTCATAACAGGAGAGTCTTACATTAATATATTTGGGGATACGAAATTAAGAAAGTTTTTTCCTGAAATTCTTTTTATAGTTGAGATGCAGACGACTGACTGTCTTTGACAAATGCATCGGAACAAATGAGTACGGGCCATATTGATTCTTGTATGAATGTACAACGTAAATTACATAAGTTTTAAAAGAACCAGTTCAAGTTACTCATGATTAAGTATGCTTGTATTTTATATGCCGCAAGGACCTCTTCATTTCTGAACTTCCTCGCCTTTTTTTTTCTTCAGATATTTATTATATCTAGAAGAATTCTAGAAATAACCGTATCAATAAAAATGATAAGAAGTTGAGAAATCAACAGGTAATTGTGGCTTTTAATAATGCATATATGCCTGGTTAGAATTTTACAAATATATTTTATATTATAGGCGTGAAAGTTTGAGTGTTTTCGATATAGATATCTTGTAAAGTGACCAAGGAAAAGGAAGGATTATGTTTTAAACATATGACTGTAAAAGGTATATCTAATGATGAAATAGCTGACGTTGCAATAAGAAAGGTTAGTACAATAGAAAAAATTAAAGGATTCTAACATGGTAAAATAATTAAACTAGTTTTTGCAGGGGGTTAAACAAATCAGCATGTAAGGTGATGAGGAATGTTGACAGATTGTGGGAGAGGTGGGTCGGATTAATGGTCTCGGCTTTTCCTTTGATTGTTGATAAGGAGTGGACGCTTGATGACTTGTTGAATCGTAGTGATGGCAGATTTGAGATAACCAAATGTAAACAGATTATCCAAGGTGGGCAGTTGTTTCGAAAAAATTAGCAGATATACTATCCATTCTACAAGACCATTGTCATCTCCAAGTTCCGTCGTCTTATTGCAAAATTTTTTTTACTAATTATTCTTAATGTTTTCAATAACTTTATCCAGTAAGAGTCAGTATTGAAACAAACAAGTAGAGTTTTTTAAAGCCAACACTTTCAAGTAGAAAACGTACACAAGTGTGTTTCTTCGAAAATCATTTAGGGAGACAAACATTTCCTTTCTATAGACCTAAAGGGGGCAGACGAGATTGCTCCCTGCTGTGAGGTTTTATATCAGCCCTGGACGGACCAGGTAGCCTGACAGCTAGAGAGTAATTGAGAGTAATCTTCCTAATACTGTATCTTGCCAGGCAGATAGAGGGGAAAGGGAACGAAAAAAAAATGGCTTCTACTGAGATTTAACAAAAAGAAAGCTGTAGGGAAAGCTTTGATAATACTAGAGCCGAGATTACAACCATAAGATGAAATAATAATGGGCAATTATTTTTAGTTTTCTTTAAAAGAAAACTATTGAGGTGGCTTTGTCTGTCCGTCCGCACTTTTTCTGTCCGCACATTTTCTGTCTGCTAGAGGACTGCAAATTGGTATGTTGATCATCCATCCTCCAATCATCAAACATACCAAATTGCAGCCCTCTAGCCTTAGTAGTTTTTATTTTATTTAAGATTAAATTTAGCCGTGATCGTTCATCAGGCAGCGCTATAGGACAGGCTACCGCCGGGCCGTGGCTGAAAGTTTCATGGGCTGCGGCTCATACAGCATTATACCCTGTACAGAAAACTCGATTGCGCCGAAGAAACTTCGGCGCAATTTTCACTTGTTTTTATTTCGTTTGGGTTTTAATGTAGTAAATCGGAAATCTGAAGATGTGGCGGATGTTACTCCAAAAGATCAGGTTCGGCGCATTGCTTGCCCCAAGGCTCGTGGCTTTTCTTTACGAGAACACACCATTTCTGTGTTTTAAAGAGAAACGACGACATTAAAAAAAAAAATCGCCCAAGTGTGTTTTAAAGGAGTCACGTGGCCGGACTCGCAAATCGTCAGTGGAAGAGTGTGTTTGGGGCCGGGGGACGGCTGTAAGACAAATGACAAGACAAACTTTCTCGACATTCCGATTAACAGATTGTAAAATATATGACGCCTTGATGCCCCTCAGACTTCATCACTCCACTGCTGACGACATTATTGATGTTATTGACAAGCTAGTTTAATACCTTACGTAAATCTGATTAACGTTGAACTCATAGAAAAAAAGCTAAACAAAGTCGAAAATGGAGATTGAGTCAATATGTGAATATAATAAAAGCTGTAGAATGATAAACTTACGATTGTTTTGTAATTTCATCTAGGTTACGTATGGAATGACTTCAACCTACTGTAGGAAAGCAATTTTTTATCTTTAAACAAATTATATTGACACCCCTTTCGTCACGCCAAACAGAACGACTAAAGGTTGATTGATTAATTCAACTGAGGTGTCACTCTTAATAGCGGTAAAGAAAAAAAATCGTATAAACAACAGACCAGTTTGAAATATTTTCCGTGTGTGTGTGTTTTTTTTAGCAAGGAATTGACTTGGTTTTTTTTAGCAATATTTTTCAAACCTGTCAGTTTCCGCTAGTTCCATTGTTGGACTCAACTCGAATGAATGTTCGCCGTACACTGGCAGTAATTGCCTTCGTCGACAATCACGACCGTCGCTTTTTTTTTTTCTGTTGGCGTTGGCTAGTTCAGTTGTATCCGGCTGAACGATGGAATATTTTGCGTAGGTAGTGTCTGATGTATGAATGCAGGATTTCTTTTCTTTGTTTTTCAGATTTTCTCTTACATGGATTGTTGGTCTGTTAGATTCCTTGGAATTTTCACTTGGCAGTTTAAAGTCAGTTCATATTTTAACATTATTTAAGAAAACGTGACAGCAAGATAGGTTTTATTATTTTCCTTTTGCCAGATACGTATGAAATTGTAATAACCACAATGTCTTCTTAACTCCTCGATTTCTTCACCTTTTTGGTGCTTGCTTGTCACTGTAAGGACTGAGATCCAACTGCAAGAATTGCTTCTTATTCTTGCAGTACCTTAGGCTTTGTAGTGAAGCGTATCCAGAAAATGTTGAGACTTCGAGTTTAGAGGGAATTATGTTCATTTCAATTAAACAGCTATCTGGCAAAAAGTGACATTTATTTCATTTCAAACACCCGCCCACGATTACTTCAGTAAACTTCGTTATAAAAATGTATTGGGGATTTCTTTCCTTCACTGTGAATATGAATAGACAAAGTTTACAATAAAAATTACTTTGAATTTTTTACAGCGCCTTAATGGGACATTTTTCACCATAACGCTTCCCAAAGGCGACATTTATTTCTCGTTAACGTTCAGACCAGACTTCGTATCAATCAGTAACTGGATTGAGTTTTCATCCTTTTATGGTTATGAGCATTATTCACGCAAGACCTGGGCTCAATGTTTTCGTAGGGTTGTGGTTTCTCTCTCTCTCTCTCTCTCTCTCTCTCTCTCTCTCTCTCTCTCTCTCTGTTACTCAATTATGGTGATTGATTGTGTTTGTAATAATGATGCGACGTAATTAATAGTTGGGCTTCCAATAAATCCCCCCTCTCTCTCTCTCTCTCTCTCTCTCTCTCTCTCTCTCTCTCTCTCTCTCTCTCTCTCTCTTGTTTTTAGCGTTTCAAGAAGAAAATTTTAAATAACTGAAAGTTTTGCTAAAGAAAAATCAGTAAATTATGATGAATTGTTATTACAGATACAAACTTTAACTATTTGTTAGGATGCACATTGCCGTCCGTCTACCCAATACTTTGCTCCTATTAGGTATAGAATAATAGGATACAGCATACTGTTCAGTCATTTGTTTTATCAATCTACAGAAAACCAATGCTTTTGGTGAAAGTAATAAGTATATCGATGATAATTTTTTTTCACGTAATGTGTATGGCTAACCTTTAAAACCATTGTAGTCAAGAGAAGAAAGTTTTAGTTATTCCAGCTGGTAGATCACCTGTTTTGGCATATAACTTCTGAGATGAAAAATTTACTTTTTTAGTAAACTTGATATATATATATATATATATATATATATATATATATATATATATATATATATGTATATATATAGGAATGAGGCTTCCTGCAATGACGTTGGGACCACAGTCAAAGATAAATATGTCAAAAGCAGCGGCAAGTTTACTTCAGTAGAAAGGTGTGTCCGGTGTAAATTCCGGATCTTTCCTTAATAGTGACCCCCACTGGTTTTAACCGGTGTGTTTAGTACAAGCCCGTTGGGGACTGCCGTAAAAACATAAACAAAAGACTGTAAATATCATAAAGATAATGACCCCCAAGAAATATTAGTCCTAGATAACGACCCCAGAGCTTTGTTGGGGTTCACTGTCTAGGAAAGATCCTAAATTCCCAAACGACCCGGGTTATAGGGTTTGCAGTCCAGTGCCTTGATGTCAAATCTTGTTTAAAAAACACGCACACACACACACACAGGTACCCAAGATATGTCTTGGGTTTTTTCGGCTCGGTGCGTGCTTTTGTTGCAAAAGACGAAATTATGATTATGGATACGCTCTTTCTCTGACTGGCTACAACGACCCTAAGGATTGCAGTAAGAACAGAATTAAGCTGAAATGCTGTCCTATTTCCTATCGACAAGTCGATAATGAGGAGTCAGTCGAGGACCGTTTTATGTTTGGGAAAACTTTTGCCTTTATTCCAGCTGCGATTCAAGTTCCTTTCTGGAGAGAATCACTTCTATGTAATACTCATTAAAACAGAATTGGTCACGTCGATTAGCTGATACGTTTCACCGTTTTCAGTCGTATCTCATTTTACCTCTGGGACACAAAAGAAAATGGGAAAAGATAATAAAAGCAACTGAGATTGGAGTTTTCTGAGTGTTGTTCATTCTAAATTAATGGCACTGGTTCACGCATTCGCTGATGGACGTTGCAGTGAAAGCCATTAGTTTTGGCAAAAATCAGAAATCATCAAATTTCAAGGCTCCAGGATAAACATTCGTTTCATTAGGTTTTTTTTTTTTCATAAGTTATCTTTCTTAATCGTTAAATATTAAAGCCTCATTTAAATAAATTCGTGTAAAATACCTATTAGTTTTTCAACAAATTTTTTGTAATAATTATTCAGATATTTCGTAGAAGTTTTATATTCTTCGGAGAAGAAAAATAATAGATTTTCTCAGACTGAAGGGACATGAGAGGGAAATTTCTTCATTCGATTTTTTCGGAACAATTCTTAGGCTGAATAAAAAAAAAAACTTTGTCACTGTTTAATTCAGTGGAAGGAATTTGGTGGAAACGCTTCTAGAGGTTGGAAATAGTAGACACAATCGTTTCCAGATATAGGGCGCTGTGGAAAGAATTTTATGTATTTTTATATAGGTCAAGGAAAAATATATTTGAAGAAAAAAAAAAACCGATGTAAAAGCCATTTGTTAGTTAGCAATATATATGAATGTTTTTGTCAGAAGGAAATGCTGTTGTGAAATCTTTATCTCTCTCTGTTTGAATATCTTGCTCTTTAATTTTGAACTTTTGACACATTAACTGCGGTATACTTTACATAGTATTCTTCTTAGTCTGTTTATGACAGAAGTTATAATGGGGTTATTTTAGAAAAGAACTTGACAACATATTCTTTGTTAAAGACCAAGAAACTTACCTGCTTTCGTGAATACAAAGGCACTCGCTCACAGAAACATCCTTACACACACACACACACACACACACACACACACACACACACACACATACACACTTTGCAAGGGCAGATATGGGCCAATTTAGCCGGAAGACTTTCGTCATATCAACTAGATTTTTGGTAATCAAGGGATTCCATTTGTCGCTATATGAAAAAACTTGCAAATGTATTCATGCGTTGCAAGAGTCAAATTTGTGCACTTGTTTTATAATTTTGAGTACTTTTTGAAATCTTTATTTCGTACCAAAAAGTTTAGAACCCCTCTGGTTGAGAGGGGTTTCGGCAGTTAAGATTCAAATGTAGGAATATGCATGGACATTCGTTTAGCACTTCTACAATTTTTAACTGAGACAGTAGCAGGAAGCGGTGCGATTATGTACTTTCAGGCAGAAAATAAAAATGGGAAAAGACAGAGGAGAAATTTCTTATGTAATTAAGTAGTGTTAAGAGACAGAGAAGAGAAGAGAATCTGGGGGAACTAGTAAAACAATGTTTTTTTAAATGTTTGTAGGAGGAGAAAGCTGAGAATAAATGTGATCCTTGGAAAGACAGTAAGTTGTAGAGGTTAAAGGTTTTTAACGAATCTAAGGAAGGCATACACCCTTTTCAGTGTAACTGTATTTTCCGGTATAATGTGGTTCGGATTCCACAGTAAGCTGAAGGTCCCGTTGCTAGGTAAGCAATTGGTTCTTAGCCACGTAAAATATGTCTAATCCTTCGGGCCAGCCCTAGGAGAGCTCTTAATCAGCGCAGTGGTCTGGTTAAACTAAGGTATACTTAATTTTTGAAAAATTGCATTCCTGTATTGTTATTCATCCTTTTTGTAGTTAAATATCACATTCTACTTTTTCAATAATTTATTCGGTCCCCTTCCATTCCCCACTTGCCTTCTTTTCAGTACTACGAGATAACCTAATATTCAAGTTGAATATAAGGTTATTTGTAGGGTATTTTTAACGCTTTAAGATGCAGGCACTCTGAAACTTTTTTTTATTTTGAACTTCCCTCTATACGTTTTGCATGAAATCCTCCTTGACTGCTTTTTATGCGTATAAATAGAAAGGCAAATCAGATAATGACATGTCGCTTCCTCGGACATTTTCTCTTGCATGTGAACGTGAGTGAAAATTAAATTTGTCGAATGAAATTTCTCACTTTACCGGCAGTTAATTCAGCTCACAAAAACTATTCATTTCCGTTATGATTAAGTCTGCCTGAAGAGTCAGACGGAGAGAAAATAATGTTTTATGAGAACGCTGAGAGATCTCTGTGCTATTCGCCTATCTTTGAAATAGTAGTCATAGTGCACTGCGGAGTAATGAAAGATCTTTCAAGAAACATCTTTCCAAATTCAGTTAAGTTTTCATAGATAATGAACGTTGTAATTTTATTCTCAGTTGGGCGAGACTAATCGTGCAGATAAGGCTTTGAATCGTGTCACCTTCTAGTGACACGATATTAAGCGGAAAATGAATAGCCATTTAATGTTTTCCGCCTTGAACTTCCAGCTTCCATTATCTTTGTAATTCATTTCCTCAGAATTGAAAAGAGAGGGAGGAAGCAAAGATCACTTATCACCACCATGCCAGGCCTACAAATTGTTTCTGATTTATATGTGACGCCAGTAATAACACTGGTTTATGGTTTCCCAGTTCTTTGGTTTTTCTTTCGACTTCCCCATTGGTCTTATTTATTCACGGGCTAAGTGTATTATTATATGCATCTACCGCCGCATATATTGTTCATCCATGCAGCTTATGAACCTGTGAATGCTTCTACAGTGTCCTAAACCATTTTATTTTGCCTAGTGTCCGCATATTTTCTGCATGATTGTCAGTATTTTATTTATGTCAGTGTGTGTGCTCAGGAGAGGATGCAAATATATATTTATCACATTTGAGGCTCACAAGAATCATGAGAGAGAGGGGGGGCGGGCGGGGAGAGGAAGGTTGGGTTGGGGAACTACTCTGACATGGCAAATGATCTAATTCCTGTTCAGATCGCAGACACGAGATTATTAGAAATGCCAGCGCCCCCAACCCCCTTCCCTTAACCTGCGCTTAGAGTTCAAAATTGTTGAAAATTAGTTCCAGCATATAATAAAAGTTGGAGCAATCAGAATTTAAGTTCAGAATTCACAGTTACATATTCAGTGGATCTTCGGTAATATAATCGAATGGAAGCAATACATTTTCATTCCTAATGTTTGCAGACTAATACAGTACTGGTATTAGTGGTAATTAGTCATTGAAATTATGATGAAATTTAATTTATGTTTATATTTTTCCTTTTGCATTTGTATAGATTTTTTCACAGGAAATTCTGTGCACTACGACTTGCAATGCTTTTACTTGTCCAACTCTTACAAGTATTATTTGTAATATATTTGCGACGGTCTATATATGAAATTACCCCCTGCCACTTTCTCTCTCTCTCTCTCTCTCTCTCTCTCTCTCTCTCTCTCTCTCTCTCTCTCTCTCTCTCTCTCAGTACAGCACTGCATGAATTGCCTTGCAGAATTTCTTAGCTATATTTCAAAATTATTGTAAATGCCTTCTAACTGTGTAAGGTCTAATTGATTGGGAGATAAGGAGAACAGTGCATTTCATTTCTTTTTCCGGTGCTGTGGTGTTAATAGCTCTAATGTTAATTTTTTCAGTCTTTTAACTGCATTCGTATTTGATAGTATTTTCTCCATTTATTATGAAATATTCTCTCTCTCTCTCTCTCTCTCTCTCTCTCTCTCTCTCTCTCTCTCTCTCTCTCTCTCTCTCTCTCTCAAGAAATTCCAAATTTTAAATATATCACCATTCGCTGTATGTCGCAAAGCCTACCTTCCGTCTCATTAAAATTGTCTTATTGGCGATCGGTAATTGGAAGGCGATACAATACAAATGGAAAACAAGAGGATGTGGACTATCAAAAGAATAAATTTAATCATTTCATCCTCCTCTTCGGAGGATTTTCCTTTGTAGGCGGTGCTCATTATTTTCAAGCGTAGTATACAATTTTTCTTTCTTTTGGTATATACTTCGTCTTTTTTATAACTTTTGGTTTTCATAGTAATATAAGACGATGTAAATTGATTGAAGATCCAGTATTTTGTCTGTACCATATTTCAATGGTTTTTCAATCATTTGTCTTTGCGTGAATTGTTTTTATTGGTCCTTT
>NC_089752.1:36733883-36851383 GCF_040412425.1 Macrobrachium rosenbergii
TATGTATATAGATTAACAAATTCCATATTCAGAATTTTCAGTTAGCAGTCATTTATGAAATTTACAACATCTACGGTACAATATTCTTGTTTCCATTTTAAAGCCACAATTACTGTGGAAATACATCATTATTGCTCGCATTCTTATTCGCCTCGGGATTTTAATTGGATAACTTTGGCAATTTTGTAAATTCTAAAACTTTGCAATAGCTAAGAAATGAATAGGTTTGAAGCATCTTTTGCTGGCATTTGATGAGTTTCCTGTTAGAGCGGCGTATCTCTGTGGCATCATTAGAAGAGTGATGGTGCTGGATTCTTTATGGTTGATTTTCTTTCTCAAAAATCTGAAAAACTAAATGAGTAATTAATTGTTTCTTGTTTTTATGAACAATACACACACACACACACACACACACACACACACATATATATATATATATATATATATATATATATATATATATATATATATATATATATATATATATATATATATATATATATATATATATATATATATATATATATATATATATATATATATATATATATATATATATATATATCAATTTAATATCTAATTCACTATGCCTTGGGAATAATTTAAACCTGAAGGGAATTATAAATGATAAGCGCTTCGTCTATGGCAGGATTCGAACAGAGGCTTGATTTAAAAACAGCCTAGACTATTGAGCTCTCTGTGGCCTAAGTGGCCACTGTCTATCGTTGTTTGTTAGGCAGGCATCTGCTCGATTTTGCCTCGGTCGAAGCATTTATCAAATATTATAGCCCTTGGGTTTAAATGTATACTCCAACAGTGGAGCCAATGCACAGAATGAGAAGAGGGTCATACTATAATGGTCACAGGTCAGAGAGGAATTTGCCTCGGCCCGCTACATTGTGTTTCACACAGACTTAATTTTTCCCTATGCTGTCTTGCAGTTAATCAGTTTTATTCTGCCTTCTCTGTTTATAGATTCTCCCATTGATCGTAATAATTACCATTTCCATCACACATTTTAGTATTAATGGTTTCTATGTTAGTGCCATACCTTTTTTTAATGGGAAAGTTTTAAAGAATTTCTTTCAATCCTTATCTTGTTAAATTATTACCTCTGTTTAAAATAGAAACAATCATGGTGACCTATTTTACTAATTTCATCTTAAATTTAGAATAAAAAATCAACCACTTTGTCCTTTTATATCGTTTATTTTCCTGATCTTGTGGGTTCAGACTTAATCTCGGTGGCCTCGATTCATTCGCCTCGTTTCCTCCTTTAGGACCACTTTCCTTATCCAGAGCTGCTTCGTTTATAACCGGCTCACCTTCCTCACTTCGCATCTTGGTTACCTTTCCAGATCCTTTGGAATCTTTAATCCCAACTAGTTTGTTGGCATTAATTCACCTTCCTGCGTCGCAAGACTTTTTCCCCAGCATTTGGTTTCGTTTTTTTTTTACGCATAGATGTTTTTAAAAAAATGAGTTTGTAGGTTTCATCCATGTGAAATATTCTTGCTCATCAACTTTGGTGAACTTTAAAGAAAGTCCTTTTTACAATGTTTTGTCCCCATCTTTGTGTTATGTCGTGTTCCTTGTATTCCTTTCATCGTTATGGATTTTTCGCTGTTACCTATCAGGTTTATGTTTAGTATGGCAAATGGAAAGTATGAATAGGAATGATGGATAATTGTAAGTAAAGAATTTTTTGTCAGTTTATTTGAGATATATAAAACATTACAGTGACTTGTAAGTTTGACGAGAGAGAGAGAGAGAGAGAGAGAGAGAGAGAGAGAGAGAGAGAGAGAGAGAGAGTAAGGCATAGTAGAATTGATTCTCCGGGAAGATTTGCTCGAATGTCCCATGAAGTTGGAACAGAGCGATTTTCCCATGAGATTCGAGAAACCGAATCCCTTTTCCAGTTTCTGACGGACATCAGAGCAAATTGCCTCAGTTTTCGTAACTATGATGGAGTATAAAAGTTGGGATTGTATATTATTCCTGCGAAAGTGTTTGTGATTTGGGGATAATTTCGGTCCATATGAAATGATATTCACTTCATGGATGGGGAGGATGAGGATGAGATTTGTCTCAAGAAAAGTATTGAAAAGGGAGAGGATGTTTCACCATGAGTGAAATACAGGTGAAAGAAAGAGATGACGGCAACATAGGTGTTGGTTGTGAACTTTTGCAGGCATGCATTGAAAGTATAAGATGTCCTTTGAGGTGGCAGTATTAAAACTGATTACTAATTCTATAATTGCAAGTGTAAATAAGTGCATGTGAGGGAATTAGACAGGTTACTAACAAATTCATTCATTCAACTGGATACAGTATATAGCTATAGAGAGCAAATACAGAGGCTTTGACTGAATGTTAATGATTTCGATGCTGGAATAAAGACGTGTAAGGTCGTGACTGCTTCAGAAGTGAGGAAAAGAAAAACTGAGTGGGTGATAGGTATTGGGCGAGATGTGAATGACTTATGATGAAAGGTATACTTTATCCATCTATGCCGTTAACCTTTACACAATACGTGCGCGTTGTAGTATCTTCTAAAAATTGCATTTAAGCCAATTGAACACCACAACAATCAAAGACCATCATGGTGTTCAATCAAGATCGAATGCCAAAAGCTAGATTACCTTACCATTCAGCTGTGGTAGGGTTAGAGGACAAGAGCCCTTGTTTTGGGGGGAAGGGGGAGAGGGGGCGACTGTACTTGTCTTCGAGGTACTGAAACTGACTAAGATTTTGTCTTCTGTGGAGCCACTCCCTGTTAGGGGATACGGCTTAATATCGGTTTAAATTAATTACTCTGATCATTACTGATGATTGTAGTTTAGAATTTGATGGAGGGCGAGGGGGAGGAGGGGAAGAAAGAACCAATTGATATCCTATTTCCGAGTTACCACGGTGGAATATGACATACTATGGTCCAAACGCATTCACAGATCAACTTTATCGTGGCTGGTAGTATTTAGTCGGGGGTCTGTGAGTGGCGGTAATTTTTGGTGAAATGTCATTATTATAAATGGAACTACTATTCATTTCAGGGACCGCGAATCATCGTTTTTCTCAAATATCATTCAAACTAATTATTTGATCGAAGTGGTACTTCCGACACAGTGTACAAGGCACCTCCCGCTAATTTTCGGTAATATAGTGCCTTGTCAAATAGTATTAGTTATGGCGTTTACTCTTGACTTTTAAAGGCAAAGTCGCATGAGTCAGCAAGACCAATCTACGTAATCGAACGTCCGCTATCCCTCATAGACAGGAAAGGGGGTGCGGAGATGGTGAGGCCAGGAAAGTGGGTTGAGGGAAGGATGAGGAAGGGAAGGGAGAGGGAGGGACGGGATGGGGATAAAGGATGTTCGAATGCATAGTTTGACGATGCTCGGCAACACCTTCTAAATCAAGAGTAAACGCCTTAACTAAAACCACTTGACAGTGCACTATACTACCAAAAAGTAGCGAGAGATGTCTTGTACACTGTGTGAAAGTACCCATTTTTATCAAATAATTAGTTTGAAAGATATTCGAGAAAAACGATGACTCGCGGTTCCTGAAATGGAGTAGTCGATTCCAACCATTTCCGTACGAACGACTACGCGTTACAGTACGGTCTGACTGAATTCTGTCATTCAGATAGAACAAGGAGACTTTTTATTACTGTTATCTCATTTGATACAGTTAAATATCGCTCCAGTTGTATTATGTTATTTTAATATTATTTTCTGGACAGGAATATCGAGTCTACTTCAGTTCCTGCGAGAAATCCACTATTGAAAGTTTTGTTTTATGCTGCACAGTTACCGATCACTTCATATTAATTTTGTATTCTTATTTAATTGTCAGTATTAAGCTTCTCCTAGTAATCCTGCGAGAGAAAATTACGCTCGGGAATTTTGGAACAGCCTCTTTTCTCTAGCTCTCTGCATCCCTGCGGGAATCATTAATGACTGACGAGAGATTGCGTTTGCACGTGGAAGCAGGATATTCAGCGGCACTTCTCCTTCGTGCTTTAATTGAATCATTCCCGAGCATGAAATCACCTAGAGGCGTCGACGCGTATTTGATAGGATAGGAAGGCGAGGTTCAAGACAATGAAGGTTAGGTAAAGACGAGAGGAGGTACGTTGGGGATATCAATTAACTCAATTCGTAGGGCTAGAAGTGGATCCAATATTAGAGTATGTCTGGTTTACTGTGCTTGCTATTTGACAGTTAAGGTAAACAGCGGGGAAATGAGAGATTCCGTGTACTATAAAGACTTCCAATCCACCAAAACCAACCTAGCACACTAAAAAAAATCGTAACTGTATTCTGCAAGCAGTTTATAGTAATAACAGCGACGCTTATTAGATACCATATCTTTCGTGAAGTAAGTCGATCAATGGTTTTCTTGAAGTGGTTCACCTTAGATGGAATTAACTGCAGTTGGTTCATTCCCCTTTCTCTTCTTACCTCACAAGTCTGTTCCACGAACCGCCGATTTTACCTGAATATCAGGTAATACAGGGAGCAGCGATATTCTTATCAAATTGGTATATATACCTTGTAGGTTTGGTTACCTCGATATCATTGAAACTCTTTCTTCGAGTTGAGAGATTTATCTAGTTATTTGGAACCATGGCATCTCATAAGAGTATTTGCCGTTTGGCACGAATTAATAATGCCTTTCCAAGGATTGCAGCTAGAGTTGTTTTCTCTTGCACTTCAGCTTGCTTGTTCCCAGAATCTCCTATGTTCGTGGGCAGTCTTATATTTTATATATATATATATATATATATATATATATATATATATATATATATATATATATATGTATATATATATATATATATATATATATATATATATATACACACACATATATGTATATATATGTATGTAAATATGTATAAACACATAATACATGTATATATAATTTATATATATTTATATTATATATATATACATATATATATATACAGTATATATATTGTATATACATATACAGTATGTATTTATATGTATATACATATACAGTATGTATTTATATGTATATACTGTATATGTATGTAAATATGTATAAACATATATACATGTATATGTAATTCATATATATACAATAAATATATATATATATATATATATATATATATATATATATATATATTATATATATATATATATATATATATATATATATATATATATTTACACATATATCATTCACTAAATAAAATGGCTTTCTCATTGTTAACCAGCTTTTTGTTATTGCTTCATATTTTCTTACTATTTTTTCGCTTCATTGTTTAGGTTACTGATAGTGACGTTCAGGTAATGGGGTTCTTCCATTTACTTCAGTAATTATACACGCGACAGCTGTTTTGTCAACCTATACGTATTGACGTTATCAAGCGTACTAATACAAAAGTGGAAACCTATGCGTTTTGTTCCAGCCACTTGAAAAAGACCCGTCAAACGACCTGAAAAAGAAAATGAGGCTAACAGAAAAAGCGAACAAAGAACAGAAAACGGTAAGGTTCCCAAAAATCATCGGAGACTTCACACCCGGGTACTGCTATGGCACAGTCAAGATCAATAAACAGGGGAACCCACTACGGCCCATCATATCCCAAATGGCATCCCCCACGTATAAGGTGGCGAAGAAATTAAACGAAATTATAATGCCGTACATTCCTTCAACGTTCTCGCTAAAATCATCAATGGAATTCATCGATCTGGTGCAAGACGAAAGAAAGTTAAGTACACCTTAGTTTAACCAGACCACTGAGCTGATTAACAGCTTTCCTAGGGCTGGCCAGAAGTATTAGACTTATTTTACGTGGCTAAGAACCAGTTGGTTACCTAGCAACGGGACCTGCAGCTTATTGTGGAATCCGAACCACATTATACCGAGAAATGAATTTCTATCACCAGAAATAAATTCCTCTAATTCTTCATTGGCCGGCCGGAGACTTGAACTCAGGCCTAGTAGAGTGCTAGCCGAGAACTCTACCGACTCGTCCAACGAGGAACTACCCCCGACGAAGACGTAGCATCCCTGGACGTCGAAAGTTTATTCACTAATGTCCTGGTGGATGAAACAATGCAAATCATAATGGACAAGATATACCGACCCAAGAAACCACCATTACCGATACCCGAAAAGACCCTAAAAGAGGTGCTAGAAGCATGTACAAAGGAAGCCCCATTCCTCTCGCACAGGTATGAAATATATCGGCAGAAGGACGGCGTAGCAATGGGTTCCCCCTTATAGTGCAGCAGATTGCTGTAAAAATCGTTCAGATAGTGAAACAAGCATGAAATTTGGCACAAACATTCCTAAGACTACGCTCTCTTAGAAAAGGGCGCTGGCCACCTGAAAATCCAAGATGGCGGCTATTTTTCAAAATGGCCGCCATCTATGTTGAGATTCACTGGTTTGGGAGCATCTATTGGATGGAATATGCCAGTTTTTTTTTTTTTTAAACCTCGACTTTTAGGTTATAAAAATGTTCCATACCACACATTTTATTGAAAACCCTTACTAAATGAATTGTAACCAAGATGGCGTACAAAATGGTTGCCATAAAAGTTTTTTTTCTATCCACAGCGCTAGCAGACATAGAGACCAACTGTTTTTATTTAATGGTATATTCATGTGATCAGACAGTTTAACTAATATGCTATTTTCAACTGAAATAGTAATGGTATGGTCACATACAACATTGTGTCTAAGACTGTAACCATAAAAGAAAAGAAGAGAAATACGGACTAAACGCAACCAATCTATGTATAGGTCTCTCAACCTACACCTTTGAAAAATTCGAGGATAAGAAGGTAGGCATAGCATGACACGTTGGATGCTCAAGCTAGATTATCTACTGAAGAGAGGGCAATATTTATCTAGACTTCACATTTGCAAGTGCACAGAGCTGTGCAGGGAAGACCCAGCTTGTAGCACTTGCACCTTTCCCTGACAGCCTGCTTTGCATCCACATTTGGTAAGCTGTTGGCAACTCTTGGCTAAGGGCGAGTTGGTTGTCCAGAGGACTTGCCATGCTTCACCAGACTTTGCCATCCCCACTCAGCAGGGTTCTCTGGCTGTGGCTGACACTGGTGGCCTGCCCCCACACACAACCAGCCTGGTACGCAGCACGCTTGGTGTGTTGGAGGAGAGCTCCCCTGGTTGGTGGAATGGCCTCATATGCCCTTTGTTTTCTGGCAAACATATCAAGTCTAGCCTCATCCACAGTGCCAGCAGTGCTGGATCTTTCATACATAAGTATGACAAACCTCTCCAGGACCTTCAGGTCACTCTCTTCCACTCTGAGAGGGTAGTGACTCAGTTTGGAGAACACAGTGGAGGCCTCTGGAAAGATGTTCCATGTCTGCCAGGCGGTCTTCTTGCCCTTGCTCCGGAAGGCTGACACTGTATCACAGCCTGTGAACGCATGGAAGAAGAGCATGCCATTCACCTTCTCCTGGCCCAGAGAGTTGCACAGGTCATGCACAGCAATCCAGCGCAGGCTCTGGCCTTGGCCAAATGCCACCCATAGCTTCTCTAGCCCTAGATTGTGGAGAGTGGAGAAAGCACTGACTGCAACGACAAGAACATCTGTGTCATTTGCTTTAACCGTGATGGTCTTGGCTCCATGTTCTGTGGCATATTTGGCATGGAGAAAGATGCGGGTGTCAGCTTCCTCATGAGAGCACTTTTTCCAGTCCCTGAAGACTAGCCTCATGAGTGCTGAGGACAGCAGACCCTTTCGTGGCAATGACAACATTTGTGGCAGACATCTGGGCAACTTTGTCTGCCAGGAACTGGAACAACTCTGTCTTGTTGGCATCGTGTCTTAGGAAATTGCGCCAGTTGGATGGAATTGTGTTCTTGTCTGTCACCTTGCGCCTTCCTCCTTGACCACGTTGGAGCCTGGTCTCAGCTTTGAGGCTGGATGTATTGTATACATCAAATACAAGATGTGATGATGTGTACTTGCTGCTATAGGATTGTATCACAGGCAAGAAGTCGCAAAGTGCATAGCCCTCAAAGGTCTTTCCTTTCTTTGGTGGCAAGGCATGGACCAAAGCTGATCCATCTACAATGAGGACATCAGTCTTTGGTTCTTTGTCTTCTAGTGTAACATGACTCTCCAGGACCGAGGTCAGCTGAGACTTCTGACATGTGTACAGCCTACCACCCTCACTAAGGGAAGCTGGGAATGTTTGATTCTCGTGCTGGAAGAATTCCTGCAGATCACATTCACGGCTCTGACAGGATATAAATAGCTTTGAGAAAAGCTGGCAATCCTCCTTCAGAAGTTTCTGCTTTGACTGTTCTACAGGAGCAGCTTCTTGCCTGAAGAAGTCAGTTCTGTTCTTTATCGGCTCATAGAAGGAGACTGCATTGTTTGCCAAAGAGTCTGAAAACTTCTGAAATTTAGTGCGGCCTCTGTCAAGGTGTGTCTGTAGAAGTTCTGCTGAGCTGGGGTGGGCAATGTCTTTGTTGTCAATGGAATACAGATCCTGGCTCTCTTCCTGAAAAGGACTTCCCAAGTGTTGCAAAGCCAATGACAGCTTGCTGACTCTCTCCAAGAATGTCTTCTGCACATGAGGTGTTTGTTCATGGTGTGTTGTCTGTTCATTAGACTCCTTACTTTGAACCTCTGTTTCGTATGCAGACACCAAGCGGATGATCTCTGGGCCAGCCACCATCCATCTTCTGAGTGCTGACGGATCTTCAGTCAGCCCAATGGCTCCGCCATCAGCCTTTATAAAGGCATTGGTCTGCTCATGAGCTTGGTCAAGAGCCATTGCTGAGAACTGGCGACTGGTCTTGTGCACAACAAAGTTGCCAGCCTTGAACTCCTTGTGCAACTCTGGGTGTGAACTCTCTAGGGTAAGCATGTCCCTGAGGTGAATAGGCAGCCAACGAGCATAGTTTGTATTATTGTTGGAAAAGAAGTAGGGTATCAGCTCATGCAATGCCTGGCAGTAGAGGACAAAATTGGCCTCACGGAAGGACCTGATCAGTAGGAATATCACAAGTTCCATAGACAACACCATGTGCCAGAAGTGGAACTGTGGACTCTGCTGTCTTCGAAGGTCACACCACTCCTCAAACTCTAATGCCTGCTCATTGTTGTTTGCTTTCTCAGCACAGTAGTCAGTGTATGCTGTCCTCAGGAGTTTGTACAAACTAGAGGCTGTAACCTGGTGCATCTGCCGTGTCCTGGTTACACTTGCAGCTGACAGGAAGGATTCTGCAGTTCCAGATGAAGCAACTCCTGCCTCCACCAGAGCTCCTGTCCAACCACTGCCATGAAGAAGAGTACCAAGAGATGTCATTGCTGCCATCTCAATGTGCATACCACCAAACATTACCAGATACTTGTCTTCGCCATACTGATCAGGCCACTGCCACTGCACCTGCTTTGCTACGGCATAGATTGGCTGATCAGCTGTGATTATGGGTATCTGGCCAGGGTTCAGAAAATCAGTGACATCCTGCACTTTCTGCATCAGGTGTTTGATCGTAGCAACAGAATGAGCCTGATCACGCAGGAGAGGAAGCAATGAAGTTATGGTTACTTCAAATTCTGGGCTTCTCTTCATTGAAGCGTGATGAGCTGACCACGTCAGATTCACTGCATCATCTATTTCCTGGGTGACTATGACCTTGTCTAGCCACTGATACTCCAGTGCAAGCTGTGGCCCCAAGATATCTGTGGGTGGCTTTGGTATTGCAGTGTTTGGTGGCACAGGGTTCTTTGTTTGAAAGGAAGCTGGTGAGATGTTTGTGAATGTGTCCGGCAATTCAGGCACCGACCTCACTTTCTCAGGTGCAAACTTTAGTTGCTGTCTTTCCTGTCCAGTGTTCTCCTTGGTGGGGTGCTGAAATATGGAGATGCTAGTTCCATGGAAGGAGGTAGTGGCAGTAGTTGCAGATGGGTTGTGGTCGATGTTGTCCATCACTGCAGTGGTGAACAACCCTTTTTCGCAGTACTGGGGACAGACCACACCCTCCTCCACATATTTGCTAACTGTGGCATCTCCTAACTGTGCAGAGACCTCCAGTACTCTGTCATAAGAGATACTGAGGCCATACTGATGTAGCATTTCAACCAGGTTTCTCTTCCTGGTTTTGGCATAGACTGAGAGTCCCATGTAGACTGGGAATGGTGTTTCTCTGTCTTTGGAGTGTCTATGAGTTGTTGCTCCCTCTTTGTATCGGGAGTAGCAGTTGAACTGCATGAGCTGTGCAATGGCCTGGTCTGACTTTGATGCTCCAAATCGTAACTGTGACTTGATGTCAGCCCCATGCTCAACAATCCCTACAAACTGGAGCAGGAGAGGAGGCACAGAATTTCGTACACAAGCCTCAGAAAATGTGCCATCAAACCGTGACTGATGATCAAGTATAGACTTTCTGAGAATATTTGCTGCTTTAGCAATGATAACTGCCTCTGAAAGATCAGATGATTGAGCAAGTGCTTTTCCCACATCCTTTTGAAATGCAAGTAATACATCTCTGCCAGATTTATGAGCCTCAAGTTCTGGAATTTCTGCCAGAAGTTTGTCTTTGAGTCTCGTGGAATTTACACTTGGTGACTCTACACCTAATTGTTCCAGACGTTGTTGGTAGAGGTGGCAAATATCTGCCAGCCGAAATGTGACTGGATCATCTGAACAAAGGTTGTTTTCAACAATGTATGTCATCAGTTCTGACAGAACTAGTGGATACACATCTGATTCTGACTCAGTGCTACCTTGGTCTTTCTCAAGGCTCCTCAGGTAGGACCTTTTTCTGTTGTAGAGGGCACAAAGACAGGCATGGTGATACTTAAACTCCTGTGCAATGACATCCCCACCAGTCAACTTAGCAAGGAGCTTGCCATCACTAAGTATCTCTGCACATTCACGCAATTTCAAGTCAAGGCCCTTAGTACTAGCCTGTCTGAGATCAGATGCAGGTGCCACTTTCTCACAGAAAATGCAAACTTCATTGTCATGACTGGTTCGGCGCAGTTTTGCACGACTAGTCTCAGTGTTGCTGGTCTGGTCATTGGATTGTCGCTTTCTTGCACGGTCCAGTTTAGTGTTGTTAAACAACAAGCGACAGTTCACATGGTATTTTGCTGCATTTTTCCTGAGAGTGGCCTCTATGCCATCACCTTCATCCAGCCTTGCTGGATCCATTATCAGTGGCATTTCATTAATTTCACTGAACATGGGAATGTTCCTTGCCAGCATTGTGTACCCATCATGGTCTAGGACAGTGGTTCTCAACCTGGGGGGCGCGCCCCCCTAGGGGGGCGTCAGCAATTCATAGGGGAGGCGCGAGCCCTTGGGAAAAATAAAAAAAATCTCTAATTGTATTCGTTATTCTCTTAACAAGAGTCGCTAAGAAGCAGTATCAAGTATCTCACTAACTCATTACTAAAGGAATAAAAACACACCTCTTTCTTTTTTTTTTCATTTGCCTTTAAATCTGGGAGGGAATTTTACTCATAGATGCAAGGGGGGCGTGGAGGGAAGGACCAGCTCTTAGAGGGGGCGTGGTAATAAAAAGGTTAAGAACCACTGGTCTAGGACATGATGACTTGGAGGTGATGTCAAGTGCTCACCTCTTTTGTCCTTCTGACAAAGACAACACAAACTCCAGTTTGTTTTTCTACTGCTCAATATTGGATTGGCATCACATTCTGCCATGATTTCACTTTTGATTAAGGCCGAGGGGTTATCCTTTTACCACCTTAAACAAAGCACACATTCCTGTATGGGATTCAACTAGGTTCGGTCTCCTACACCTAGCCCGATCATTCATCCAGTGCCATTTAAGTCCCGTGTGATCTGTACACCATCCGGGTAAGTACATGAACCATCATGTACAGCCCCCATACCCTTGGCTCGGCTCTCCCGCGCTGGCACATCCTGTCTATTCAGGTGCGGCTATCTAACTATAGCTGGTCTGGGGCTGTTAGAAAGCATTTGGGACACTAAACTAAACTATACTACAACTACTAGTCTAAGACTACAGGATTAGTAAAGCTGGATTAGCTGGCACTGAACCCCATGCTGAGTTACACAGCAGTGATGTCACCAGTGTGCCCTGGTTGTGTGCAGACATACACTCTTTTACATTAATTAATTTTCCTTCAAAATTGATGAGTTATTCGAAAGAGATGGCCTCATTAGGATCTAAAACCACAGAAACCAAGATCCATGCTTAAAACGATAATTGTTGAACGGGCATTATTTCTCATTATAATTATTGTTTCTACCTTTTCTTGGCAGCCATATAGCCCCCATATTTAAAGGTAAACTGTACTGGAAGCTACAGAAACATAATATTCACAAGAAATAGTATGGAAGAGCTTTACCATATTGCTAGAAGCAAATACATGCCATTCTAGTGAAAAATTAGCCAAAATCTGTCGATACTGGCCGCCATCTTGGAATTTGGCCGCCATATTAAATTTTTTGCGTGGCCAGCGCCCTTTTCTGATAGAGGGAACTTTAAAGAGCACTTGTGCAAAATTTCATGCTTGTTTCACTATCTGAACGATTCTTATGAAATATGCAATTATCTGCTGCACTATTAGGGGTACTTTTTGCAAACGCATACATGGCGCACACGGAAGAGGTCATCGTTGAAGAACACCCAAAACCTAGAATCTACGGGAGATATATTGATGACATTTTCATCACAACAAAGGGTGACAATGACATATGAACTGGTAAATAAACTCCGAGCAAACACAACATTAAACTTCACCGTAGAAAAAAGTGTTAACAAAATGCTTCCCTTCTTGGACGTACTTTTGACACAAAAAGACAACAAATACAATACCAATTTATACACTAAGACCACAGATCCTGGGAGGTGTTTAAATACGAGAGGAGAATGCCCTGATACATATAAAGGATCTGTAGTTAATGCATACATAAAGCGCGCTATAACACAACTGTTCAGCATGAAAGGCGACAAACAAGGAAATTAACAGAGTACAACAGCTGCTCACAAATAATGGCATCCCATATAATATGATCCATAACTCAGCCCAGGGGGACGACATACAAGAAAAAGACAAGGAAATAATAATATACCACCAGACAATATACAACAAACACCACGAAGATGAAAAGAAAACCATCCTTGCTATATTGCAAAGAGGAACCACCCCCGTAGCGCCATATGATAAAATAACCACAAGAATTTACTGTAAGCCGAACCTCACGGCCTCATTAATAACGAAAAACAATACGGCTCCGTCAACAGAAAAAGAGGTTCAATCTGATATAGTATACAAGTTTGTCTGTACTGACGAGCAATGTCAGTTCCCCCAAAATGCTATGCCGGACACACAACCACTACACTGAAACGATGTATGCAGGCCCACAGAAATCAAGGCGCTATTCATCAGCACTTTGTAGACACCCATGATAAGAAACCATCCCTGCAAGAACTACTCCTGAACACTAAAATCGTACACAGGGAATACAATTACAACCGTTTACAGACACCTCACACGTCTCGAACTGTCGACCTAACCGCTCAACTCTCCTAGATGCTGGGAGAAAGGGAGCTGGTGATTTGGTACGATACATGTACATGCGCTACCGGGGTCTAAGCGATGTCAGGCAGGGCAGCCGATCGAGACTACGGTCTACCCTAAATCCAAATCAAAGTCCTTCAAAAGAAGGAATCGCCCTTACCCCATACAAAAAATGGGAAAAAGCACGTTAAAAGAAAAAGAAGAAGCTTGATAGCAGAAGTAGTCAGCATCACCATACAACGCCCCAGCCTTAACATCCAACGCGAGGCAGAAAGATCCTTGTCCTCATGTAGAAGACAGCCCTTCAACCACGTGGGACAAGACCGCGAAGACTTGGATAGGAACGCATAATAAATATATAGAAATTGAACATATGTGTAATTAGTATGTATTCATGTATGATCTGTACATTATTTTCACTGTACATCACTTAATTTTTGTCAATATTTCACCACAATCTCTTGTAAATACTTAAATCTAAGTCTTTAGATACCTGTAATAGCTTTCCATCCTCATGACGGCACAAAACGCATGCGTTTCCACTTTTCTATTACACGCTTGATAACGTCAATACGTATAGGTTGACGCAACAGCTGTCGCGTGTATAATTACTGAAGTAAATGAAATAACCCCATTACCCGAACGTGTCTATCAGTAACCTAAACAGTGAAGTGAAGAGAATAGTAAGGAAATATGAAGCAATAACAAAAAGCTGGTTAACAATGAGAAAGCCATTCTATTTAGTGAATGTTGTATCCGTGAAAAAATTGTAATATATATATATATATATATATATATATATATATATATATATATATATATATATATATATATATATATATATATATATATATATATATATATATATATATATGTGTGTGTGTGTGTGTGCATACATTTGTACATACATATATATACATACATATGTATGTAAACGTGTGTATACATATGTACGTATATATATATACATATACATATGCATACATACATACATTCATAGACCTTTGCGGAGCTTGAGAATCACATTCTCTCCATGGGTTTCAAAGCCATAGAGAGACAGTGTGTGATTCTAGTGGGGAAAGCATTGTTAATCTTAAGGGGGTGCGAATCGCAAAAGATACATCTTTTATCTCAGTGGAAATCATAATTAAATTCATTTCAAGTAGTTCCAAGTATAGTGGCCGTAGAATTCCTCCCTGTGCTCGCTCGCTTTTTTCCTGCACGACTTTATTGGTTTCTAGACTAATCAAGGATTGCGGGAATTTAATAGTGATTGGGTGTGCAGGCTTTCAGCTCCATAATTTTTTTCCAGATAATTTTCATTGATTTTTCTATACAAAACGATTGATCATTTACAATATCTCTCTCTCTCTCTCTCTCTCTCTCTCTCTCTCTCTCTCTCTCTCTCTCTCTCTCTCTCATGCTGAATGTCCTTCTGGACCTCGGTACCTGAATAACTTTGCTGTTCGATCAGTACCGTAAAATTTATTAAAAAAATTTTAAATAAATAGAGGATCTCTGTTTTATAAGAAATCAACGAGGAAAAAAATAAAAGGAAAGATGAATCCTTATTTTATCAAGCCGAAGTTAATTTTCCTCTTCTGAGAGGGATTAAATCCACCTTTGCACTTTGGAAAGAGAAAGTGAAGTACCTTAACCAAGAATTATTACTAGAGGGGATTCGAGTGAAAAGGGAGACAGTTAGAACTGTCTTTTATATGACAATTTAATTTTCTATCTTTTTATCGGGCGTTTTTTTGATAAGTGAAGCGACGATGCGAGTTCAGGAAATAGCTGACGTAATTTAGTCAATGTCATAGAACTCGAAAATGGCTAGTTCGGTGCTATTACATTCAGGGAACTCATCTTTTTCTCACGCTTCTCAGATGTTCTCAGCTTGAAAGGACGAACTGGATATTGGGGCTGTCACATTGTTTTTACATGTACCATTAGCAAGAGCAAGATTACTTGGTGAACGAATGTCAGGAAGATGGAGCAAAGGAAGCCAGTATGGATAGGTGGCGAAAATTTACCGTCTTTTGTCTATGGAGACAAAGTTGTAGCTTTATCTCCATAAACATTAAATTATATATATATGGTTTGGTACACGCAAAACAATGAATGATAATTGATAGATATTTTTAAAAAATCAGAAGGAGCAATGGAAGTTAAATCTTGCTCATTCGTATATTTAGGAGAGTCACGCCCGTCATTCTTCATCTCATTAAAACGACAATTTGAAGTCGGTTAGAAAATGTTGCTTCTAGTCGAATCCGAGAGCTGTCATTATTGTGACTGTGATTTTCGTTATTCTCATTACAAACAATCACAGGCATGCTATTTACCTTTAATGCTATTTATAATGTGTTGCATGGCTGTTATCAGTTCTTCAGTAGGAGATCTTTGAATTATATTTATTCCAATCGTTGAGTTTCCTCTTTTTGTGTGCAGTTTAAAGTACATTGCTAAGAATTTTTGTCTTCTTCATTCTGTCGTTAGCTACAGTAGGTGTTAGGCCAGAGTTCCAAGAGGAGCAGGGCAGGGTTATGAAAATGTCCTTATTGATGTCTTCTGCGAACGGCAAATTATTTCCACAAAATATAAAAACAGGTGCACCAGTATGATCGTAAGTATAGTGTAGTGCGTCGCTTTTTTTTTTTTTTTTTTTTTTGTGATACTTGGTTGGAGCGCTCCAGATCAGAATAATAATGCGCTTTGAATAAATGACAGTTGACAAACGCTCGCGCTTGAGCCGTACAAAACTGGAAGGAGTTTGGCTGTGAGGAGTTATGACCCCTATTTATCCTTGTCAGATTGATGAAAAGGGAGCACTTCGATTTAGAGTGAAAGGGAAGACGGGACGAGGACAGAAGCAAATTGAGACAGTCGTTGGAAGCGCCTTCCTGCCCCTTTTGATTGGAGTCATTTCCATTTTGGGTGTCATTTTTAAGATGGACCTCTCACTGTGACTGCGTTACTCTGCGAATTTTCTTTGTGATTTGAAAGTACAGTTTGGTTTTGTTCGACAAGTTGAATTGTATGTCCCTGTGTTTTCATTGAATTGTAATTTCCCGTGGGAATTTTTTTTTTTCATGATTATTATTCAGTGGTTTTTGTCAGGATTACAAGTTCAGACTACCATTAATGCCGTGCTAGTTTAGTCTTCTTGATGCTATTTTCCCTATCTTTAGAGCAGCTGATGAACAGAGCTGTTGTTTGATAATTGTTAACTTCGGACAAATTTCAAGACAAAATGACCTATCATCAATGGATTGTTTAGAGGTATCTGTTGGTTTCAGTCATAAATAAGACTCTGCACGGCTAATGACGCATGGACATAATTAGCAATGAATGTTTTATATGAATTGAAAGAATTTTGAATGAAGTTTACTTATATATATATATATATATATATATATATATATATATATATATGTATGTATATATACATATATACACACACACACACATATATATATATATATATATATATATATATATATATATATATATATATATATATATATATATATATATATATAAACATTAATACTGTACCTAAGTTTTAATTATTTGGTAGCATTAGAAACCTTTGTCCAGACAACGTTAACAGGTTTTGTCATACGGTTATAGCAAAGTAGTTTTAAAAAAAATGTTTATTGTTATTCAGTTTCTTGTAATTCTTTAATAATTACATAGAACTTAAAAAAATATTTGTGTGAACGCTTGCAAATTTTTGTCAACGGATTCCTTCTAACGGAAGCACATACCCAAATTCCTAAGGAACAGTCAAATCGAAAGTTGATCTGTCGTGTATTCATATTTTGGAATGTGTCAGGTTACTAGCTGTGAAATTGTTCATACATTGATCATTACAGTATAATGGTTATTTTATATTTCCGTTATATTACTGTAATTCGGCGTCTTTTCAACTAGTACGGAGGATTCGGAAATGGAATTGATAAGAAAATCAAGAGTATGTGAATAGTGCTGTAAAGTGACAACAGGAAGAGAAGAAAACTGTAGGTAAGATAAGTAAAAGCTAAGGTTAAAGAGAACAGAGTTGCAGATTACATATCAGTCAAGCGCGAAAGTAACCAACTAACAAAAATATATGTTGTATATTATGGTTAGCACAGGTTGGGTGGAGACAATCGGCCAGTGAATAAATATGAAATATAAAGTTTCTCTGTTTAGGGAAGGGAAGCCAGTAAAGGAAATAATGCGAATGGGCGGTTAGTAAAGAATTTCTAATTATGTATTTCACCTTTTGTGTGTATGCGTATTAAATTTCCGTTCATTTTTAAATATATTACCAAGGGAGACAAAAACAATCAAATTTGCTAAATTTAGATGAAGGATATCTTATCCTTTTTAAACAAAAGGCAGCAGCTTCGGATACGGACCCGTGTATCTAGAATGACTTCTTGAAGTACCTACCGCTGGCAGTATCCCTGAAGACCTTTTAAAGTAATTCTGCTTTATCAGTTGCGCTGTAAGTACATTCTGTGAAGTATCAGTAAATTCGCAGACGTTGATATCAGAACAACAGTATTTTACGGAAGTATGAGCAAACTGTTCGTCAGCTTGAGACAACTAAAACTGAACAGCAATATTCAGGAATGACTTTCCATGCACACCTTTATCGCGTGGCAGTTCCTCGTTGAACGAATCGGTAGAGTTGTCGGCTAGCACTCGCTAGGCCCGAGTTCGAGTCTCCGGCCGGCTAATGAAGAATTAGAGGAATTTATTTCTGGTGACAGAGATTCATTTCTCGGTATAATGTGGTTCGGATTCCACAATAAGCTGTAGGTCCCGTTGCTAGGTAACCAATTGTTTTTTAGCCACGTAAAATAAGTCTAATCCTTCGGGTCAGCCCTAGGAGAGCTGTTAATCAGCTCAGTGGTCTGGTAAAACTAAGGTATACTTAACTTTTTATCGCGTGGCGCAAGCTGCACTTGTGACTAGCATGGGAGTCACCAGTGTCAACAAAAGTTGCCACGTAGTCAGCGGATTGGCTAAACACGTTTTATTAAACAGGAAATATCAAAAAGAAATTTTTAGGTTCTTTTGACATTTTTCGTGACTTAATTTTTATATGGTAGGATACTCGACGCCATACTTTTTCACCTATATTTCGGATGACGTTGCTAAAATAAGTACTCAACACCTTGTAGAAAATAATGCAGGCGATGAATTTCTTTCAGCATGGATTGGCAGGTTATCATTGCCAGCTGATGGTTGCTATTCCATTTCCATTATACATTCAGAATCACATTTTTCCTCTGGGTTGACGGGACGTTGGAGTTACAATGTAGCTCATCTAGGGAGGGAAATCGATAAACAGGTATTTTTGTCGTAATGGTTGCATTGTTTGATTTTGTGTATTTTCCCGGTTTTATCGCATCATCTTGATTATTTTATTTATAAAACCCATAAAATTCTGCGAACATTTATTTATTATTCATACACACACAAACATATATATGTACATTATGTGTGTGTGTGCATGTATGTATGTATGTATAAATTCAATTCAATCCTCCCATTCAGTTATCTCCATGACATGTAGAGTCCATATCCACTCGTCGGAACAGAAATGAAATAGTATTTAGCATGTAGTGGATGAATGCACTGAGATCATGAATGTCATCAGTGGTGTTCAGAGAAATAAAAAGAGAAGGGTTAGAGAGAAATTAGGTATGAAACACGAAGAAATGTATTGAAAAGGGGAAAGAAATAGTCGTTCTTGATTCCCAATAACTTCAGTTTACATTATCTGTATGAAGCGGTTATGAATATAGAACAGAGTAATTAGATTTTATGGTAGATAGTAAGCTTGAAGGCGTTGGTAATATGCTTACGTTATATCTTGCACGCTATCACGACCGGTTAAAACATTACGAATCGAAGAGTTGGGCCCTTAATAGTTTCCTTACACATTAGAGTTCATTTGGCTAGATAATTTGTGCGTATGGGAGCTTAAATGTCCTTGCCTCCACTATATATATTCTCATGGTCAATAAAGTCATAATTGCTTGCCAAACTGAACGACGTCAAGTAAGACTGGAAGTTTGTATTTAAAATTGGAGGTCTTTTCGTTTTATAGTTATCTTGCTTAGTATTATATGGCACTATCCTTAGTGATTATTGATTGGATAAAAAGATTAACGGCTTTTGGGACCATGAGAGCGAAAAAACTCACTTAACGATAGTCGAAGGCTACCTAGATATTAGCATTCGGTTCTAAATGCGTAGCAAAGATAAGCGTCAGGCGGTGGTTGTCAGACTTCATCCGGACTACAGCTCTGAATCTGTAATAAAGTACATCTTCGGCGTAATTATATTGCTGTGTTTTCTGCGTGGCAATTATTTAGTCAAGTATAATTGTATTTTTTAAATAAATTGATATTGTTTTCTTCCCTGGCATCTCTCTCTCTCTCTCTCTCTCTCTCTCTCTCTCTCTCTCTCTCTCTCTCTCTCTCTCTCTCTCTCTCTCTCTTCTCCATAATGATGGAGCAAAGATTTTTGTTTTTCCTTTCCCGTAAAACCCCATTCCCTCTTTTTTGGAGTCGACCGTCCATTTCTTAATTAAAATGATATTCCCAGCAGTTTTTACTGGCTCATCATTGGAAATCCAAACGATAGTAGAAGGAAAATGAAATTATTAGGAATACATGCCAGTATGACATCTAACTTAGCTGCATTATTATGTATCTTCTGAAAGGACTTCTTGTCTCCTGTGCGCAACCTGCATGCTACATTAGTGTCTTTCCTCCTTCAGGGAGGGTCTGGTTTTGGTTTTGGTTTGGAATCTTTGTTGGTCTGTTTGTATGCAGGTTTAAGCAAAAAATTAATGCGGATTTACAAGAAAATTTTACTAGTGTTCGACCTCGTTATTAGCAACTAATGACTCAATTTTGGGAGATATATGAATTTAAATTTTGGGGGGAAACGGATATTTGTGTGTTTGCTCGTGTTAAGAAAGGCAGTTTTTTTTTTTATCTGTAGCCAGAATTACACTTCAGATGCCTTAAGATTCTGTTTTCGAAAATACAAATGAATTATTTGTATAGTTTTTCTATGTTTCTTGGTTGTAGTTGAGTAATAATTTGACTTCGAAAGCTTAAGTACTTTTGCTAATTTTCTGTATTTGGAGACGCAGATTTGCAATGATACAACCTGTTTGAATGATTTCTGTTTATAGACCAGAGATAATACTGGCTGCATGATGCAAAAATGCGGTGAACGTTCCATGATCAAAATGTGAAGTATGAAATCATTCCATGGAGAGTGAGTGATCACGTGATTGAATGAATGTGGCTGTCAGATTGGAAACGTAAGAGTGATTGATGGTTTATCCTGCTGGCTATACAACATTCAAAGTAATCACCTTGGAAACTTTTAAAGTAATATTTCATGAGGGCATTCCCAAGATTAAAGAAAGTAATCGTTCTTACAGATACTACTCTCCTCTTCGTATCTCTCTCTCTCTCTCTCTCTCTCTCTCTCTCTCTCTCTCTCTCTCTCTCTCTCCATTACGGCAAATGTGCGATTTTGCAATTCTTTTGACGGTTTAAATTTCCCTTTGCTTTCCTGGAAATTAGAAATATTTATATGTATATGTGTGTGTGTGCGTGCGCGCGAATGTGTATGTGTGTGTGTGCGCGCGCAAATGTGTATGTGTGTGCGCGCGCTTGTGAAATTTTGAAAAGTTATGAGCATGCTTGTGTTGCACTGATACAGTCAGGATGCCTTCTGATGTTGCATGGTTTCTTATCTCTCAAAACGAAGTTTCTGATTTCGTCCGTGATAACGCGACTGTCTTTAGAAAGCCGAATCCTCCATTTGCTTTTTTTTTTTTTACTCATAATTACATAATTCTTTGTAGCCTACAGCTAACGTCGGTCAGGCTTTTGGGTTGGATATTTTGCAAGCATGAAATCAAATCTACTGATTAATCATGAGATTTAATAAATTTTATACGTATTTACTTTCGTTGATTTGGATTCAATTTTTGCATAACCTCAGTTTGTAAGATACTAATATTCAGGAGAATATATCATGAACGATATACCAAGCAGTTGTTTCGGATTCCTGACATCATGCCTTATGTTTAGTTAATAGTGTTCTTATCATTTCCCTTTATTATCCACTTCATATGTGGTGTTCTTCAAAGTCGTCAAGTTATTGTGACATTGGAAATTAATCTGACCTCGTTGAATGTGTTTATTCTCTTACTTTCTGATATGTCAGTGGGAGCTAAGTTTGTTTTTCTTAAGACATTGGACCGAGGGATGAAGCTGTGACGATGACCTGGAAGGATGAACTTGCTTATCGTTGGTCATAACAAAGGATGGGGCGATGATGCCAAGAACTAGAAAGAGACGTTAAGGAGAGCATGGTGTGAAAATAGATTAGTCGTAGGTGAGTGACGTGATCTCGAATTCAGTTCTAAGGATATGAGGTGTGTTCGAGTTGATGGAAGACGATTCTGCTCCACTATCTCGTTTATTTTGTTTCTTCTTTGATCCTTTACCTTATTTAGCTCTTCTTTGTATTCTCTACAAAGAAGAATATTGCTCTCTCTCTCTCTCTCTCTCTCTCTCTCTCTCTCTCTCTCTCTCTCTCTCTCTCTCTCTCTCTATTTTGTAACGACGTTTTTTTCCGGAGTTTTAATCATCTGAACACAAGTTATGAAAGGTCTGATCCAAATCTAAAAGAATAAATGACTCCACAGTCCCTTATCCGGATACGCAAGTGAGACTTTGCATTGGATACATCATTTGGTTGGTGGTTAATGAGTTGCTGAATTATTTTTTTTTTTTTAATCTAAATTGACTCCTATTAGCTTTCAGGGTGTTATACAGAGGAGAAAATGTAGTAACTAAGTTTTCTTTAACAATATTGCTATAGTAAGTTCCAGTACTTATAGAATGAGTGTTGTGTTTCACTTGTGTTCCGTTAAGTTTTTCTTTTATTTCATTTATTTTTTTTATTGGACGATAATCCTGCTTTTAGTTTGATTTTATATTGTCTTTGTTGACTGTTAAGTAGAAATATTCGGTGTTGGTAAAATTTTATAGTTCTGAATTTCATTTACTAAAATTCTTTTTTTATATTATTGGAAAGGGTATCTGTTCGGTTAATTGTCCTCTCCAATGATACTCTGAAGAAGGTTGGTGTATGTTTGGTGGAAAAGTTAATACGAGGTGTGGAACTTCATACTGCCTTCATCGAAAACACCTCCTATCTACACTAACTGCATTGTTTTGCATTATTGTCGTCACAGCGTTTTAATGTAAATATAAGATACAAGAGAAAGTAATAATTTCCAAGTGTTTTGGTAAGGAAGGGAAGCGTATCATTAATTGTTTTTGTATTTACTGCCTTTGACCTGATTTGAAGTGAATTGACAGTCGGTCTGGTTCTTGGGGTTCCTGATTTTATGCAAAGAGTTTGTCGTTGTCTCAAGTATGAACTTCTGAGTAAGTTTGGTAGTTTTATTCTGAGAAAGCAGGTGAATAAGCTAATGGTCGTTTTGGCTTGTACAGTAGTGTTGTGTGAAAGTAGTTACACTGTCTTTCAGGTTCTCCTCTTTAAGAATCCCTTTCTGTGTGCTGATCTGCCTCTAGCCGTTTATTCGCCATGTAAAAGAAGATTCTCTCTCTCTCTCTCTCTCTCTCTCTCTCTCTCTCTCTCTCTCTCTCTCTCTCTCTCTCTCTCTCTCTATTTTACCCTACTTCCTACTCATGCCAGAAAACTTTCAAATGCAAAGAAATTTTAATGAAGCTATTTTTTTTTTATTTTACTTCCAGAACAAACTGATTCGCCTTAAAGAAACGTTATAATATTAATGTTTGTATTGTGATATTTATGAGTGATCATGTGGGTCTTACTGTAATATAACATGCATTTTGTTGACCTTATAATTAGAAAAATAGTGTGCTCCGTATAAAATATTTTTTTAAAGAATGTTTCTCACTTTTCCACATAAAATGCAACAGACCCCTCTCATGAGCAATGAAAGCAGGGGTCAGTTTCGAAATTCGATGAAGCACAAAGGAAATGAGAGCAAATTTGATCAACATTTTATTCCGTAATGTTGATTGAAAATTTATGTTAGTTTCGTCAAGTACGTATTTTTCTTCTGTTATTTGCTTCAAAACTGGATTTGTTTTTCTCCGAGTCCGTGTATTAATCCTTGTGCTTTCATCTTGAGCACAAGATTTCTTGATGACAATAGACTTTTTTTTTTATAAGAATGACATTCAATTCCGAGCCAAGTTTCGATTTCTAAATATCGTTTTGTAAAATCTCTCATGCATCGTCCTCAATAGTTCACACACACACACACACACACACACACACACATTATATATATATATATATATATATATATATATATATATATATATATATATATATATATATATATATATATATATATATATATATATATATATATATATATATATATATATATATTTCAGAAAATATGGCCGCTTTAACATTGGCAGGTACAGAGATGTGATGGAAGAATTTTGGTAGTGAGATGGTACTGTCGTGAACCCGTCACTTGCAGAATCGTTGCATTCAGCAAATAGTTGATCATCTCAGCAGTTAATGTGATGAACACGCGATATTGGCCGAGTCATATGACCAAGTTACTATGTGGGTACATGAGTTCGTGTGTTACAGAATCTCGATTTTGTGTCTAATTCTGCCCAAAAATTAGTTCGGTCGTTCATTAGCGGAACTAGAGCGAGATCGTGAAGACATTATCTTTGAGTGTGGCAAGCTCTTAGAATTGGCAAAATAAGGTACAGTTCAGACTCTTGACTTTTTCTATGTGAATTGTGGACTTATGGTCTTTTACCATATTTCAAGACATTTTTGAACTTGTGTGCAAAGTTCAATATATTTTTTTTGCCATTTCAATATTTTATTTTAGTGTGTTCTGTTTAACCATGCATTTTTTATTATGTTTATACTTGCATATTTTTTGGGGAAATCGTTATTATTTTGTGCTTAATTTTTTCGACAGATGTCATGGTTGTGGTGGTTGTGGTGGTTGTGATGATGACTTTGTGGGCAATGATATGATGTAGTCATCATGGTGTGATTATAGAGACATACAATGCATACCTTGCAAAGTATAATATCCCTGTGTGGATTGACTTTTTGAGACTTGACTTAATAATACTTAAGTTGGAGTATGTGAGAAGATTTTGACTTTACAGGTCATTAGCCATGATTAGACTTTTGAGTTAGAGTTGGATTATTTTTTTTGCTTGACAATTTCATTTATGATGCATTTTAATCTTTGCTTTGTTTATTCATTACTTGTTGGGTTGCTTTAAATAATAAATCTATTTTTGTAGGAAAGATTGAGTTTTCCTTATACGACCCATTTCATTTCTTTAATGGGGAATGCGAGAACGAAAGAGATCTTTGTGACATTCGCGAGAGAGAGAGAGAGAGAGAGAGAGAGAGAGAGAGAGAGAGAGAGAGAGAGAGAGAGAGAGAGAAAAAAAGTAAGGGCTGAACCCTCCATCACCTTCTGAAGACAGACCAATCAGTAAGCTATGTGATATTCCTACCCGGAATATTTTGTCTGTTTCAAATGGTGTTTATATATATATATATATATATATATATATATATATATATATATATATATATATATATATATATATATATATATTATATGCCTGTGTCTGGTTGCGCTTGCTCGCTGTGTGTGTGTGTGTGTGTGTGTTTTGTGTGTGAGAGAGAGAGAGAGAGAGAGAGAGAGAGAGAGAGAGAGAGAGAGAGATGATTTTAATTTATGCTAAATGTTATGTTTCTTCTGCAGGATCATCGGCTTACCATTATTAAACTAAAATATAACCCCTTTTTTATTTAAATCAGAAGCTTGTATTGAAAGTGCATATGCATAATCCAAATATACACATTTATATTCTGTCCTGTTTAAATTCGAAATGTGGGGAAGAATATAGTTGCACCGTGAGAAAGCTTTCATTTCGCCACTTCAGTAGTTTTGGGGAAGAATCTTTTGACAGCCGGTGTGTTGCTCGCCTTTCCTTTTCATCTTCGTAGCACCCTTCATAATTCTTCATCACAGGTTGAAAGGAAGGTCTTTCAAATAAGGAGGCTTTCCAGTGTTCTCTCTCTCTCTCTCTCTCTCTCTCTCTCTCTCTCTCTCTCTCTCTCTCTCTCTCTCTCTCTACGTATGTCTCCCTTGCTAAAAGCGCCTTATACACAGAAGAATTAGCAAATCACTTTGGTTGCAGGTGGTAGGAATAGCAGGAAATATAATGTTCGTTTGAATTCCGTGATCTCTCTCGCACACATTCACATACTTCAAGTTCAAGGAAAATTCGCCAAGGAAAGACGACTTGAATTAGGTCAGACCGTGTGCGATCTTGCGGTGTAGGGAGTAGGATTTATATTTTCTTAATTTTTTAGTTTTCTGCAAAAGAAAACTATTGAGATGGCTTTGTCTGTCGGGTCGCAGTTTTTCTGTCCGCCCCAAGATCTTAAAACCTAGTACCAAATTGCAGCTCTCTAGCTTCAGTAGTTTTTACTTTATTTAAGGTTAAAGTTAGCCATGATCGTGAGTCTGGCAACGCTATAGGACAGGCACCACCGGGAGTGGCTAAAAGTTTCATGGGCCGCGGCTCATGCAGCATTATACGTTGTACAGAAAACTCGATTGCGCCTAAGAAGCTTCGGCGTATTTTTTACTTTTTTTTTTGCATCTGATATACTGAGCGACATTTTCTTCTGTTCTTCACTACTTATTATATTTTCTGTTCTTCACTCTCGTTATTATGTTTTCTTTCCTTCGGGCCAGCTCTAGGAGAGCTGTTAATCAGCTCAGTGGTCTGGTAAAACTAATGTGTACTTAACTTTTTCTTCTTCACTCGTCGCTCTTATATTCCCTCCTATTCTTCAGCCCTTATTCTTATATTACTTCGAAGTGATAATTGTTCAGCGTGACTGTATTCTTGACTGTAACAGTGTAAAGCGTTTACTGAATAGGTGAGGAAATCGTGTTTTGGTGAACTGAGAGGTGTTAAAATTATATATATAGTATGTTCTGTGTAATTATGTAAGCGTGATATATATATATATATATATATATATATATATATATATATATATATATATATATATATATATATATATATATATATATATACTGTATATATATATGAATATAAATATATATACATATATATATATATATATATATATATATATATATATATATATATATATATATATATATATATATAAAGGATACAGGCAGGACAGCAAATCAGTCAGACATATCAAGGATTGAGGGCAGTGGAAACAGACTGGTACATAAAAACATCTTTATTTTTGCCGACGTTTCAAGACAACTAGTCTCATTTTCAAGGCTGCAATAAAAGAATAAATATTGAGAATACATATAAAATATACAAAAATCTCTTTAAAAAACATTTGTACATAACCATAGTTTATGCGTTGCTGGGGGTACCAACCTATATAGAAGGGAGAAGGAGGGCGACTGGAATACGGGCAAGTGAAAAGCAAGGAAGACGGTTATTCTTTTATTACAGCCTTGAAAATGAGACTAGTTGTCTTGAAACGTCGGCAAAAATAAAGATGTTTTTATGTACCAGTCTGTTTCACTGCCCTCAATCCTATATATATATATATATATATATATATATATATATATATATATATATATATATATATATATATATATATACATACATACATGCATACATACATATATATATGTATATATATATATATATATATACTGTATATATATACATATATACATGCATGCATACACACACATACATCTATATATATATATATATATATATATATATATATATATATATATATATATATATATGTATATATACACTGCCTGAATATAAATAGTTTCCTCTAAAAGGGGTTATCAAGAAAAGAACAAGGCAAAAGTCACTGCCTTGTTCATGATTTGAATAAAGCGTCAAGGCGACCTTTTAGAGAAGAAAACGCTGAAGGACGGGAAATTGCGTTTGGGAATTCTTTTATCTGCTGTGGGACATCTTTGATCTGTTTTGGGACTTTCTTTATATGGTTGGGGATTTCACCTACTTGCTCATAAAACTTTGCCCCAAGTAGGAACTATTTCCTTATGCTTTTCCTTCTTTGGGACATGTTAGTTTCCTCTTGAATGCCTCCCACAGACACCATTCAAAATTCGGTGCAGTGTAAAGGGCCAGGACATTCAGTGGTACCGAAGGTTCAAGTCGTTGTTAGTTTCTTTCTTCTCGTTCTGTTTGTTATATTTTGGGTCTCACCTGTTTTTTCAACACTTCATAATCTTTCTTCAGGCCCGAAGCCGCTGTCCGTGAGTGTGCGCAAGTTGTGTTAGTGTATTTTTCATTTGTGGTTACTTCCTCGTCTTTCTTCGCATGAAATATTCGTTGGGTATGGCGCATAAGAGGTTATTTGATGACAGATTTTTTTATGTTGGAACAAAATACAATTATATGGTAATATTGAAATGTTTATACGTAAATGGTGACTTATTTAACAAACTCTCCTACGCAAGTACAAGGGGAGGTAGTACGTGCCAAAGGGCTTCGCTGCATTAGATGTGACACTCAAAGAATTAATGTTTGTTACAATGTTAACTTTTAAGTTATAACTGAATCCTACATTTTTTATAACGGATGTATTTATGGCACGGAAATTGACTGAAATTTTCTTTCGATGCATGACGAGGCCTTTGCAATTATTCTTGTTGAAAGTAGAATTCATATGAACGTGTTGCTATTAGAATTAGCAAAGTATTCAGAAATTGGAACTAATGTTGAAGGCGTATTTCCCGAGATGGCTGTATCTGTTATTGTAATCCGTCTCTGAATTCTCCTTTTATTGCCTACTTGACCTTTATATATGTAGATGTAAGTAGATCACACTTGTTAAGATTTTTATAAATATTTAAAAGAAACGACTAAAAATCTTAATGCCGTTTATGCCCAGTCCGTGGTATCATATGTTTAATGTTGCAACTGGCTGGGTCTGGTTAATCCATCAGAATCCTATGGTCGAGGTGTAGAGATCGTAAATATTAACATTTTATGAAATCTAGTGCTTCATCCAAATGAAAACCAGCACTGCTAAGTTCGAGTAGTATATCTGTCAATGTACCTTATTACAGAGCGCACTTTTTGTGAGAACAGTTATTTTTCTGTCTACTTAGGTACGTTATATGTTGTGTTTGGTGTTTCTTCTCTGTTGCGTAATGCAGCGACGACTGACAAAGGGCAAAAATTGTTAAGGGTTTCCCTTTTAGCCCCGCTGAAAGGGTTTGAATTATGACGGTGTGCACCGTGTCTTTTTCTTGTTCTTACTTGGAAAAAAAAATATCAGCTGTTATTAATATGAGTGTGTTATGTAAGCTTGCTTACATGTGCAGTATGCGTGTACTTCTGCTTACCTTTTGTTTGTATTGAACATTGCCATACACAAAAAGAAAATATGTGTTGTACTTAATTATGTAAGGCAATTAAATGTTTGTGGCATGTCATAATGGATTGGATACCCAGGCTGAATAAATGGCATTTTTTCTTTATATAAACTATAGGAAGAAGAAAATTATGTTGTAATCTTCCCCGTTGCTCTCTCTCTCTCTCTCTCTCTCTCTCTCTCTCTCTCTCTCTCTCCGCAAACAGACCATTTTCGTTGCTCTAGATCTTCCAGAATCGGAATTTTTGCGCACTGCGCTTGTACCGTCACACCCCAATCCTCTTGTAAATACACCCAGAAGCATTTTTTTTTTTTTAGCTTGTCGCGGATTTCGTCATTTAAGGGATTTACAGTACATTTCTCTTAACATCCTTTGAAAAAGATAATGACAGACAGTTGCAACATCCGTGAGTGATAGTCGTATTATAACAAAGCTTTCGTTTACACAATGCTTTGTTGTACTTTTTAGTTTCCCTTTCAGTTTTATGTAAAATAAAACTATTGAGATGGCTTTGTCTGTCCGTCCGCACTTTTTTTGTCCGCCCTCTGATCTTAAAAACTACTGAGGCTAGAGGGCTGCAAATTGGTATGTTGATCATCCACCCTCCAATCGTCATACAGGCCAAACTGCATCCCTCTAGCCTCAGCAGTTTTTCTCTTAAGGTTAAAATTAGCCATGATCGTGCGCCTGGCAACGCTACAGGACAGGCCACCACTAGGCCGTGGCTGAAAATTTCATGGACCGTGGCTCATACAGCATTATAACATAAAACTTGATTGCGCCGAAGAAACTTCGGCGCCTCTTTTACTTGTTTATATAGGTAAGAATCCTGTAATGTTTGCGCCGTGTGTCATGTGATAAGTTTTTCGTTAATAAGGTTATTGGTTTTAGTGCTTGTTTATATTTGCTCTTCCATCTCTTAGTTGTACTTTGCCCCCTCACATCCTTTTCCTGTGTTTGGATCCACTCTCAGTTTATCCGTTATTTTGCAGGATATTTTCTGGAAATTTACTTCATGAAACTTAAATTAGTTTGAAATGTATAACAGTTCTAAGGTCTTTAGAATAGACCTGCCACATGCTTCTGAATCATTAACATTGTCAAGTATCATGCAATAATATAAAAATAGTTTTGTTTGTATCTTTTTGGAAAGGTGTCATGATTTAATACGGATTGCTGTTTAATTAGGGAAAGGAAATTCAGTTGGCTGGCATGCATAAGCTAGAATAGTAATAAAAGTCCTCTGTTCGACTAAACTATGTAGCTACAACAGCAAAATTTGTTTTGTACATTACTTTTCTATTTTTCTTTCTACTTGTGTGGTTGATATTCGTGCTTCATTGATGGCGAGAAATACTCAGAAGTCATCAGAATATTTTCACTTATACAAAAATTAATATTTTTCCTCACTTGATTTTATATAGAATAAATTAAATATACTAGTCTATTCCGGGAATTTATAATCAGTGAATATGGTTTTGTAAGTGAAAAACACATATTTATACAGGAGTCCATAGTTTAGCATAATATATTTGTCTGAGTTCCTTTTTTACCTCATTGCTTGCTAGGATACCCTGAATGAAGTTAACTTGACTAGTAGAGGTTCAAAATATGTCATCCCAAATGTAATTCCAAGTGGCAGCGACACTGAGAAAACGACGCCATAAATGTAAGTGGAATTTAATAGCGATGCTGATCTGAATATCTTCTGTGTGCTCTTCGTCTTACCTTACCTTACCTTACCTTACAGTTATTTCGGGTTGCCCCAGGTCCCTCAGTGTGAGGCACCTTTGATGTCTACCAGAGAATTGCTAATGCATCTTCCGGTATATTTTGCATCTCCCAATCTTGGATGGTCTGGGATGCAGCTTAGATATTTGTCGAGCTTATTCTTAAACACATCTACGCTCACTCCTGATATGTTACTCAGATGAGCTGGTAATGCACTGAATAATAATCGCTGCATTACTGATGCTGGTGCGTAGTGGATTAATGCCATGTGTGCTTTCCTTAGTTTTCCTGGTATAGTTTTGGGCACTATTGATCTACCTCTGCTTGCTCTTTCTGATATTTTTAGCTCCATGATGTTTTCGGTAATTCCTTCTATCTGTTTCCATGCCTGTATTATCATGTAGCATTCTCTTCTCCTTTCGAGACTATATAATTTTAAGAATTGTAGTCTTTCCCAGTAGTCTAGGTCCTTAACTTCTTCTATTCTAGCTGTAAAGGACCTTTGTACACTCTCTATTTGTGCAATGTCCTTTTGGTATTGTGGGTACCATATCATATTGCAATATTCAAGTGGACTACATACATACGTTTTATAAGCATAATTATGTGTTCAGCTTTTTTTGTTTTGAAGTGCCGGAACAACATTCCCATCTTTGCTTTGCATTTTGCCAACAGTACTGCTATTTGATCATTGCATAGCATATTCCTATTCAACATCACACCAAGGTCTTTAACTGCTTCCTTATTTGTGATTGTCTCATTATTAGGTCCCTTATATGCATATAGCATTCCTTCTTTATCACCATAGTTTATTGATTCAAATTTATCAGAGTTAAATACCATCCTATTTACCTCTGCCCATTCATATATTTTGTTTAGGTCTCTTTGTAGCGAGTTCCTATCTTCATCACAAGTAATTTCTCTACTTATTCTTGTGTCATCAGCGAAACTTCTCACTACCGAGTCCTTAACATTACTGTCTATGTCTGCAATCATAATAAACAGCAATGCAGCTAACACCGTACCTTGTGGCAGACCAGATATTACCGCAGCTTCATCCGATTTCTCATCGTTTGCTATCACTATCTGTTTTCTGTTATGCAAAAATTCTTTTATCCATCTTCCTGCTTTGTCCACAATATTATGTTCTCTAATTTTTTTCGCTAATATATTATGGTCTACCTTGTCAAAAGCTTTTGCAAAGTCTAGGTAAACCACATCTGTATCTTTTTCCTCTATCATATTTTTATATATGTTTTCATGGTGGACTAACAGTTGGGTTTGTGTACTTTTTCTGGGCGCAAAACCATGTTGTCCTATATTAAACAAACTATTTTTCATTAAATGTTTCATTATATTTTTCTTCATTACCCTTTTATATACTTTCATAATATGTGATGTTAAACTCACAGGCCTATAACTACTTGCCTCTAGTCTTGATCCACTTTTGAAAATAGGGGTAATATATGCTAATTTATGTTCATCATAAATCTTGCCTGTATCTACACTTTGTCTTAATAATATTGTGAGTGGCTTTGCGATAGAATGAACTACTTTCATTAACAAAATAGCAGGGACACCGTCTGGTCAGGCTGCTGATCCAATTTTAATTTCATTAATAGCCTGCACAATATCGGCTTCATTAATATCTATGTCCGATAAATATTCACTATTTTCATCTCTTATTTCTGTATCACTATCTTTATTATCTATTCTAGGTGTAAATTCTCTCTTATATCTTTCTGCTAATATGTTGCATACTTCCTTTTTTTCATTCGTTAATCGCCCTTCAATTCTTAGAGGGCCTATTTCTACTCTTATTTTATTCATCTTTTTTGCATATGAGTAAAATATTTTGGGGTTTTGCTTGATATTTTTTAGGGTCTTTTCTTCTAAGTTCTGTTTTTCATATTCTTTTGATTGTATAATCTTTTGTTCTGCATTTTCTATCTTACTTTTTAGTTCCATCACTTTCCATGCATTCTTTTCTTTTGCAAGACCTTTCTTCCACTTTCTGATTTTCTGGAACAAGATCCTTCTGTCTCTTGGTATGCGTGAATGATGTTTACTTTTTCTTCCTTGGTATATATTTTTCGACTATTTCCTCTAATATTTTATATAATATATCCGTATTTTCTTGTATGTTATCACTTACGAATATGTTTTCCCAGTCTTTGTTTACTTCTTCATTTATTTGTGACCATTTTATATTCTTACTATAGAAATTGTATTTTCCATATCCTTCCCATTTTTTCGTCTCTTGCTTATCCCTGTTTTCATGTGCTTTGGAACGGACTGTTAATTCTATGACATTATGGTCTGAAATACTCGTATTATACACTATTATTTCTTTAACATAGTTCACCTAGATCACAAATACTAGGTCTAAAATATTATCCTTTCTTGTTGGCAGGTGATTTATTTGCTGAATGTTATGTTCTAGTAGCATATCTAATAGCTTTTCAAATTCCCTCTTATCTTCTGCGCTACTATTACTCTCTTTTTTATATGTATAAATACAACCACAGTCTCCTATTCATTCTTTCCATTCTACGAAAGGAAAGTTAAAGTCTCCGGATAGGAGTATAGTCCAGTCTTTGTGATTTCTACATGTATCATCCAATTTGTCAATTATTATGTCAAACTCTTTAGTACTAGGGGGTCTGTATATTACAATGTTCACTAATTTTTCAGATACAAATTCTACCGCTATTAATTCACATTCTGTGTTACTATATTTCTCACAGATTTTTCCTTGATTGATGTCTCTCCCATATATCGTGGTTCCCCCTTGATTCCTATTTTTTCTATCTGATCTATAAGTTTGGAAACCCTTTATCTGATCATCATTACCAGTCTCTTGGGAATACCAGGTTTCACTTATTATCTATTTTTTCATTTTGGGTTAGTTCTTCTAAGAACTCTATCTTTCTTTTTGAGTTACTCGGAACTAAACCCTGCGCATTCATCACTATGATGGTTTGCATGTTATCTCCATTATCTAATATGGGTAATAATAAGGATTTTCCCATGTCTCTTTCCTGTTCTGATATGTTGTTCTTTTCTTCATTTCCAGAAATTCGTACATTAAAAAATCCATTATATTTGATCTTCCATCTTCATATTTATTCATTTTGTGCATATACCTGCATTTATCTCCATATCTGCACCATCCCCTAGCATCATAGATGCATTGCTTGTTCCTTGCACTATATCTCGGTGCTGATGCCTCATATTATGGTGCTGACATTTCGTAACGTGTTGTTGGCTTGCTTTTTTCCTTCATCACGTGTTCTTTGTTCCTTTCTTTATTTGCTTCATTTTTACCTTGATTTTTGGTATGTATTTGATTTTGATTTTTATTCTTCATGGCAACAGGATGCATACACCTACATTTTTTATTAAACCTACATCCACTTCCTTCTCTCCAGTTTTTACATATTTTTGGTTGTAGATCGCTGCATTCCTCCTCATAGCCATCTAGATATGCACATTTGCCATAAATCTCATAATTGTGACATATCTTGGGATGCTTGTAATAACATCTTTCACCGAAACTGCAATTCCCTCTTTTCAAAAGGGTGCATACTGTGTCTTTCTTTCCTTTTTTTTCTTGCTCATTCCCATCAGTATGAAGATCCGGGTACAACCTCTTTGGGATTTTATTTTGAGTTGTCATGTTATAATTTATTTTTTCATATGTATGCTGCTGTATTGCCTCATATGTAGAATCTGTGAGTTTCTCTGCATCCATACTCTTATCCTGTTCTTTGTTTTCATTATTTTTTTCTATCTCTTCAATCTTATTTTCTTCTTTTCCATTTTCCTCTTCTTCCTCTTCTTCATCCTCCACAATTTGTACATTAAGTCTTGATTTAATAACCTTGTCTATCCATACTAGACATGTTGAGCAAAATAATCTTGTGTCCTTATTGTTATTTTGCTATACTTCTGCACATGTAGGATGAGTAGGTACGTGGCATGCATAGCATTTGCTAATTAGGTTGTGTGGATTTACAATGCTATACCACACACTACATAGTTTACATGCTTTAGGCATTCGTTTTCCTATTGCATCAATCAATATATTCACTATATTCACCTTATTCATATTCTTTGTTGGAATGTGTTGATTGATGTAGATTTTCTTTATAAGTCTTTTGATAACTTGAACTTTCTTTGGTATTCCTTCAATTATTTTCATTATATTTTCTGCAGACTTGCTCCAGTTTGAAGGATCATATCCTTTCAATATGTCTGTGAATGTTTTTGCATTTTTTTTGGTTGGAGATGTTGTTGATCTCAATGATAAGCAAGCCTAGTTCCCTGCCTGCCAAGTCATCATATTGTATATCACTTAGGCACGCAAGATTTCTCCAGAACTTGCCACTGTTGTTAGACACTTCCATGATGTTCAGTTTTTAATAATTCACTCAAAAAAACAACTTAGTAGACGCTTTATGGTGCTATTCTGATATTAATCTAATCACCGACAGTTCACGAACACTTCTAGCTAAAGGTCATTCACTAATTGTATGTTATACGCGTGATATCAGGTTGATTATTCAGACCAAGAACAAATACGTCTCACTGAGAGAATGTCACATCACAGAGTGAAGAAGTGAAAATTTACTATCACAGATATTGACACTCTCTCTCTCTCTCTCTCTCTCTCTCTCTCTCTCTCTCTCTCTCTCTCTCTCTCTCTCTCTCTCTCTCTCTCTTACATTACTGGAACAGATCTATCACTGCGATTAATTACTGAAACACATGAATGCTGCTTGGAGACAAGTAGATCTGGGATGTTTGAATCGCTATTTCTTCGAGGCACTCTTGCTCGACTTGTGAATTATTTTTGAAGAAAGTTCTTTGTGTTCTGTTAGTGTTCAGTAGCTACCTCTGTGTTCAATAACCCTCTTGTACAATTGTTGTCACCATTTGTTGTCAACAATTGAAAAAACGATCTGGCTGAAATCTAGAGCCAATTGGGATTGCATTATTGAAGCATGTCAGACTTTTAACATTTCAGATGCTATATCAGATCCAGATCCCAAGAAGCTAAATGAAATGCTGATGGTTATTTTAGTAAGGTGTGTCCATAGAAAGGTCATTAAATTCAGGACAAGTGACCAGCCATGGTTTAATGATATATGTAGACGAGCTTACCATGACAAACAGAGCAAATTCAACACATGGAGACAAAATCATTCACTTGAAAATTACACCATTTTTGTTGGTCTCGCCTTGCTGTGAATAGAAATTATCATATCGCTGAGAGAAATTACAATAAATTGCTTAAAGAGGAGACTTGAAGGAATTACTCAGCCTCATCTGTGGTGGATCAAATTGGCATCATCTCCCTTTGGGTCAGGCTCCTCATCCATTCCTCCGCTACTAACAGCTAATGGTGGCTTGGTTACCGGCCCTAAGGAAAAGCTCAACTGCTTCATCAAGCTGTTGAATCTAAGCAGTCAGATGAGGATGTTCCTCTCCCTGATACTTGTCATCCCGAACCTATTCTTTCAAAATTTGCATTTCGCTCTAGGAATGATAAGAAAATTCTGGATAATCTTGATAGCTGATGTGGAGATCTTGATGCTTTCTTCCCTTTCTTTCTTAAAAAAGTTTCTAGTGCGTTGTCTTCCAAGAATAGTAGATTTTACAGTTTTTATGCCAACATAGCTTAGCAATACAGTGCCTGTGCCGAAGAATGGCATATCTGAAGACTGCACTGCTGCAGTGACTACAGGCCAATTTCTATTTTCCCCATGTTCTCCAGAGATGTCGAAAAACGTATTTTTAAGCCACTTTATAAGTGTATGGAATCTAAAGGACTGTTTGCTGATAGTATGCATATTGCTCTTTTTGATTTAACATACCTTTTGCAAGAGAAACTTGACAAGGGTTTTGAGTGTAGAATAGTTCAAATAGATTTTAGTGCTGCTTCCAGTTTAGTAAATCACAAGGCACTTATTTATAAACTTCAGAATCTTGGAGTTGGTGGATATGTTTTAGGTTTACATCAAGATTTCCTTACAGGTAAGCAGCAATGAGTTGCTGTTGATGGGATCTTTAGCAAACCACGACCTATTGTCTCTGGAGTTCCACAGGGCAGTGTCCTTGGCCCACTGTTTATTTTTAGTGTATACAAGTGGTATGGCTGTTGGCCTGGAAAACAATATTGTTCAGTAGGCTGATGATGCGACACTTGTGAGTGTTGTAAAGTCTCCACTTATGAGAAATGAAGCTGTCTTTAGTCTCAATCGGGACATGGAGGGGATTAGTGAATGGTGTTGTGCCACGGGAATAGATTCCCACTCTGTGCTCCCTGAGCCGACAGACTGGTACCTACTTCTGTGACACCTGGATCACACCTAGCTCTCGGACCATGGTTCTCACGCCGTTCTCCTTAGCGACACATCAAGCCAGCTGAACAGCACAGACTTCTGTGACACATGTAATCTTCATCTTTACAAATGATACAAAGTCTAAAATCGAATGCATGTGCGTTATTGGTCTGTTAGTTACTATATAAATTTCCAGGCTGCTGATTGGTCAGCAATTCACATAAATACCACTGTAGTTTATTAATAAAATATCATTCTCAATTATCATCCTGCTAAAGTGGTGACCCTTTCACACCAACACCCAGCAAAGTTGCCTGAGACATCCGGCGATGACACATCACCCTCCCCTTCTGCCACTCCTACCAATACCATCGGCCAAGTCAAGCTTCCGACTTTCACACTGACTAACGTCAACACTTGCTTCTGTTGAGCCGAAGTCACATTTCAAATTGAGCATACGGTCCTCGTCACCCATGGCAGATTACGTTCTCGCCACCCTGCTGGACCACCTCTTCCCCCAGCTAACAGAGTGGCTGTTAGTTACTATATAAATTTCCAGGCTGCTGATTGGTCAGCAATTCACATAAATACCACTGTAGTTTATTAATAAAATATCATTCTCAATTATCATCCTGCTAAAGTGGTGACCCTTTCACACCAACACCCAGCAAAGTTGCCTGAGACATCCGGCGATGACACATCACCCTCCCCTTCTGCCACTCCTACCAATACCATCGGCCAAGTCAAGCTTCCGACTTTCACACTGACTAACGTCTACACTTGCTTCTGTTGAGCCGAAGTCACATTTCAAATTGAGCATACGGTCCTCGTCACCCATGGCAGATTACGTTCTCACCACCCTGATGGACCACCTCTTCCCCCAGCTAACAGAGTGGCTGGACACTAAAGGCACCGATGTCCAATACGAAGATCTAAAGGGGTCCTGCTGGATTGATTCACAGCATCCCCAGCCGTTCGTTTACAACAGATCTTTGACACAGTACAGCAACCCTTAGGTGATCAACGCCCATCTGCCGCCCTTCTCGAGATGAGAGCCCTCGCCCGTCTTCCTCCTGCCGCAGACGGTTCTCCCAAATCAATTGATATCCTCAAGGCATTCTGGCTGCAGCGCCTGCCAACATCAGTAAGGGCAGCGCTCACCTACATGGAAGGCACACCCAACGATGTCCTTGCCACCCTAGTAGACAATCTGACGGATGCCCATGCTGCTGCAAGCCGCCGCCATGCCCACGCCTTTGCCACCCTTCAAGGAACATCCAACCCTTTCGTGACTGACTACCCTCTTAATGTCACAGAGGACACCATGGCCGTCAAACCCTCGCAAACTTCCAGGACAAACCTTCGCTGCCCATTCCGCCTTCAGAAACCCAAGGGCACCGACCACATGCAGCAGCAATCGCCGCCGTTTCAGCTTTGCCAATACCAGAAACATTTGGCCCTGCTGCCAAGAACTGCCTCCCATGATGCCCATGGCCAAAAATCTCGTGAAATGGCCACCGCCACTTCATCTTGAAAAGTTCCCTTTTTCCTTACATTCAGAAAATTCTGTGATGCATGTAATCAAGCAGCTTACCTCAGTCAGACTTAACGAGGCTGTTGTAAGGAAGAACCCGACGGAGTTTATGTTTCATAAATGCTGTTCTGCCAGTCTCCCTGGAGGTCACTGTGGATCAGAGGATATTCAGCCGTCTTAGAGATGGAGTTATCGCTACTTCAGTTTCCTTTTGTCCTTGGTTTTACAGGGTACGAAATTGCCCGTCCAATTGGCCTTGTGGATGAGAAATATATATCACGTGTGTAAACGGGATGTGATGTTAACGGTTGTCGATAATGAAGATTCTTTTGTTTTGTGTGTATGGCAATAGTCTATAAAACTTTTCAAACTTAATAATTCAAGTGCGAATGGAATCTTCTGAATACCGAGCATGTGTAGACCAGGGACTGGAAGTCGGTCATTCTGAAGAGGATCACTTATTAAAACTAAAGTAAGAATGTATTTCACTATACAGATATACTTTGAAATCACTGGACTAATGTACGTTTAAAAGCAACCATTTATGCAACAAAATACGGGAATTCCAAATTAAAATACCTTGGACAGTAACCTGTCATATCCACATATTTGCAAATTTCCATGACGCCTTGAACGGAGAATGATGGAGAAGGCCCTTCCCTGTCATTCTGTGAGTGACACTGAAGCCAAAAGTATTTGAGCTCATATTTTGTACCTTGTCTCCTGGCCCTCACCCCACCTTCTGCATTAGGGTATGTATTGTATACTTATTCTAGGTCTAGTCATACTGAATTATGCAGTGGGCATCATAGAGCGGTTTCTCTCTCTCTCTCTCTCTCTCTCTCTCTCTCTCTCTCTCTCTGTGTGTGTGTGTGTGTGTGTGTAAAAAATTTAATTTTGGAGATAGCTTATCATTAGAATTAGGCTGTATTCACTGTCTTGCATCTATTTCATATTACAGTATTTTAAACATAAATATCCGTTATTATCCAAACTTCGTGACCTTTTAACGCCTTAGTTTGATACTAAGTCATTCCATTGTACTAGTACTTAACTTATTAATCTTTAATCGGTTATCTCCTCACATTATTAGAAAGATCTGTTTCTCGAAATGGTTCGTTGTGATTGAAGTTTGGTATGAAAAGACACAGATTTCGGAAGAGATATTTTCCAATATATGTGTCACAGTATGTAATCTTGAATTTATTATGAATATAAAGTCAGTCCCCCTTAAAATAAATAATGTTTAATATCCGTATCCGGAAACATTCGTTGGCGCACTCAGTGGCAAAAAAGGGTAATGTAAAAGTACAGAAAAACAGAGGAGGAAACGGAGGCAAATGAATGGGCTTTTCTTTAACCAGTCTCCATGTTTTCTCTCATGCGCATTCTTTCGGCATCGAGAAAGCGGCTCCTAAGGTGCAGAACTTTATGGACCGCTTAGCAGCACCTTATTTTTTCCGTTTTTATTTACTTCTTTCTTCGTCTCATATTGTCCTGGTAATACTGTCGGTGATCACATAAACAATTTCATTGTTATTTTTAGTTTTCTGTAAAAGAAAACTATTGGGATGGCTTTGTCTGTTCGTCCGCACTTTTTCTATCCGCCCTCGGATCTTGAAAACTAATGAGGCTAGAGGCCTGCAAATTGGTATTTTGATCATCCACCCCCCCAATCATCAAACATACTAAATTGCAGCTATCTAGCCTCAGTAGTTTTTATTTTATGTAAGGTTAAAGTCAGCCATGATCGTGCGTCTGGCAGTGCTATAGGACGGGCCACCACCGGGTCGTGGTTAAAAGTTTCATGGGCCGCGGCTGATACAGCATTATACTTTTTACAGAAAACTCGATTGCGCCGAAGAAACTTCGGCGTATTTTTCACTTGTTTCTTTATGGGCCTGCGGACGGAAGAACGTGTTTATTTAAGCAAACGACGTGATGAGTGCTGCCTTTATCAGTTTTTTTACTCTATCATTTTCAGATAATATGAGCTTTTGTTCTATCATCAATACCTATTTGGTTTTTGCCTTTTTTTAGTGCGTCTTTGTTCGTATATCATTTAGTTCAGTAGGGCATTGCCGCCGAGCGCGTACTCCCTCGCATGAAGTTTTCTTACGTTTTAGAGGCTGTTGGCCTCAATTCTTTCTTTCTTTATTTTTACTACGTATAATTTGACTTATTTTTTCTTGTATTAGTGTAATAGGGATAATGTCCTCATTTTAATAAAACTTTTTGAGGTTTGATATTTAGAATTGCTGATTTCTTTGTTTTCAGTTATGCTTTTCTTCTAATAGACGATGCCAATTTTTTCATTTAAGACCTGCGATAACTCACTCTCGCATGTAGTCTACCGTCTCCAAGTGCTATAATTGTCAAATTCTCACAGCATTATCATTTCCTCCCACGCCCAGCGTGACTTGAATTTGCTAAAATCGAGTTTATTCTCCTCCACATCCAGCTTCAACGTTCAACCATCCCAGACGAGTTTTCCAATACCGACACGAATAGTTTGGTTTATCTCGAGATAGAGTTCGCCAAACCATCTGTAAAGCTATTCCTCTCTCTCTCTCTCTCTCTCTCTCTCTCTCTCTCTCTCTCTCTCTCAGCCACTGCTGAGGCCTTGAATTGACAGCTTCTATTAAGGATGATTGGTGGTTTTTTTTGCTGCTGTTCGCATTTTTCGCTTCCTTCTTCTTAAGACGCACTTATTCCGATGTCACTTATTTCAGGTATGGGAGTAAAAAGAAAAACAATGGTGGATTTGTAAGCAGTAACTGTAATTAGGTTTGGAAAAGTACATATATGTAATGTTCGCTACTACCTAAAAAATGTTGACCTACGAGGGTTAATTGTATCAACAGAGGAAAGAAAATTTTAAACCAGGTTGGATTTTTAGACGAGAAAATGATTCCTGGATCGAATGCCTGAGAGAGAAAAATTGAATTAATAGGGAGTGTAAGAGAAAATTTTACCTATGAACTAATACTCACTTTGAATGTTTGTGTCGAAAACATTGGTCAACTTTGTTGCTGTGATGATAATAGAGGTGAAGGTGGACGCGCGTGCTTTTGGAGAGAGAGAGAGAGAGAGAGAGAGAGAGAGAGAGGCGGTTCGAGTAGTCGGTCCTATTAAAATGTTTCACGGTGATGCCACTTTTCGAAGCGGTCTTATGCATTGGGCAGTAATTAATTCGCACATCTCTTCGTTCCTCTCAGAATTAAAGGAACTTCAGCAACTGCTCCGCTTTCCGGAATATTCCGCGTATTCTCTTCATTCAGCTGGTTAAAAGGCTTTTTCTTATTTTACAGTTTCTGGATAAGCCTTTCATGACGGTTATAGTCAAGACTATAATTAAAAGAGAAATGCAGTCACTTACGCTTACACGAACGAGTGGCCTGCAAAGCAAGCAGACTCTCTCTCTCTCTCTCTCTCTCTCTCTCTCTCTCTCTCTCTCTCTCTCTCTCTCTCTCTCTCTCACCTGTAAAGTTACATTGCTGAGTGTGTAGACGATGGCCAAGAATCTGCCTGTCTCCAATGTTCCTAATGTTGAGATTGAACATACTGTACAATATATACATCCATGAAGTGCGGTTAACACCCGAGTTAAATTTTATGCGAAAAAATATTCTTTCTTTAAAAACCATTCTTTCAACGCTCTTATTGCATTTTTATTCACATTGGCCATTTTTTTGCGATAACAAGACGTCTTTTGTGTTTTCCTCAGAATGTTGTTACCGTCTTTGTCCCGCTCATGCATACGAGTATTTTCCCTTCTCAGGAAGCGTGCTTCCTCTCCGTATCAGAAGAATTCTCCTGTGCATAATGGTGCATGTCTTGCACTCCGGCAGCTGTTATTCCCTTCTTCCCTTCCCAATGCTGCCTTGGGCATTGGAATCGTTGTGCTAGCTTTATATTTCTTTGGCAACATTTTCCTCCTCTGCCTTTTCTGACGGTTTCTTTTCCAAAATTTCATTTTTATTGGTATTTGTTGATGGTTTTCCGTGCAATACTCTTGAATGTTTAAATGTCTGTCTTTGTGATCCTTTAGATAAGTGATGGGTTCGGAATCGTTTTAAATAATTTCGGTGAATATTATGTTATAGCTAAAGTTTGATTCTTATGAAATTTGGACTGTCGAGCCAAGCACTGGGGTACTTGGAGTAGTGGGGCAGCAAGAAAGAGATTCAGATAAAACCAAAAAGATGGTGTGCAAGGACTTCAAGGTACAGGTGGGAGAAAACTCCACATTTGTACTAAGAAATAATAGTTAGAGGAAGCTGTTTTAAAGACAAGATCTTAACTTTTGGTGGATGCTAAGTCCCAGCTTTATGAATAATTTGGTTCTTAGCCACGTAAAATAAGTGTAATCCTTCGGGCCAGCCCTAGGAGAGCTGTTAATCAGCTCAGTGGTCTGGTAAAAATAAGCTATACTTACTTATGAATAATGGGTGGAAATGCTCTCGAACGAATGTGTTTTTCAACGTTCCCTGTTCCCGTCATTTTGAATCATTCCTTTTATCGATCCTGAGAGATTATTGCTTTATATCGTCATTTAGGAATATTACTTTATAAGTACCATTATAAGGTAATATTCCCAAATGACTTCAACTAACATTTTGCAGCAATTCAATTATAATTATTAACTGTGTTTAGTGTAGTATACCGCTGTTTTACAAGAGAAAACCTAATTTTCTCTCATGGAGAAGTTTTTTCTCGACGTAATAAAAAGATAAACGGTAACTGCATGAGGATGTTAGAAGTTTTACACTGATAATCTCACGGCCCATCATCAGTATTTTATGTCGTACGTCGTTGTGCTGTATATCTACTCCCTCTGCCCTCCTTCACCGATGATTCTCCCCCAAGATAAGATATGCCCCGCCTGGCACTTTCCTCTTACCTCTGATTATTTTTTCAAACTCCTTTCATCCCCGACTAGGTATAATTTTATAAGTTGCCAATACATGATACGAACTTGTAACCTACATTTTTTAAAAGAGCTCTCCATCAAATTACGACTTATTAAATAACACAATACACCCCTACCCCCACTTCATAGCCAATACGGCCAAATTGTAACCAGTAAACACCCTTAGGTTACTTAGTATTTTATTTTATATTGGTAACTTATAAAATTTTACCCCCGACTATTCTAAATTCGGTACTTCATTGCTCTCTAACCTAATTTCTTCACCACTTTTCGAATATTTCTTGGTCTCGTTAAACTAAGGTATACTTATTTAGAAGTCTCATGTTTATATATATATATATATATATATATATATATATATATATATATATATATATATATAAATGTATACACACACACACACACACACACACACACACACACATATATATATATATATATATATATATATATATATATATATATATATATATATATATATATATATATATACATATATATACAGTATATATGGAAAAGTACGATGTTGGCGTCTTTGTAGTAATTGCAGTACATGGGAGACCAATCAGCACCACTTTAGCACGCCCTGCACTTACTGAGCCACTAGTTTAAATGCTGCATTCACTTTCGCCCTCCTTGAATACTCATTTTCATCACATCTGCTTACCATTCCAAAAATGGCAAGAATTTTTATTTGTTTTTCTTCTCCAGATGGTCAGAACTGTTGAGATTTACTGTAGGGTCTGGTTGATAAAATGTTTTGGTTGGACACTGAGCTCATCGCGTATGTTTGTATGTATGTGTGGGTGAATGTGGTTGTGTATGCGCGGGCGTGTGCATGGAATGAGAAGGGTGTTGGTTATGTCTGTCTGTCTGTCTTCTGAATGTCAGAATAAAGTTTAATGTTCTTTGGGGGAGAAGAAGAAGGACGCTGCAATCTCAAGGAAGTATTATACATTGCTATAAGAATGGTTTGGCAGAGTCCGGGATTAGTGCTGTATTCTAGAGCTGATTTTATTACGTTTGGGCTGGTAAGAAATATGATAGGCTTAGACGTTTAGTAGTGAGGGGATTACGAAAAAAAATAGGCTTTTGGTTATTCTGCCCATGGACGTGACTTTCATTTTATCTAGTAATGGAATGACAGATTTTGAAACAATATTTTGCTATTTTATTTGCCTTGAACATTTTTATTCGTACAACAGTGAATGTAATTATGACAAACCTGTTACGAAGCTGTAATATATTTCATTCATTTATGAAGATTCCTTTGCAAAAATTATGTTTTACTTTCACTCTTGCAAATCCCGAAAAAGATGTTTCAATGCAGTCCCACTTTTCTCATTTAAAACGTAAATTTTGTTTTCTTTTCATAGTTCTACAGTAACTCTCTTGTGAGGAAATTTAATTGTAGACCTGTATAACAGTATTTCCCGACTGCTGTAATAATATAATTACTGTGAATTGTTTTCATTTTATTTTAGAATTACTGTTTAAACCGAGAGAAGAATGCTTTTGTACTTATCATGTATATTTATGATGTCCTTAATTAGAATAGTAATGACTCGTATGCTGGCATTACCCATGTTATGGTTTTACGTAATTAGGTTGACCGTAATTTAAATTGTTTCCGCTTGTACGATGAAAAGGGTGAAACTTTAATTTGATCTCGTATCACAGATGTTAATGCGCATCAAATAACAGACAGTCAACATATTCTGAGATAGATGTAGAGCTGTCTAGTACTATTGAAAATTAATCAATATTCGGTGGTATATTTTTCGTTCGTGTGGCTGCATGTGCGTATGGAGAGAGAGAGAGAGAGAGAGAGAGAGAGAGAGAGAGAGCCATAGCCATGATGGGGTATACGACAGTTTCGGAAACATTTCGTACAAATATTGAGCAATACGTTCTTTCGTCATATTTCTTTATCAGTGTGTGTAACTTGCGTAGGTTAATCGGCAGTTTTTAGCTCTCTCTCTCTCTCTCTCTCTCTCTCTCTCTCTCTCTCTCTCTCTCTCTCTCAATCCTTCACACGCACGTCCAGCCACACGAAGGTAAAAATTACCATCGAATATTACTTAATTTTCAGCAGTACAAGACAGCCCTACATCTATCTCAGAATATGTTGAAAGACCAACTTGATCTGACGTCGAGCCCAGTTATTTGCCCTTTTCTGTGTCCTTTTATTTAATAGAAGGATATGCTCGATATGGGAGTGTATTTTTTTTAGTTTGCTGTATTATTTGTTTTCTTCAGATTTCCAAACGGAATATTGAAGTTACGAAGCCAATCTCTTCGTTCGTGTTTTTCAAACGCATCCTGTAGTTTTCCATTACGTATGTTTCATGATACGGGGATGAAAGTGCATTGCAGGTTTGTAGCCGCGATCTATAATATTGCATGATAAACTACTTAGCTGATTCAGATGCACCGTTGTATTAGTTTTCGACGAGAAGCAAAGAAGACATATTCATTCCTTGTGTCGTCTGATGTATTTAGAACGAGTCAGTTGCAAGTCATTCGAATAGTTTTGAAGTTCTCTGTCTTTCAGTCAAGTTAGAAATAAAATGGATGGGGCCCATCGCAATTCATTCCTATTCCAAGTAGTGGCAGTGTTAGGTGAAAAAATCTCCTCGAGGAACGGAGGAGGAGCATAATTGGTTGTATGCCTTCTTTTGTGGTAGTAATTTCCCTTCAGAACAGTTTCTCTCTGCCTAGAATCTGGCCCTGGGAAAGCCTTGTATTAATATTGCACTATCTAACATCTTCCAGAAATCTGAAACGCAATTTTATAAAAGACAATTTTACTGCTGGTTTTCCTAACTAATCACCTTCCTTGAGAGTTTGCTTTACAACCCTCGGCCCATTACCCCATTCAAGTACAGATTTATTTATTCCGTTTTTTATCATCACCATGCAGTCCTTACTCCTAAAATCCAATTAAATTTGATATAAGGAAATAAGAATGATGCAAGTTAGATTACGTTTTTATTTTTATGGTGGTGAATTTTTAGATTTATCGTATTTCTATCTCTGTAATGGTTAATTATATATATATATATATATATATATATATATATATATATATGTGTGTGTGTGTGTGTGTGTGTGTGTGTGTGTGTGTATATATGCATACATTCATATATATATATATATATATATATATATATATATATATATATATATATATATATATATATATATATATATATATATATATATATATATATATATATATATATATATATATATATATATATATATATATATGACTTTTATCACATCACCGTGATTCATATGCAATCAGTAAGCTACAAACGTCCTTTAATATCCAATTCGCTCTACCTCGGAAATAATATATTTTTCATATATGTTACCGAAGGGTAATTTTTTAGGTGATAAAAGTTCGTCGTCCCGTGGGCTCGAACCAGCGAAGGACAAGAACTCAGGACTACAATGGACGCATTAACCTGCGCAGCCAGCAAGTGAGGTATAAGTGGATATCGGCTCCCATGTACAAATCCCCCGTCGAACTCAGGTGTTTGTGTTAGGGGTTATCTTCTCCCCTTTTATGTTCTTTGTTGTATGTTTGTATGGATTTTAGTCTTTCTCTTCTTACCTTGGTCTCTTTCGAGGTGTCCTTCAGATCGCTTCGCGGATGATGTGCTATCTTTGTATATTTATTATTTTTAAGTATTGATATCTCTCAGAAAGGCGTATAGAGACGAGATCGGTAATTTCTTCACTTTAATTAGTACTTAGTATTATAAAGATCAGTACAAAATTAACAAGTTACAATGATAGAAAACGAATCACTCTTGACTCAGTCTATATGGGAACACGGAAGCGAGGGGAGACGTACTCTCCCTTGAAGGACACAGTTCTGAACTCTCCTCTCCTCTCCTCGTCGGTCTCTAACTCGTTGAACTGCAACATTTTCTATATCACCTAATATTTGAAGCATTAATCTAGTTAGGTTATATAAACCGTCAGTCTGATTTACTGGTTCCCAGAGTGATAAATAAATTTCTTTAAATTCTGCATAGTTATCAAGTTTGCTAAAACTTGTGGAATTCAAAGTTTTATGTGCGTCTCCATGTTCTGAGCTGACGAGCAACAAGGCTTCATTTATTTTAGCTCTTTCATCTGTTATTCCCCCTGAAATTATACGACTATCTGCATCTGCTAGCCAATGATTTACAGTATAGGATTCGACTCAGCTTTTGTCAGGATTGGAATCATCCACCTGTCCACAGAAGCGTGTGGCGGTTGTTATGACGGCTGCCTGATTCATGTTATAAAATTGTAAGGTGCGAGTATTATTAGTATTGTTACTATTATTATTATTGTTAGTAGTATTAGAATGGTTAACACTATTTTGGTTCTGGTTATTTGTGTTATTATTGTTAGTATTTCCTTGCACTACAGCGGAGTGGGAATTTAGTCCTGAAATTCGACTTCTTCTAATTGTCGACGGTCTTAAATCGTAATGTGAATGTCTAACAGTGTTCAGTAATTCTTCAAATACTCGTTGCATGTCCACACACAAAAAAAAATTATTCACTCAGAGTACATCAATCATAAAAAAAAAAAATTGTTATATTGTACCAAAATCAAAAATAATTTGTCAAATTGTCACACAAAAAAATTTAATTCTCTATTGAGTTCAAGTGCACAATTAAAACCTTTTTCAATACACAAAATAAATTCTTATATGAAATTGGGCATCATATCATAAAAATTCGAACTCAGGTGTTTGTATTTGGAGACGATATCCACCCACCTCTGCCATGTTGACCGTGTAATGCGTTTGTCGCACGCAGCCATATTATGACTTTTTATCACATCACCGTGATTCATATGCAATCAGTAAGCTAAAACGTCCTTTAATATCCAATTCGACGGGGGATTTGTACATGGGAGGCGATATCCACTTATACCTCACTTGCTGGCCACGCGGGTTAATGCGTCCACTGTAGTCCTGAGTTCTTGTCCTTAGCTAGTTCGAGCCCACGGGACGACGAACTTATTATCACCTAAAAAATTCCCCTTCGGTAACATATATGAAAATATATTATTTCCGAGGTAGAGCGAATTGGATATTAAAGTACGTTTGTAGCTTACTGGTTATATATGAATCACGGTGATGTGATAAAAAGTCATAAAATGGCTGCGTGCGACAAACGCATTACACAGTCAACATGGCAGAGGTGGGTGGATATCGTCTCCAAATACAAACACCTGAGTTCGACGGGGATTTGTACATGGGAGCCGATATCCACTTATACCTCACTTGCTGGCCGCGTGGGTTAATGCGTCCACTGTAGTCCTGAGTTCTTGTCCTTCACTGGTTCGAGCCCACAGGACGACGAACTTATTATCAACTAAAAAATTCCCCTTCGGTAACATATATGAAAATATATTATTTCCGAGGTAGAGCGAATTGGATATTAAAGGACGTTTGTAGCGTACTGATTACATATAAATCACGGTGATGTGATAAAAAGTCATAATATGGCTGCGTGCGACAAACGCATTACACGGTCAACATGGCGGAGGTGGGTGGATATCGTCTCCAAATACAAACCCCTGAGTTTGATGGGGGATTTGTACATGGGAGCCGATATCCACTTATACCTCACTTGCTGGCCGCGTGGGTTAATGCGTCCACTGTAGTCCTGAGTTCTTGTCCTTCGCTGGTTCGAGCCCATGGGACAACGAACTTATTTCAACTAAAAAATTCCCCTTCGGTAACATATATGAAAATATATTATTTCCGAGGTAGAGCGAATTGGATATTAAAGGACGTTTGTAGCTTACTGATTATATATATATATATATATATATATATATATATATATATATATATATATATATATATATATATATATATAATGTGTGTGTGTTTGTATGTATATGCGCATACCTGTCATTTTTGCAATACAGTGCGAATGCATATCCATATAAATTCAATGTAAATATGGTATATATGAAATAAACCTTAAATAAAGATAGTTTAAGGTGAAGAGAGAAGCGCCTTTTGAAAGCTATGAATTAGTAAATAATATTTGTCACTCCATTTACTTTTTAGTTCACTCACACATGCTTAGCAGAAAGTGATTCCGGAGTTGTTACGCAGATAGGAGTTATTCAGCTCTTTCAATTTGGCGTAGTGCAGCTTTAATGGTTTATTTTTTGTCCTAAACCTGGATAGCAGTACTTTACTTTCGCTGGCTTCGTTTTGAGAGTTTCTTTGAAGTGATCCGTTTGTCTTTGTCTCGGTGTTTTCCAGGTCGACGGTTTCGAATTACTCTCTAAATATTTTGGAGTCGCGGCCTTTCTCCACTTCTTCCTTTACTGTGTGATGCCCGATTTATTGTAGTTCAAAGATTTAGAAGCCATGGTTGGGTGTTTTACCTTTGTGAAGTTGACCCCGCCCCCACACTGTGTGTATGCGTATGAGTTTCTTAATTTACAGTTGTTAATTTATTAATTTTCGTGTATTTATAGCCGTTAAAGCAGCAGTGTGATAATATTGCACTCCAAAGGGAATGGCAAAACCCAGCCGTGATATTTAAATTACAGCATTTCTCAATTTTTGGGTAACCTGGAATTTGTTCAGGCTTGGGTTGCATTAAAACTGATTTCGTTTCAAATCTGAAAATTTTATCGTTAACGTAACAGGAAATTAAATATATAACAAGGATTTATGATACTATTACATTTATCAATAGAAGATTTAGATTGGGAATTATCACCTCTTTTGTCATATTTTATTACAAAATTGGAGATCTCATTCTTCAGCTTAAACTAAACGTCCACTGGGATGAAAGCTCGACACGCTGTCGCTTCCAGTTTAAGTGAAGTTGCCCCCAAACTGATCAGTGGTCATATATCATTCCCAGAGTTGCTAAGGTGACTGAAATTTTTCATTAGCCAAACATTGCCGCTTTAATTTTAATTCTACCATGCGTTAATGGTGTGTCTTATTTCCCCGTTTTCATGCCAGATCTAAGTCTTATTTGTACTGCTCTAATTATCTTTATAATTTATTATCATCATTATTTTTTCAGTGATAGTACAGTAACAGCAGCAACAACTATACGAATTACCCTAATGCTGACCCAGGTAGGGTCCCGTATGTACTAAGTTGTACCCTAAATTTGACTTCAGATCTTCTTTAAGGGTTGTTTGGACATAAAAAAAAAACTTGGTCACATGTTCCACAACTGGCCTGTTTTTCGCCATTTTGAAATCCAAGGTGGCCACCTGACAAAAATGATAAAAGTCAATAAATGACCAGAATATACTCAATATGCATATTATTTCAAAGGTCTTGAATAGGAGAATACATAATAGGATGGTCTGACATGAATTTTCATCAGATAAGGATATACATAAAAAAAAATTCAAATTAAAAGAAATTTATTCGTACATAATTGTTTATCTATGTTTCCCAATACTGTGCGGTAGTAAAATTAAGCAAATAGTTCGTTAATAGTTCGTTACTTGTGTAACGAACTATTAATTGTTTGGAAAAAAATCACTCTCAAACCTTCATTTCACGTTCCACCATTAAATCATCTTCACTGTCTTTGGAATCATTATGACTCTTTCTTATAGTATTATGTGGATTGCTACACTGCCCACTTACATCACACTTACAGAATTCACAGCAACTAATGTCTGCTACACGGCAAGGACATACAATTTTGACCTAAAGCATTTTTTACAGGTGCATGAAAATGGAAAATCGGGGGGTTGATTAGGTTCAGAAACAATAAGTGGTACCAGGAAGTCATCTTTCAAAATGTAACCATAATGTATTGGATTCAGTATATCTATGATAGCTTTTGTGGCATTTGTCCAGTGATAACATTGCAAAAAAAGCTCACTTAATAGAAAGCTGTATACTATTTGGAGTTAGAACAAGTCTTTCAAAATTGTTTTTAATGCTTTTATGATGGTACAGGAAATATCGCAGCTCAATGAATGTATCTGTGTTGACTCCACCAATGGCTCGGGCAAGAAACTGCTCTGCTTTGATTTCCATATCATGAGAAAGTTCTTTATTTTTTCCAAAATCCTTGATTAACTCTGTTCCACCTTGCTCTGCTGTCTTGAATACAGCAAGTTGCGTTGAAACCTTGCTGGTCGTGTCACAACCACTAAGTGCTTGGACATCTGACGTACAGAAACTAGTGCTCTTGACATTGTCAGTACTAAATCATGGACTGGCAATGCCCTTTTGGTGTTGGCTTGTCCACAAAGGTCCCATAGCTCTTCTAGACCACTGAATTTCCAAGCTTCACTGAAGTGGTACAGTAGACACTAAAACATCTGTATCTAGTGAAGCCACTATGACTCTCTTGAATCATTCTGTGCAAGTGGCATGGTTGATATGTAACAACATTCTATCATCAGCCTCTTTGTGTTGACAATGAAGTGTCGGTACATCCACAACAGTTTGAGAGCTGATTCTCAGGCACTTATACAAGTCATCTTCATGAGAACCTCCAAGGTATATAGGTATGTACATACTTTCTGTACCTTGAGTCACTTGCTCAATCAACCACTTGAAGAAAAATTCTTGCAGCCTTACCTTGCTTTTGATTGATGACCAGAACCTTTCCATATCTACTGGAAGTGGAGTGTCACTGCGGTTAATAGATACATCTATTAGATCGACTTTTCTTCTCCTTATTCTTTCACAGTCTTTTATACTGCTTAGGTAATAAATATCAAAGACAACATCAATTCGTTTGCAAGTGGCTGACATGCAAGAAAATATTTTCCACAAGAGAGCTGCCATATCACCTAATGTTTTCAGCTTCAACTGTCACTGATAATTTTCTAGCATATGCCATGAAATCAGAGACAATAACTGTAGGATGAGTAGTGTCTGAGAAAGGTACTTTCGTGGAGCTGGTTCTTTAAGTCTTTTTTTCAATGACATGGTAAGGCTGCAAGAATTTTTCATCAAGTGGTTAACTGAGAAAGTGACTCACGGTACAAAAAAGTATGTCCATACCTATATACCTTGGAGGTTCTCATGAAGATGACTTGTATAAGTGTCTGAGAATCAGCTCTCAAACTGTTGTGGATGTACCGACACTTCATTGTTAACACAAAGAGGCTGATGATAGAATGTTGTTGCATATCAACCATGCCACTTGCACAGAATTATTCAAGAGAGTCATATTGGCTTCACCAGATACAGATGTTTTAGTATGTCTACTGTACCAATTCAGTGAAACTTGGAAATTCAGTGGTCTAGAAGAGCTATGGGTCCTTTGTGGACAAGCCAACACCAAAAGGGCATTGTCAGTCCATGATTTAGTACTGACAATGTCAAGAGCACTATTTTCTGTACGTCCAGCTGTCCATGCACTTAGTGGTTGTGACACAAACCAGCAAGGTTTCAACGAAACTTGTTGTATTCAAGGCAGCAGAGCAAGGTGGAACAGAGTTAATCAAAGATTTTGGAAAAAATAAAGAACTTTCTCATGATATGGAAATCAAAGCAGAGTAGTTTCTTGCTCGAGCCATTGGTGGAGTCCCCATAGATACATTCAATGAGCTGAGATATTTCCTGTACCATCATAAAAGCATTAAAAACAATTTTGAAAGACTTGTTCCAACTTCAAATAGTATACAGCTTTCTATTAGGTGAGCTTTTTTGCAATGTTATCACTGGACAATGCCACAAAAGCTATCATAGATATACTGAATCCATTAGATTATGGTTACATTTTGAAAGATGACTTCCTGGTACCACTTATTGTTTCTGAACCTAATCAACCCCCCGATTTTCCATTTCCATGCACCTGTAAAAAATGCTTTAGGTCAAATGTATGTCCTTGCCGCGTAGCAGACATTAGTTGCTGTGAATTCTGTAAGTGTGATGTAAGTGGGCAGTGTAGTAATCCACATAATAACTTAAGAAAGAGTCATAATGATTCCAAGGACAGAAAAGATTATTTAATGGTGGAATGTGAAATGAAGGTTTGAGAGTTCTTTTTTTCCAAACAATTAATAGTTCGTTACACAAGTGTATTATTTATTTGCTTAATTTTACTACCGCACATTATTGGGAGACATAGATTAACACTTATGTATGAATAAATTTCTTTTAATTTAAATTTTTTTTATTTATACCCTTATCTAATGAAAATTCACGTCAAACCATCCTATTATGTATTCTCCTTTTCAAGACCTTTAAAATAACATGCAAATTGCGGGTATTCTGGTCATTTATTGACTTTTATCATTTTCGTCAGGCGGCCATCTTGGATTTCAAAATGGCGAAAAACAGGCCAGTTGTGGAACATGTGACCAAGTTTTTTTTATGTCCAAACAACCCTCAAAGAAGAGCTGAAGTCAAATTTAGGGTACATCTTAGTGCATACGGGACCATACCAGGTTCCATGACTATTTCTGTTACATCATCTGCTAATCCTGACATACCATCATTGGGGATGACCTCCTCGTATTATGATATAACGCCTTCTGTAGCTGTAAGTAGGATCTAAGTTTATTAGTTGTCGAAAAAGCTAGGACACTTGTCTGGGATATTTGAACTTCTTGTCAGTTACATCTGTATAAAGCATTTGAGTGAAGCGAACTTAATTAAGAATGATTACCCATTTTACTTTGTAAAGTTAATTTTATTAGGGATACATATAATTATAAAGGCATTTATCGTTCAGTGTATGTTTACACATTTTTGTCTGACTAAACGCGTGGATGCAGGAGTCAGGAAACACGTCCAATTATTTTGGTACGACCCTATTGTGGTAATCATGAGTGATGGCAAAAGTTTCACGATTAATTTACTTATTTGTTGATTCATCAGTATTGGAACTCGGATATGAAGCGTAAATTCATTGAAACTCATTTGACACTGATATTACAAATATATTGTGTGTATTTGTCGTGATTTTATTGTTGTTTATCGGGAGCAGGTGATCAGTGCTATTTCAAAGCCTCGTTGCTCTTCAGGTAATTGCAACATAGATTATAAATAGTTTCGAATGAGTGTTAGTTATACAACTTTCTTTTTGTGCTTTGATTTTTGGGAATGGTGGTGTAGATGTTCTCTGATAACGCTAATTTACAATGCATTTGGAAGTCTGAATTTGCATAAGCCTAAATGGTGTCATTCAGTTTGTTTCATAAATATTTATTTTTGTTAACTCTCTTAATCACTGGTGCATTTTGAAGGTCCCGTTCGTTAACCCGCTTGGTTGACTTCTTTCCTTTTCGAATTTGATAACAGATATTATATCCTTATTTCATCTTTTGTCCATATTTCTGGTTTGGTCTGTGCCTCTCCTAATAATATTGGCTGTGTTTCTTTTATAAATGATTCATATTTTTCACTATTTTGGCAGACGTAGGTTCGTTACAGACTTTTGATTGCTGAACCTCTCGGGTTCACCTCGGTTTAATAGAACCGTCGGTGATTAAAAGCTCGTGCGTCTCAGCATGTTTTCCTTAAAGCTTCTCTTGACATCATCGTGCCAATGCTAACGTCTTCCGTAGTATTCCGTAGGTTATTGTTAAAAGTTTCAAAAATTAATTGCCACGTCATGATCTTCGCTCAATCCTTTTGTTAATGTACCCAGCCGTATGTTGATCTTTTTTGCCCAGAAGGTGATCACTGTTACCAGTACATGATGCTTAGGTCTAGTTAAGTTTTTTGATGGAAAATAATTTTAGCAAAAAAATATCCTTCTGTAATGCCAATGAATTCTACCTATATTGTCAATTCCGTCTAATTCTTCCTGCTTATTGTTTATTTTTTCTTTGTTTGTCTGTTTTGAAGCGCTGTGGAACTTGTATCTCGGCTTATCTCAAGTTATTATTACTAGAGCCTGATTTTATTATGAGTTCAAAGGTGATGAGCCTCTTATGTGTCTTCTTGATAAAAGATTAAGCTGGTTGTATGCCAGCATAGGATCTTGCTAGTATGATCAGTTAGTAAACCTGATATTTCATTATCTCCGAGAAGCATATGCATGTTTTCCCAAACATCACTGGAGCATGAGAAATCTGTGTGGCGGATCTTCAATTTTGAGTTTCAGTTTCCACCCACAAAATTCAAATATTGTTTTTCAGACTGAACTATAGAAAAGCATTATTAATTTCCATGTCATCAGCTTCCTGGATGAAGAAAATCTGTGTCATTTTATTCACGTGAATGTTAATAGCTCTTCTTACCTATTTTTTCAAAGCAAAAGTGCATTAGAAGTTGTGCAATGGATCATAAAATATATTTATCAAATATGAACACGAACCCCAAGCGAATTATGAGATCAGTGAATGAGGTTCATCCATAATAATCAGATCATGAGTGTTCTCACTTATTCGTTGACGCAATAACATTCGGCGTTATAAAACTTGTAAATTCGAAAACGTCCCCATTAATAAAGAAAAAAAAAACGATTTGAGGAGCTCATCCCTGTCTCCACTCAACAATTCATTTAGCAACTTTAAGTATATTTTTATCGAGGTGAAATTCATATGTTGATTTGTGTTTTGATGTTTGTTTTAGGTCCGGATGCCTTGTCTTATGCATTGTTCTCTCTCTCTCTCTCTCTCTCTCTCTCTCTCTCTCTCTCTCTCTCTCTCTCTCTCTCTCTCTCAATATAATATGACTAAAAGGCTATGAAGACTTTATTTTTATCCAATTTGTTTAACCATATATAGACTGTAACTGTAAGGGTGGTGGAGGGGGGGTGACGATAGGATAGAGTGAGGGTTCGATTACAAATCGGTTTAAACTCCTAAGGGTCCCCCGGAAGGAAGATAAGGTTTGGAAGGGGGTAAAAGGGGGCCGGGTGAAAGGAAGGTATAAGGGGAAGGAAAAAAGAATGGGACAGTCCCATTTGTCGTTTAGTCTACAATATAGCGCTTCTCTTATTTGGAATGTGTTTGTAAGTTATTAAAGTGCAGGAAAGGTACGGCAAAAGGCAAAAGGCAGAAGTCATTTGAATGGGGTCCAATACTGGAATCGTCCTCCCTCCCTCCTCCCCTACAGCGAGAGAGGGAAGGAGGACTCAGACCACAGGACTGTACAGTAGTATAGTGCATTTAGTTACTAGAGTTAGTTTTTCGAGCTCTCTTTCCGTATATAGGTTAAGCAGAGGTTATCCATTATGGTCAGCACTTGCGAGTGATTAACGCCAGACGTCGGTGGCACATCAGTTCGAACAACCCTCTATGGGTTCAAGGGTATGAGGCAGCAACCGTATCATAATCATAGCGCATGAAGCCTTCGTACTCCCCATCCCGGTTTCAAACATCGGGTAAAAGAGTAGCTAGGCCGTAAGCTTTACAACCTGGCGATCATTGACTGTGTGAACAAAGCACCAAAATTCTAGGCTTGGGATCTCCATGATGGAATACAGTGGGATGTTTCATCTCCTGAGATCATGCTAGTGGTTGGTAAAACGTCCTTTGGCTTGAAGTGCTCGTCCCGTCTAGTTTATCCACAGAAGATTATGGGGACGGATGAAGTAGATAAGCGTTGGATTTGGAGGCTTTGTATATGCCTTCGTTTTTTCTAAAGTATGATTTCAACTTTTAAAAGATTGTACATAAAGTGCTATCAGTCATATTAGACGGGAATTTGTTTGTGGATATTGCGCTATGGAGTATTAATTAGGCATTATCTGATGTAGGAAAGTAATTATGGATGTACGGCCGAGAGAGAGCCATGCTTTCGGGCGATTCTTACCCCAGACTTAGCATAGTTCTTTTTTTTTTCCTGGATTAGTTTTATCGTTATACCCAGATTATAAAGAGTTTGGTGTATAACGTTTGATGTTTTGAAAGTAGGTCATTATGATATCCATGGTTTTCAACAGTTACGTAAAACAAATTAAGTCTTTTTGTGAGTGATATGATGAGAAGGATGTTGACAGGGGAAATGGAAACTCGATACTAATTGTTAACTTAAGGAGACATCATACCAATTCCTTATATTCCACTTTATGTAGTAAATGTCACTTTGTAAAATTAATGTGTTCTTGAATTACAACGTATATATATATATATATATATATATATATATATATATATATATATATATATATATTTTATATATATATATATATATATATATATATACTGTATATATATATATATATATATATATATATATATATATATATATATATATATATATATATATATTATATGAATTGTGTTTGTGTGTGTGTTGTAAATTCGTCATTAATTTTTCACACATTTCTACACTTTCAAATCTTTTTACTCATCGTTAGACGTAGTCGATAATCTCCTCGTTAATTTTCATCTTCCTTGATCTCTCAAAGTATTCTGTTGCACTCTTCATTCCCCTGTTCATATCAGAGTACATTAATATTTTTCCATTCTCTAACATGTATGGGACTTTTGTTCAACGTTAAGCCTTTGATATCTGTCGGAATTACTGATAAGCTGATAGTTTGGGTTAATTGCAAATTAAATTGGTGTAGACATTGTGTTGCTTTCATCGGAGTTGATAGCCCTCTTTGATAAACAGTGTGGCGCAGTAAAGAAAAAATGCACTCTCTTTCTCTGGGGGAGTTCAAATGCTCTCTCTCTCTCTCTCTCTCTCTCTCTCTCTCTCTCTCTCTCTCTCTCTCTCTCTCTCTCTCTCTCTCTCTCTCTATGGGGGTGTTCCGTTCCTCATCAAACCGACACGCCTCTTTTGAAGTTGCATGAAATGAAATTAAAATGATGGCAATTTCTTGCCTGTTATTGTAAAAGCTGCGGGATATATTTTGCAATAGTTAATGATATGCCTCTGTTGTACAGATCACAGCCCACTTTATTCTTTACGTAAAATAACAAGAACTTTCATGATGTATTAAACTGAAACTTTAGCTCTGAGGATGCAGGTAACTATTTTTGGTAGCCGGGAAACGTCAATGCAGCTACTACAGCTGCTACTCACTATTTGTAATATTATTATGGTACTGGCATTGATGGGACGCTACTGTTTTTTGTATTTATTTTTTTGTGGGGTGTTTATTTTTTACAATCAACGCATGAGATTCTGTTCCAAACATTATTATTTTATAATACTATTGAGTCAAAGATTCCTTCGTTAGATGGAGTATTTTTGCATGGTTTATTTTTATTTTGTTTTTTTTTTATTGAAAAGTTACAGAACACGCTTAAAGAAAAACATAAGTAAAAAGAGAGAGAGAGAGAGAGAGAGAGAGAGAGAGAGAGAGAGAGAGAGAGAGAGAGAGAGAGAGAGAGATCATATTCCAGTATGGCAAACGAGAAAGGACGGCAATGAAGGGGAAACCCCTTGAATAGCATTTCCGTAACGATGTAAGTTGTACCTTCTCCATCTCTGGGCATCGGTCCCATGGGTCTCGGGGGCCTCAGTTCAACACAAGTTCAGTGTTCTGTGGTAGCCTCTCCTTATATATGGGTCCGCGTGCCTGGCAGGGATGCCATTAAAAGCCGTCTTTGATGTAGTATAAAAATGAAGGTGGTTAGGACGGACTAGTTTAGCGACGTCCATATTATGAAGCCTGCTTTGGTTGTTGTAATAATGATGTCGGTGTTCTTCGATGACCTTTAATGAGTACTGCTGTATTCGACTTTTTGGTTAATTGTTATCCTTATATATATTATGTTCAATGGGGGGGAGGGGACAATTGGAGGTTTGTTTAATGCATAATATACAGTAAAAGTAATTATGCATAAAAATAAAATTACTTTTATCCCTCATCCCCCCAAATATAATAAATGACCCCTCCCAGATCGAATAGGCTTGCTCGAAATGATTGCCGGCACATAGTCCAAGGTACAGACGAGTTCTAGTTGTTACATCTGCTTTGTGCTCCTTTTGAAGTACCCTTTTCAAATATTTTTTTTTGGGGGCCATATTAATCAATTTTTTTTATTAATTTTTCAGGTATCTCACTTTATGCATGTCTGTTTATGGAAGATTCATTTGATACCGAAGTTGACAATGGTATTTAAATAATTTGGAAGTCGAGTTTAGTCCCACCAGCCAATGGGGAAATCGCTTTCAAGGCCTTCCATCCATTGGCCAAAGCTCATAGCTTCAGCCTGTTAGAGAAGGGGTAGATATGGCTTCTTAGTTGGGTGTGGTGGAGGTCTCTGATTGGCCAAAAGAAAATCTTAGTGGACTTCTTGAACAGTTCTTGGTCAGCCGTCTAGAAGGTACGAAGGTATTTTTAAGCTGTGTATATGCAACATTCGTTTCGGCAAAATAGCGTAAGTACCCTTTTCATGTTAGCAATTCTGGGCAATTTTAGTTCCAGCTGGTCAGTTGTAATCAACTGAAGTTGAAAATCTGTTGTAAAAACTTATCAGTGGCATGCATTCTCCATCTTAGAATAAACTGAGAAATTTGGAGTGAAAAGCTATTTGCTTGAATTAATCAGTTCTGTGAAATATTCAGTCTGTGATTGCCAGGACTTGGGTTAGGTGACAAAGAAGTCGATTTATGGCCCAATACCCTCTTGCTTAGCTAGAACTTCGTACACTATTTTAGTTTTTCCTTTAAAGGTAGGTGTATAGCCCTTAGTGCGCGTTGATCACACGCTCTTACATTAATTTCTTTTGTGAAAGCACGACACTTCAGCCGCACCCACAAGTCGGTCAGTACACGAGTCTGGCATTTCTCTCACTTTTCGATTTTTCCCTCTGAACAGTTCCAATTTTAATTCTGTTTTTCTCCAGTTTTTTTTTCTGGGTAGAACTATAGGGTAGCTCCGCGTCGCCGACGTCACTATAACGACTTTTTACACAATTTTTTGGTTGCTAATTATGAATTACCTTTCATTTTTGGCGCTCGAGTCTAATTAACCTGCAATTAACCCCCGAAGTCCACCCAACAAGGGGTTTCCATACGCGACCTTCACAAGACAGAGCACGGGTACGTCTGTTTCGAACGGTTCATATCCCGTCCGGCAAGTGCAATAACTTGTTAACGTATGGGTACCCCCCTCCCCGGGCCAGTACTAAACACGGCGAAGGGACATTCCATTTGGCCGACAACAAACAGTGCACCGCCAGTATCAGAACCCCTAAAAATTTAGAAGAAACCAGTTGAAAAGGTAAAAACAGGCGCGGAGCTAATATAGAGAATTACCTTTTTCTGTAGGTAACTATTTGTTAGGTAAGTAGTTGCTATTCCAGGTAGCCTAACCTGTGTCTCATCGTAAAATTTCTTTAAACCGAATCTAAAATCTCTGAAATGACATAAGGTTTTACGTCATCATAACGCCATGCGAGGTGTCTCATTAGACAAAAAACAAAAAGTACATATTTACTTAAACTTTGTGACTGTTTAAAATGCGCCACCATATACACTGTCAGTAAAAGACATAATCGAATGGCAGCCTATCTGCTTGGTATTTTTTCATTAGATGGAATGTTGCATACAGAGTACGTTGGCTTTAGGGGGACCAGGGACGGAGTGTGACTTCATGTTTCCTTGCGTTGTGGGTTGAGGTGGGTTTCGACTTCTTGTGTTAGGCAATTAATGAAGACCCCTTACCTGTTTTAGACGGAAGTATTTTGTTTCCCATATTTCCCGTATTTTCGCTCTGTTTACCAGGGAACCGATTTACTCGTAGAGTAAGAGCGTCAAGACCAGCTTATGGCCCGTGAGTTTAGTCCTTATACAAGTGTTAGTTCCTAAATGAGGCTTGATGAAACTTGGTTAGATCGACCTTTTCGACGAATAGAACCTATTTGTTGTGACGAGAGTCTCAAGGAAAGTATTCGCAGATGTGCACTCTGATGATTACCCCAATGTTTGCCTTCGTTACAGGGATTCTCTCTCTCTCTCTCTCTCTCTCTCTCTCTCTCTCTCTCTCTCTCTCTCTCTCTCTCTCTCTCTCTCTCTGTCTCTCTCTCTCGGGCTTTTAGTCTGTTGTGGGATAACCAGAGGCTGTTATAATAATTTCAACGGCGTTTTTGACGGCGTCGCTGTCATCCTATTAAAGATAAAAAAAAAGTTTAACTATTCAGTGAGTGTTAAGAATTAACCATTAACCATGTTAGTTATGCAGGAACGCTTCCTGTGATTTCTAAAAGTGGCTTGCTTATTCTTTATGTTGTGTATTATATGAATGTGTTATGTTTGTATATATATTTATATATATATATATATATATATATATATATATATATATATATAATATAATATGTATTATATATATATATATATATATATATATATATATATATATATATATATATATATATATATATATATATATATATATATATATATATATATATATCATTTATAATTTATACTTTGTTCATACCTTTTTCCTCCTGCGAAATCTACAGTATTATTTACGTATAATTCTTATTCCAAACACATTGTATGTGTATTTGATGTTCAGTATTTTTTTGGGGGGGTCTGCATTTGATATGAGGGTTGTCATCTTAATAAGGATTGTTTTATTTGTAGGGTGACACAGCGCAGCCCTCGCCTGAGGACCTGTCCTCCCCTCCGATTTACCAGTGAAGACCTATATTAAGGACTGCACTCCTAAGTTTTTCAAAATAACGTAAGTGTACCGCTTATCATTTGATTTTTTCACATTATTTTCACGGATATCTGCCTTTGTGTTTGATACCCTAATAATCCAGTCACATATGTATTATGTTGGCTCTTATCTGTGTGTTTGTACATGTATGTTTTTCACATTCTTAAACTGAATGATTCCTGTGACTATTTTTTACTATATTTCTTCATTTAAGTAATAGTCTTGCTCATTTGCTTTGGGAGAGATAGGTATGAATTCGGGATCTCATTCTTAGTTTTTTTGTAGGAATTATGATGCAGTTTACATTGTGCTTCCATGTCCAGTGCTCATAACTTCTGGTGGTATATGTTGCTGATACATACACAAGACAGCCATTATTGTAACCAATACTTCTGTCAAGGAGATTTTTTGTTTGGTTTGTTTATTAGCCAGTTGATTCACAATATGATTTGGAAAATGAGTAGGTTTTTGCGGTAATATTACCAGTAGGTTGGCGTTGTTGGAAGTAATAATTGATTAGATTCTGTGAGAGATAGGAATTTAATTTTGAGGGGAAGGGACCACCTGTGGGGTTGGCATGCTTCTGCAGCGTCTCCTCAGCGATAGATACATTCTTGGTTGTCTGCTTCATGATTTTCCACTTGAGCCTTAGTCTGGGAATGACCTAGAGGTCTCTTTAGGCTACATATAATGATGATTGTTAAGATTATATAATGATGATTTTGGTTTCAAATTTTTATTGGAAGACTGGGATTTCGTTAATTAGGCTGCTTAGGCTGCTATTAGGCAATGGTAAGTTTGGTCTCGTATGTATCCAGGTGAAGACATTAACAAGTTTCAAAGGTTCTTAGTACAATGACTTGTAGTTACCAGCTTTATTCTAGTAGTGATGGCACAGGACGCTGCTGTAACATTCTCTCTCTCCAATTTCAGTATGATGATGTTGGTTTTGGTTTGCAATTTCAAAGTGGTGCGCTGGGATTTCCTGATACTTACAGGAGTGTTTTTAAATGCTTGTTAGAATGAAATGCGCCCTTTTCAGAGAAAAATTCTGATTGGAATTATTTTAGGTTAACGTTTTGAATTAATCGAAAGTTTGTGCCAAGAACATGAATATCCAGAGTCAAATTCAGAAGCTTTTTTTTTTTATGAAACTTAGGAATTTCATTTATTGCGAGTTTGTATATTGAACCTACGTATTTCAAAATTTTTGTAAGGAAAATGACGATATTACCTCACACACACTCACGTTTTACCTAAATGCATTTTTGTTAGATGACCACTGTGGTGAATAATCATCGCTTTTAAAATTGTATATTTATAACATAAAAAACCGGATAAATCATCAGAGCTCTCTCTCTCTCTCTCTCTCTTTTTGTTTTTCAGAGTGAATTAAAAATGATTTATAACAACAATAGTAAGGTTTTATGTTTTCGTTTGATTCAGGCCAAAATGCTTTACGCCAAAAAGTAACCAACAAAATTGTTGTAAGTTCTGAGATAAACCCAGTTTGATCAATTTTGAGACTCGGCGCTCATTCACTGTTGTATCCGTGAAAGACGATATGAAAATCCCCAGTGCTGATTGCGCTCAGGACTAAGTATTGTATTTTAGGACGCTTACGCTATCAGAAGACCACCAAAAACTAATCACGCGGTGGGTAAGCTCAGGATACGATAAAGGAAATATAATCATCCTCATAATAGGTGGATTGACTAACAGTTCAAAAATAACAACTGTAACGTTTTACCAAAATGAGTTCATGCCAGCAATTGTTTAAAATTTAAAGATTAGTGGATTCTACATCTTAATATGGAATGTTTCTCTCTCTCTCTCTCTCTCTCTCTCTCTCTCTCTCTCTCTCTCTCTCTCTCTCTCTCTCTCTCTCTCTCAGAAGGCTGAATAAGTTGGTCAAGGGCCTATTACTTTTGGTCCTTGTTTATTTTGGAGGGTTTCTCCTCCATCCTTTGTTCCACACTTTGTCTTGATAAACTTATTGTTCCGACAAAGAAAAATTACTTAATAGATAATAAGTTTTTATTAATCTAATTATTAATTGACACTATTCTGTTGGTGGGTAGATTTCTGAACATTTCTGTTGTGAATAATTCTTGACAGCGATGTGGATGGAAACTCTTTTGGTTCGGAGTTCGGTTTGGCTCATTGTGTGATGTAGAAATTTCATATTTGAGGTAATTTTTCCGGGCAACAATCAGTTGCGAAGATGGTTTTTTTATGCATCCTTTTAAGTAAAACACTCATTCAGCGGTGTGTATTTATAGATAGCAGAAGTAATTTAATTTGCTTAAAATAATTTTTCCTTTATTTAAATATCAGTGGCTACAAATGTCATGGGCAGTCGTCTTTCACTAGGGTTATTCTAGTGCTGACCGTACCCCAGGTCAACGTTGCACTCTCTGATCGGGGTAAATCTCTCTCTCTCTCTCTCTCTCTCTCTCTCTCTCTCTCTCTCTCTCTCTCTCTCTCTCTCTCTCTCTCTCTCTCTCTCTCTCTCTCGGCTATTGTACCCTTTTCAATGGTCGATTAGTTATGTCTGAGTTTATCGTATTGTTCCATCTACTTCAGTTGTTTTCCCAATAAAGTTAAAAATTACAAAAGTTTAAAACTATTTTTCTTAGAGGGTTAACCATTTGTCTCTCTCCTCTGGTCATGGGTTTAAGCAACTTTTTGCCAAACAATTTTCGATTAGCCTTAATTGATACCTGGCAAGTTGATTAGGGCCATTTCTAGAGGTTGTGCTTAAAAGTTCTAGGACACTGGTTCTCACGAGGCTTTTCACTTCTTTCCTCACGGAAAGGAATTTTCAACCTTCAGGCCCCCTTTCATTTTTCAGGCAACCTTTAAATTCAATGGTTCTCCCCTAATAAAAAACTTGATATGTTAAATAAAGTTTGAAAATAAGTTAAATAATTAAATGTTAAGAAGAAAATTTAATTAAGGTTTATAAGAAATAAATGTATATACAAAATTAGTCTAGCAGTTATAATTATCTTTGTTGATGGATTTCTAAGTCGATAATTATGGCTTAAATTATATCACAACACTACAAAATACTAGTCGCCACTAGCTAACTAGCCAAACTATTAATTAGCAATTTGGTGGCAAAAGTTCAAGATATTTTATAAATGGAGGCTGATTGTTTATTTTCACTCAGTTCATGAATCCAATTTGTGTCACTGACAATGCACATCATTGTTAATATGGTCATCAAATCCAGTCAGTTCTGGCTCTTATTCTTAGATTTCTGAATTTGGAGTTAACAAAAGACTTCAATATTAGGTAGTTGAAGGGATGAGTATTAACAGTTTCAAAATTTTGATATGACTGATGTATTGAACATTAGAATACATTGAGATCTTTCTTTTAGATCTTCAGCAGAATCATTTTTGAATGAAACAACTGAGTCCTGGACATCACTTGAACGTTAATAATGTCAACTAGTGCCTAAAATGGATTCATCACCAAACCCTTCTCCTTCTTGAATTCCAAGTATATTTCAAGTTCACTTTCCAAGGATCTCAAATGCTATAAATACTAAAAAGTAATGGGTCAATGCAGACGATCTTCTTTATTCCCGTCAGGATAGTTAAAAGGTTTTCAAATATCTATCTTTAACATTCCCTTGCACCAAGCCAATTCTGATAAATAGTTATTAAACCATTTAAGAGCAATCCCCATCGATGAAAGACATTTTTTCATATCCCTGTAGCTTAACATTCAACCATTTGCTATCAAATATAGCAGCGCTAAGATCTAGGAGAATAAGCAAGCTACAAAACCGTCATCAGACTGAAACCTAACAAATCATTAATTACGGCACAAAGAGCTTTTCAACATAATAAATAAAAAAATTCTCTTTCAGGAATAGTGGTGCATTTTATATAAATTTGACTGATTTCTAAAAAAAGTCTCGATCATTTTGACAAAAAGACAAGTTAGTAAAATTGGTCTGTAAGATTTCATATATTCTTGATGATCAAGGGATCCATCGAGAGATGGTTTAATCCATGGCCAGGGTTTTTCAGAGGACGGATTTGTAAGTGTTAGTAATACTCAAGTTTTTTATATTATTCTGCAATTGCAGATAAGTTCTTTGTTCGGGGCATCGATGACCTCATTTTTTATAAATGGAACTGTCAATAAGAGCGTTGCCAGAACTAATCCACAAATATTTTGTAAGTTTCCTTTGAAGTTCTTTCTCCATTGCCTTTGAGAAAGGAAAATAATTATCGCCTCAGATCAATATGAATATCGATTGAAACATCAGTTGTGCGTTACAAAGTGTCATACTCTTTGAGGGCAAAGAGTTTCCAAATTGACGGTGTTGAATTCAAGCTCAGACTCTCCTGTCTGGTAAAACATGCTCTCTTAATTTTTGTAAAAGGTCTCGAACACAGAATACAGTTTTGATATTGACCCAACCTCAGTTCTTTTTCATTATAATATGTCCTTCAATCTTCTTTTAATTTTTAGGCATTTATGCTTCAGACATATAAGCGTGTGTTTGTCTTGATTTATTTATAATTTTCTGAAAACCTCCGTTTTTTTATAAACTCTAATTGCAGCATTGAACCAAATGTTTTTATAACAAATCGTAAACCACAGTTGTAACATTAAATCATAATTCTTTAGAAAACACAGAAAATTACAAAGCAACAAGACAGACCAGGGGAGATCATAAAAAATAGTGAAATATTTCTGGTGCCTATTTAACATTACCCACAGGGTTCAGTTTATTTTTCTTCAAAACAGTCTCTTCATCTATTAGACAGTAGCAGTCCAGTAACCGTTTGTTTAAATGTTATTTTAGTCCTAATTTTCACTTTGTAATAAGACTGAAATATCAAACATCTAAGCCTGTGGTAAAAGTTTTAGCATTAGAAAAATCTGGCTCCACTATCAGTTTCATAAAGTTTTATCTGGGCAACAAAACACAGCATTCAAAGTTCGATTGTTTTGTGACATTGATACATTATTTTAACAAAATTCATATTGCCCTTCAATTATATCAATAAACTTGGCTTTACATTTGTATCTCTATTTCCTCTAACCACATATTAAAATCTCCACATTATATACCAGGTTTACATTTTTCTTTTTCAAAACAATCCAACAATGGGATTAGTCTTCTAAAAACGTAGCCCTCTTAGCTGAGTCAAGACTATATACTATAAAAATAAAAACTGAACATTTAGGCCTTAAGTCAAGTGATGGTGAAGTTTTGTTCAAAACTCACAAATATCAACAACCTCGATAAGTTTTAACGTCCTTGTAAATGCTTTCTGATAAAACAATGCCAACCCAACCTCCCTGACCAAAATTACACAAATTGTGTGAAAAAGTTTTGAGTTTGAATAGTTCATTTTTTTTCAAATTATCAGTAGCACTTAGCCATGTTTCTGTTGTTAACGTAATAATCTATTCCTTGTTCACAGGCGGTCTTTATTCTGTTGTCTTGGTGATTATGACTGCGCATTCAGTAAGGCACATTTTATTCTTCTATTACTGAATCCATGCTGAGGTTGTTGAGCAATTCCTTTATTTTCAGCAACATTTTGGACCAATAATTTAAAATTGCTTTTATTTTCATTATCGGATACTTTTCATTCGAGGGTTTCGCTCAATGATGACTTTCAAACTTTCAGACTGACACTGCCTTGTCCGACGAAGTCTGGGTTTCTGTTTATCCGAGATCCATTTGAAGGGATGTCAGTCGATTTAGAACTCAAAATTCTCTATCTTACCTAGATGTTCATATTATAAGGTTTTAACTATGGTCATACCTTATGTCGACCAATTTTTTTGAAAATTTTATATCTCCATTTTCATATATCCGGAGGCGTTAATGATAGGTGTACATTTAAAAGTATAATTATACGATTTACCATCTTTACTATTAGTTGATGGTAATTTTTATCATCTGGACATTTTAATAGGTTTGAAATCATTATTCTTTTCAAAATCGCAGGCAGGACGTCGTCTATCTGTTCTTGATTACGTTTAACATTGGCAACGGTGATTTTAGGCGACATCTTTTGAAAGTACAGTTGAACATAATTTATGGTCATCAGCTTGTCTGGTCCAGAGTTCTGTTTGAATTTTCTCTGTTTTCTTGTCTGGAAAGTCAACGACCAGTGAACCTTTTTTCGTAGGCTTTTCAATTACTAATTTGAATATTCCAGGACTTTTGTTAATACACCTTTCTTCTCTTCCATTGTGGTAGCTTCATTCTCATCTTCATCAGCAATCAAAATCTCTTTCTCTCTTTCACCTCGTCAGAATAACTTGGTTTCCTCTGGTCATTTACAGGTAGCCCACCAGTAACCCTAAGCCTAAGAAATTGATTTTCCGTCTTCAATTCAGTTATTTGTTTTTCTAATGAACAAACATATCTCTTGCCATTAATTCAAACGTTTCCATTTTTCGGCCAAGCTCGTTCAAGGTAACTGTCTCCGAAAAATTTCACATCTTTACAGTAGAATTTAAGACCCTTACATCCAATAGAAATTGACTTCTCTACCTTTCTGTAGTCTCATAGATATTCCCTCACATTTCCGATGTACTTTCCTGTTAAATGAAGAGCAGTCACAAATTGGTTATCATCGTTTTGACGATCACAATAACAAGATGCCATTTCACAAGAAAACTCTAAAACTTCACCTTCAAATCATAGCAAGGCTCCTTCAAATCATAGCAAGGCTCTGTTATGGGTGGTAGAAATTATGACGTAACAATGACGTATCCGTGACGTCACTACAACTGAAAATCTGTCACGGGGGCCGAACTGAGAATGCGCATCAAGTCGATTTAGGTTAATACAAAAGTTAGAACGCACTTTCACAGCACTATTTATGTCACAGTGGACCAGGCTGAAATTGTTTATATTCATGCAGAATACAGACAGGTTAAACAGCAGTTTAAGGGCAAGGTCATGTAAAACGGGCCAAATTAATGAAGAGGATCTTGTTTACGTTCCTTTCAAGAACTTCTCTCTCTCTCGGAAAAGGCAAGAGTCTCTCTAAAGTGCAATTTCACTAACTTTTGGATATGGCTATTGTATTCAATGGTCGATAATTCGGAACGATTGTTCCATCTAGATCTTTTCCCAATAAATCAGTAAATTTTTTTGAACAAAGACTCTATCTCTCTCTCTCCTGGACATCACTGGGAATGTTAGTAATGTCAAGAGTGTATCCTCTTGAATGGGAGTTATGGAACAATTGTTCCATTTCCCTCCTTGTTTTCAGTAGAGTAGGGTATTTCATTTTCTTTAGAAGGATCTCAAATCTCTCTGATTTCAACAGTGTAAGTAATGGATCAGAGCAGAGGAGTTGAGTTCTTAGATTCTCGTCGAGCATCTTTAAAACGTTCAGATTCATTGGTGACTTTCCAGCACCAGTTAGTCCTCAAATCTTTACTGGCCCAAGAAATGTTCAGAGACAACCGGTTACTGAAACAGCATTTTTTTCTTTGTCATGCAATTTGAACCAGATAAAAAAAGAAAATTGGTGCATGATTCCGTCTGGTTAAATGCTTTAAATATACACTGCTATTTCTTGGCCCCACACCAAAATTCTCATTGAATGTGATTAATGGAAAGAATCTTTAGTGTGCATTAGCAAAAGCCATATGCAATAGTCAACATAATAAAAAAATTCTCCTTCTCTCTCTCTCTCTCTCTCATTTTATATAATTCCTCTGGATATTCCAGCAACGCCAACATTTTGAAATTAGACCTGACATGACACGCAGGGCCTAAATTCTTAGGTAACCTCCATTTCCGGAAAGGTTGTTGAGAATCCAGACTCTAGGGGTTGAATCTCACGTAACCGATTTGGACGGTGTTGAGAAATTTCTCCCATTTTTTATATTATTCTCCTAAAGAGATGAGTTCTTTAGTTCATGCCAGACGTCTATTCATTTTTATAATTTTATGGAACTGTCAGTGTGTGTTGTCTATTTTCTGGAGTCCACAAATATTTCTCTTCATTGCCTCCTGCCGTTGTTATATAATTATCACCTCAGATCAATATGAATATCGACCGTACTGTCATACTTTTATGGGTCAGTTTCCCCCTTGACTGTGTTGAAAGTTGAATGAGTTGTCCCTGCTGCCTGGTGCTGCCCTTCCTCTAAGCGTAGATTCATTTGTGGTCGAGGTCTTTACCCACGACCCTTAACAAGTTTCGATGTTACTCCGTATTTCTAAATGCGTTTCCGTCCTTCCATCTGCTTTTATTTTTGGAGGCATTTATGCCAGACCTCATAGCGTGTGTTTGTCTTGATCTGTTTATAATTTTCTGAAAGGCTTATAAGCTCAGGTGAACTTATCAAATGTTTATATGCAGAACGTAAACCACAGTTGTGACTTCTAAAACATAATTAGTTCAAAACATTTTCATTAGAAGTAACGCCCCTTTTCCAGGGGGAGATCATAAAAAATAGTGAGTGGGGGTTGTCATTTAACATTACCCATAGAGAGAGAGAGAGAGAGAGAGAGAGAGAGAGAGAGAGAGAGAGAGAGAGAGAGAGAGAGAGAGAGAGAGAGAGAGAGAGAGAGGCTGCAATCTTTCATTTTTATTGTACTTGCTATCTGTTGTTCCTCCAAATGGTCTCTTCACTCATAGAGGCCATGTTCAGTAGCCTTTGTTTCTACAGTGATCACTCCATTTTTCAGTTGTACTTGCCTCCCCTTAGTTTCAGTCTCTTTCCTGGAAGTTTTAGCATTTCTGGGACTTCGTGAAAGATCAGTTTCAAAAGTTTCCGTGTCTGGGCATTTGCAGAAAGATTCGCAGTTCGTTGTTTTGTGACATTGTGCAGAATTATTACTGTATTTGCCCTTCAAATTGTTTGTGAATGTGTGGCTTTGCTATGTCGCTTTTGTATACCCAAGAAGTAAATTATATACCTGGTTGTAAGTCGCCTTTGTGGATTGCAGCTGGGATTATCTCCCCTCTCTCTCTCTCTCTCTCTCTCTCTCTACGCTTAGTCAAGACTAATGGCATGTCAGTTTATAAGATTTTACGCCTGAGTCAAGTGATGGTGAAGTTTTGTTCACCTGCAGCCTATATCATCCGAGCCTCGATAAGTTTTAGTGACTGGTCCTGTTACTGATTTCCGTGAAACTGTAAACAACCTTAAATGTCACAAGTTGTGGAAATACTTCGTTTGAATAATTTTTTTTTTTTTACCAACTTCAGTGCTTCGTTATTTCCTGCTGTTAACGTGTAATAAGTATATATATGCCGGGTTGTCTTTATACATTGCATGGTGATTCTACGCCATCAGCTTTGCAAGAATGAGGAAATGAATCATTAGTTTGGCTGAAGTTGAGGAAACGAATCATTTATTTTGGCAGAACTTTTTGTATCAATAATTTATGATTGCTTTTATTTTGGATTGTAGGATATTTTTCCTCGAGGGTTTCCTCAGGGTAAGGTTAACTTACAAGTCCCTTACCGACGAAGTCTGGGTCTGGTTTTTCTGTTTGTACGTCCTTGTTGAAGGGATGTCAGTCGAACTTAGAACAAAGATACTCTGTAGTACCTAGATGTTCAAGGTGGTGGTTTTAAGTTGGTCAAAAACAAAGGTACTGTCATACCTAGATGTTCAAGGTACTATGTTTTAGATGCAAGGAGGGTTTTTTAGTCAAACTCTTAGTTTTTGCAAATTTTAGTAGCTCTCGGTGTTTTGGAGAAGGTGTTAGCAGCCTTCACTGGGACCCCCACCCTTTTGTTTGCATAGAGACATGATTTTGTGCCACTATTGACAGTTGATGGTAATTGTTTTAGCAAGGAGGACTTTTTAGAGGTTTGTGTCAATACATTTCTTGTTGGTTACGCTCACTCTTATAGTGCTTTTGACAGTACGTTTGAAATTCCAGTTGCAAGAGCTTTTTACTTGAGCATTTGAAATTGCAGGACGTCCCTCTACATTGGTCCTCGTTAGCTTGCACTTGGGGTGACTTCCCTGATTGAATCAAATTCTCTGTTTTAATGATCTTAGACCAAACTCCATTTAGGAGACCAAACTTCGTTTAGGGTCTTGTAATATTGGCTTAGTTTTATGAACCTTTTAATTTTATATGTACGCTCTCTCTCTCTCTCTCCTGTTGTTTTCGTTGGACGTTTATGTTAGCACTAAAACCAGTGATTCGAAGTGAAGGCAGTTGAGGCTGTTCAAGTTACGTCTGCACTTAAGTTTTATAGTGATGACGGAACTGTTTAGGTTTAAATGGATGTCCTTTTGATTTTGATAAAACACTGAATATTTCTAGAATTTGATGGACGCGGCTAATTTCTTAGAGGTATCAAAGTGATAAAAAATTTGATGTTAAAATCGAAGAAATACTCAATTGTTGGTAACAGTCAAGTCAAAGGTTTTTGTTATGTATGGACTCTGAAATGCTCTTTGAATCTTTTTTTTTTTTCACTCAGTCCATTCCTCTGCTGATTGGAAACGCCAGGGAGGCGTGATTTAATAATGTGTTAAAGGAATCTTGGGCAGCCATGCAAACTTTTTAAATTAAGCATCTGGCTTTTGCTAGTCTCATCGTATGTTTTGAAATTATTTGAAATGGTGTTTAGTCTGCATATACGAGTAGCAGGCCTGGCCCTATCGACGAAGTTGAAGCAGCCCTTGGTGTGAGGCTTCTTATGTCGTTCAGCTTGTTTTTATTGGAGGTTTTTCTAGCAAGATGTCCAATATGTGAGCTTTTGTTAAGTTTTAGTTTCGGGACAGCATTATCAACTCGTTTTATAATTTACTTGCAATGACATGCGTTTGCAAACAAGATAAAAAAGATCAGGATAAAAATAAAAAAGCTGCTTTATTCAGTCTGAAGTGGTTAAAAAAATGAAAATTACGTGATGTACAATTTATTTTTTAATCATTATATTTCTTAAAGTTGCATATAATAATACACCTATTAATGAGGTCAATCTATTTTACAGGGGAAGAGCCAGAGGACTACTGATTGAGTAAAGTGTGAGTCTAAATTACAGGTTAAAAAAAATACAGGATAAAAAAATTTATCCTAAAATAAATTTTTTTTTATTACAGGATAGGTGGTTTTTAGATTCAAGTTTTGTAAATGTAATTTTGTTTAGGATAAAAGGTTTTTTTTATCCTGATTATTTTTTTATATAATTTAAAATGCAATTTAATGATTTTTTTAATTATAATAAAATAGATTCTTTTGAAATGCCCTGATACATTTTAATCTGCATCTGACCAATGTTTTAAGGGGAAAATACAGGACATCAGCGCCAGAGGAACTCCTTATTTTACATTTTACAAACCAAGGACAGATTTCAGAGAACTTGTCATTTTACAGGGGGAGAAGGGACAGATCAGTTGCTTGAGGAATTTCCTGTGAGCAACAGGGGACGAAATGACCAGGGAAGATCAGCGCCCATGTAACTCCTTTCATTTTCCACGTCCGTCAGAACCACAAAGAATCGGTTCCAGAGGAACTGTCATTTTATCAGATACCTGAAAAGTTCATTGGACACGTTATTCAATGTCTAATTACTCCTGTCGTTATTGTAATTTCTTTGGCTAGCTTAGTTAACACAAAATATTGCCAGTAAACCAGGGCTGTTAAAATAATATTGCATGGACATATCCATGACCTTTGACGTTTTTTTTTTTTTTTGCTGTGGGCCGGCCGTGGTTGCTGCCAGGTCTAGGCTGGTAAGATTCCGTTTTTAGCTGTTTTTGCATGAAAGCATATGGAAACTTTTTAATAATAAAAAATTACAAGTTAACATTTTGAGCTGTAACTTTTTATAAAAACTGATACACATTTATCAAACCTTTGTTTTTATAAACCAAGTTACCAATACTGGGCTTTATGTCAATCATTATTAACTACATATTCAATATACACTAGATGTTTCTGAATAGGATTCTACATTATTAAATATTAAGTTTTTTAACAAGTTTTTGTTCAACCTTTTGTGATCTTATATTTAACGAGGTTTGTTCAACATTTTGTGATCTTAACAGGGTTCGGTCAATATTGTTTTTTGTTGTTTAATATTCTGCGGTACCCTGTTAGTTCAATATTTTGGTGAAAATTTAACTACGATATATTTTATTAAATATTACACTAAATATTACAAGTTAATAGTTAACAAGGTTTGTTCGACATGTAGTTACTTTAATTAACAAGGTTTGGTCAACATTTTGTGATCTTAAATTAACAGGGTTTGTTCAATATTTTTTTTATTAAATGTTACTTAAATTAATAGGTTTTGGACAATATTCAATGCGGTACCCTAGATGTTTGTTCAACATTTTTGAAAATTTAACTAAGATAAAGACGTAAAACAGTTTACAGCAATATAGATAAACGAAACTACACGATAAAGAGCTAAACTACAACCTTAACAGCAGTGTTTATATCAAACTTAAATTAACGTAGGCGTAGGAGTAACAACATTGATATAACCTGTTAGTTCAATAAACATAAAATTGATAAATTATTTGGGACTGTTTTGCTAACACTGCTAATAAACGTTACCCTGAAACTAAAGTGAAGTAATGTGGCTTCTTCGACCTCTATGAAATCGGAACAATAGCTATTTGAAAGACCTCTGCGAAATCGGAACAATAGCAATGAATTTGCAACAATAGTTATTTCAAAAACTAAAATGTAGACGATGACGGGAATTGATCAGGAGAGAATGGAAATTTCAACTTTTGCTCACTGAAACTGACCAAGAGATTTCCTTTAGCATTTCTTATTCAAATAAACTGGTTTCAATTATATTTAAGAATTTACCGCAATCATTATGACAATACGAGTTACTTGATCTACACTAGAATCCATTTGCCCTTTACGGTAATATTGTAAATTTACTATGCATTATGGGGAATTTTAGACTTACAGTAAACAATACTCAGAGTATTCAAATAGACACCAAAATTTGGCCCATCAAATTCGCACGGAGAAAAACACATAATTGATATAAAAACTCATTAAAGCATCCTGGCTAACTCAATCTGTATTCGTTCGTTCCCTTCATTAGAAACAGACCTTCCGTGATGTATTTCTGCAATAATTCATACATCACAAACTGCGCTTGAACACCCATTCTCAAGGTATGCACATTCAATTAGTGAGTCATTTACATATATGTTTGTACTTTAAGTGCACACCTTTGGACATTATAACCTCAATACCTTTACACACAAAAACACACACACACGCACACAGAGAGAGAGAGACAAATTATAAATTATTGGTGGCAGTACATGAACATGCAAGTAAACAATACAAGGAGACGTAGGCTTACACTAATTACACAATGCAGAATGACAGTCCTTTGATTATTCAGAAGGGAATAAAAGTAGTACAGCATTCTTTGTGTTAGCTTTTCATACTGTAGTTAAGAGGTTTTTAATTCCAACAACTATAAGAGGCTCTTCATTCCAACAACTATAAAGACCAGTACTTTGGGTTATAGTTATGTAAACGTTTATCTTATGTCTACATTGACAGAACAGAAGAAAGATTAATTGGAAAGACAAATAACTTGAAGAGTAAACCTAGCCTTGTCTTTATTTCAGTTCCACGATCAACCACACTTGACGATTCAATCTTGTGGTACACGTTTCTTAAAGTTCATACCATAACACTATTGATTGCCGAATTACCTAAAACTCTCCCAACGCTGGTTCTGTAACACTTGCTGACAGCATGTTCGATTTCCCTTTACCGTCACCACTCGGCATAGTATCTGACAAGTATCCCACTTTCTAATCTAACACAGTATCGTATCTTTCAACTAAATTCGTATCCAACTAAAGCCATGCCCCACAAATTCGGTTAGAGGAATGTGACAGTTTCCTTAATATCTTTTTATCGTCTTATAATCTTTTTATTTCAAAGAAGTGATTCTTTAATTGACTGAACGAGTCACGAAACTTTCTTTGGGGAAATACAGTGAATGATTGATTCACTCAGAGCGTGAAAAACGAAACTTTCTGATTAGAGATGGGCGACTAATGAATAAACGGCACGTGGAAGAATAAGTGACCTGAGAGACTTCATTTACTCACTGAAATTAATTTCATTAACTAATTCTTCAGTTGTCCTCAGGACTCGAACTCGGGCCTGATGAGCGACAACTCTACCGACTCGTCCAACGAGGAACTACGACCTAAATTAACAAAATGATCTTTCGAAGGTGACAAGGAAGGACCGGTGAAATTATAAAAAAGATTGCGTCTCTATCAAAATACAAAAAAGAAACCCGATCGTAAGAAAAGGTGTGCATTAGAGAATAGTTTATAACAAAATGAAAAATGAAACAAACGGAACTCGAGAAAAGTAATGTCTGTTGTGACAACAAACCTGGATAGCGAACTGAAAACTGCAGATTGAATGCTAAGGGCAGGAAACGAAAAGCCATATTGCGAATGGCCTTTTACTCAACGGATATGTTCCCTTGTCCCTGGCAATTGTAAAATATAGCAACCAGTGCCGGGCTTATTTAAAAATGACAAAAATAACAAGAGTGATAAAAGTAAGTTTTTTCCAACAGACTTGTGAGTGCTGAAATCAGCAGTCTCTTCCAGTCTATGGTCAAAATGACACTAACCAACAGTGCTTATTCTCCTCTTTTCTCAAACAGCACACGTGCTCATGAAAAGGAAAACGCACTGCAACACCAACAAAAAAAATTTGTCAACTTAACGAATAATCATCAGTTACTCCGGTCAAGAATACGGACAAAGAAACCATATACAAGAATTTTACGATAGAGGTAAACATTCTGAATATCGATTGATTAAAACCGTTCTTGACTATTCATGCCAATCAACTACATGATAGAAAGCAAACAGCCCATTAAGTATTTCATATTCCTTTGCAAATTCCTATGGTTGCTGGAGGCACCTAAGCATCAGCTCATGGACAGACTATTGGAACTACCATTCTTCTCTAAAAATATGTATGAAATTACAGACATGTTCATCTCAGGCTGATCAAGGCATCAACCAACCTGTTTTATCACGAGAGAGGAACAGGTCCTTTCTATGTGGGAAAGGTAGATGTGATGGAGTGGGACAAACAAATGAAAGAGTATTGATTAAAATGAAGGTAAAACAAGTGTTCTCGTTATACTGGTCGCAACCACGAAAACCAAATGAGAAAGAAGTTGGTAAAATGCTGGCATGGAATACTGAAAATAATTTTATAAACAGCATTAAGGAAAGTTTTCTGTTGATATACCATAAAATACATAATACAACATACACGACTCGAAATGATCTGACAGTGAGGAATAGAAAAGGACGAAGAAAAAGAATAAAAGCATGGAAACTAAAAGAAAGAAAATCTAAAAGAGTATATTAAGAAAAATTGCCTATAAATATAAAAAAATGCATATATATGCCATATAAAATGGGACATCGGGAGACATTGTAGGAGAATCAAGATGTACAAAGGCCTATAGGAGGGACAAAGACAGCCTTGAAACAACAAGATAAAAGGAAGGCTAAACCGAAAAGTAGATAGCACGGGCAAATGGGAGGAACTGAATCAGATCAACACATTAGAAGGAAATGAAATATATTAAGAAGAGCAAAATGGCATGGGAAAGATGAAAATGGAGAAAAACGAAATGAAAAATCCAGTAAAATATTTGAGGAGTGTTGTGAATATTGTCTGAAAAAAATTAAGATACACCAGACGGTGCTACATGATAGAGGGGCCAACACAGAATAAATCATTAACGAGACTAAAGGGGGTGCTTTGAGAAGAAAAGTGTTAATCTCCTAGGGCCACCAGGAATAATAATTTCCTAAAAACAACTAGTGAATCAGCCACTTAAGAGCTGACCAGAATACAGGTACTGTGTTGGAAAACCTGATAAAGAAATCGAAAGGACCAGAAGAATGGGAAAAACAGTAAGATGATAACCCTGTGTAAAGGATATGAGAAGAAATCGTAGCATGTAAAGGGGAAATTATTCCACATATCTGTGGAATGTAATATAAAATCTAGGCTAAAGGCCAAGAGCTGGGATTTATTAGATCATTCAATGCTGAAAGGGGAACTGAGAGTAAAGTTTTAAACCTCGCAGTTGCACTATAACACAATTGTTAGAAGAGGGTGGAAAGAGAATATGAACGGAGGAACAGTAAAAGGAATGAAAGTGGGTAGAGCTAAGGGACAAAGTGACACTGCAAAGAACACTAAGTAATGCCTACGGTGCACCGTGTGAGGTGCACTGATGGCACTGCCCCGCTACAGGTCCCACATATCTGTAGATCTTGAGAGGTTATGGAAAACCAAAACACTTTTAGAAAGACATTGTTAAGGCAGATAGTACCAATGAGACTCGCATAGTTACCATTCCACAAAACAAGAGTGAAGACAGTGGATGGCTTGTCCAAGGAATTCAAGATAAATGCTAATGTCACTAACGGTCACCCGAGACTAATTGTTTATCTTAGTAATGGAGAAAATACTGATAGATACAGAAAGGGTGGTCCCTGGTAAATGCCTGTGCAAATAACTCTAGTGTTTACGGCAGAGTTAGATGAGTTTGTAATAATGTTTGAAAAATGGAAGAGTGGAATGAAAATGAGAGATTAAGATCAACAGATCATATGGAAACGAAGCATATGTAAAGTTTATCAAGAAGGTAGCCATGTGAATGCAACACTATTTACCCAGTAACAGATTGCAATGCCAGAGATGGTCATGACTGCAAAATATGCAAGTAAGGGACTTTTCGTGACGATGCATCGGCACAATAATACGGATGGAGATGGAGAAGGGACAACTTACTGTCGTAACAAGGCAGGTGTTGGGGACACTGGACTTGAGGAGCGTTGAGAGGTTATTAACGATGGGGACACTGGAAATGGAAAAAAGATTTGAAAGGTTAGTCAGGGCAAGAAGAGCCTTGTATTGAAGAAATGGAAAATGGATGCTGACAGAAAAAGACCTCCTAGTCAGTGCAGTGGAAAGATTTATGAGGTGATTCATAAACTGAGATGGTCCGGGTATAAGATAAAAGTTACTGAAAAAGGCAGAAACATGGATGCTGACTAAAGGTATAAATGATGATGGGAACATTTTCCTATCTCCAAGAGAAACCGATGTCAGTGCAGACTCCGAAAGATATTAATTAAAAAAAACAATAAGTGCTTTGAGTCTGTGCACCCTAGTCACTGATGATTGAAACAACGAAAAGATTTCTCTCCCAGGTTGTACGTATGTTTGCTCTAAGAAGCTAGTTTACTGACCGTGCCTTACTAATTTGGTTCTGAGCAAACTAGATTAACGCAGAATTATTTTTTGAACTGTTTAACTTCGTTTCCTTTTTATATATCAGAATGGTCAAAACCCTCAACAAGGTGAAAGCTTTCCAGATCAATTTATTTTTAGTCGAACGGGAAAGAAAAGACAGTAACCATCAAAGCACATGGAAATTCAGTTTCCTGCAATAAATATTCCATGATAAAAACACTCTTGATGAATGACACTGATACAGCTGAAGAAGCACTACGTAAACACTATACCCTCTTACAAAATATAAACACTGTACCAATCACTTCATGTTTATATCAATGGGCTTTCTTTAACGTTTAGATTTACACATCCATTCATTCCCTATTAGACATGGTAAAACTCATTCTTTATTGACTTTGAATTATCTTCTTAAGTTCTGCATCAAATTCAATATCAGTTATTTTGATTTCAAGCCTATTTTAAGATTTACCGTTTTAGTACCAGTCATTGACTGTCAGAAACTTATTTGACCAACTAAATTATAATGTTAATCTTAATATTAAAACTATTTTTGACTTGAATTGCTTCCAACAAAAGTTTGATCAGAAGAAAAATGGTTTATATCAGAGTTTTGGTCTTTAGTTTCCACACCCGCAATTCTCAGGAAAAAATGATTAACTTTATCCCTTAGTTTAATGGTCAATGGGACTACTTCGTTCCAAGCTTCTCTGTCACAAAGAAAACATATTCAAAATTTGCATAGCTATGATTCAATACCCCGAAAAAAAGTTTCAGAGCTTGACATTAAGTAATAAATTTGAACTTTTAAAGCCTAAAATTGTGCCCTAATGAAGAGATGCATTTTTCAGTTTGACCAAAATTGCGTCACTTTTTACGAAGTCAATACCTAAACAAACACATTGTTTGTGTAAACTTTGATTTTTAGAGAAATTATGCTGCTTTAAGGAATGTTAGGTAATAAGAGTTTCTCTTCAACTATGCACTGGTCACCTAATTAAGTCATATTATATACATATACCATCACCACGACTTCAACGACAACTACAGAGGATAAAAGGTGAAAGGAAAACGCGGAAAACTGCAACAAATCTATTAGAAATACGACAATGTCTACAATAGGAATAAATCGACATACATTATGATTCCTTACTTTGGGTATATTCTGTTGTCGGACGCCAACATTCATCTTGTGTCATTATCATCAAATCCCAGGTTCTCAGGAAGGCCTTCACTGAAAGAGAATGAAAATATCTTACACTTGCTTTCAACTCGATTCATGACAAGACCAGTGTTCTACAAAAAACTAACATTTCTAAAAAACTGGATATAACGAGATGCTAAAATTCATATCTTCTGTGTAACAGCAAATTCACTTTGAATATTCTCAAAGTGACACATTCCTTTAATATGAGAATTCACGTTATGCAATCGACTATTCAAATATAGACCGAGTAAATGGGGGCCTGAAACCAAACAGTCTTAAACCCTATCAGTAGTAATGATCAACACTCGACGACTCCTTTCCATTCAAGTTTAACTAAGATTTCTGAGAAAGTGCTCTAGCATGAGCAATATATCAGTAGGTATCCACTTTACCAATAATGAACCAAGGACGATCTACCATGTCAGAGGTAATCGAAAAAGTGCATAACCAGATCCCCCAATTGAATTTATATACTAAACTTCCTTGGTCGGCATTCCCATCTAAAAAAAAAAATAAATAAAAAATTAACATTGACCTAATTGAGTCATATATGAAAAAATAAGATATTTTTAGTGTTTCAAACAAAGATTGTTTTACGGGCCAAGAGTTACATATCACGACATGTGAAAATTTGGATACTGAAGTCAATTAAATTCCTTTCCAGCAAAAAAGAAACAAATATCTGCATTCTTGACAAAACCCCTATATAGCTATACCACCAAGTTTAACCCTTTTACTTCCTAGCTTCATCAAGGAAGGTCACTGAGGGAGCCTTTATGAAACATTTTCCTTCTTGTTTCAATGCACCTCTAAGGGGTGCACTTTTCCTACATCACCACCACGTAAGCCCCTCTACCGTTCTCCCAAACACTAGCACTTCCCTGACGCTGACCTCTACGGCGTAGGACCCTATCGGTTCTATGCCACCATCTATCCATCCATTGTCATCCCATTTCATCCGACACCCCTAACATTCATCCCAATTATCTTTCTTCCATTCTTGCAGAAATTTCGAATCCTGCTCTATTTTCTAAACGTAAAGGAGACCAGACTAACTCTGATTATCTCATAGTGCATCTGCATTCAAGTCCCTGGTTTTCAGGTTTTTCTCTATTTATTACACCTTTCAAACCCAAAATTGAACCTATTCATCAATTTCCTTTCCATGTAAAAAAAAAAAAAAAAAGAGCGACACTGAATGACCGTTTTCAGAAAACCAAGTAATTTAACATCATTGAAATTCCTGAACAGTGCCTTATAGAGTTGGATAAAATCTATTCAAATAAAAAAAATTGAAAATGGCTTATATAACAATCTAAAAGTCCAGCTAACTAAAGCTTTACTGATATCTATATTTCTGTATGTCCCCATCTTATGGCAAGAAAAACAGTTTACAAAATCCTTCACAGATTAGAAATGGTTTAGATATTTCAGTTACCTTGGTCAATAGTTGAATAAGCGACAGTCGGTAGCTATATAAAGTTATTCAATTAATTTCAGCGGAACATTTGGCTCACAGGATTCTCAGGATGGTGGAGATCAACTGGCGAGAGGTAGTTCCTCTCTCTATCGGTCTGAAAACAAAAGATTTTCTTTACTTGAATATACTAACTGCCTTGAATTTCAAGCAGATAATTTGTAAGCATACCCATACTACTTACGGCAAGGAGTTAAATCTTAGTGTTTAACTATCACGAACTAAAAATAAAATAAAAACATAAAACTGAAACGTTCATTTCCAAACCTTTAGACACTTTGGTATAGAAACAACATAACTGATTTTCTAAGGCCATGTACATGAAAGAACACCTATTTTTGCTCTAAGTACCTGTCTCATTACTTCGAAAACTGTCAAGAGACAAGAATGATCTTTACCAACGCTGGAAACAAAGTAGATCCGACCGTTGCAGCCTTCATAAAACTCATCACGGGAATCACTCGTCCATTGAGGCCAACATTTCATCATCATAAAGAGTACAAAGCACCACTTTACTAAAAGACGTCAAATACAAAAAATAAAGGCGAAAAATTAAAACAAGATGAAACTAAAGGCAAACTATTCAAGAATTGCTAAGAAAAAGATGGTTATTAAAAAAATTATGAACTGTATCCCACTTGATGGACTGAAAGAAGGGCCTTACAAAATAAGTGAAGATGACGTCACATCCTCCTCCTCTCCTCCTCCGTCTTTTGCCTTCCCTCAAGACAAGCCGAGACCTCCTTTATGAGCAATAAGAATATATTCCCTCGTTATTTCACGGAGAGAGAGAGAGAGAGAGAGAGCGAAGGCACATCAGAATAACCCATTTATTGATTATATAACTAATCCCGATCAGATTAAGAAATAGAATCATCGTGTCACATCCACCTTAACCACTATTGCAGATAGCCACAGAGGCACCCTTGAATTTTATTCATACACTTCTGGATACACTTCCTTAGTAAAGAACCTTCTACCTTCACTGGTGGGGAGAAAGTGTCACCAACTAGGGGGTAAAGGAGACGCTTGAAATGTCACAGTCGTTTTTGAAAGTCTTAAGTCTTTCAGCATAATTTAATTCTAAGGACAATTCACTAATTATTCTGGAAACAGGGGAATCATGCGCCCATTGGTCTCACCAAAAGACTGGCGCCTTTTTATATAATAATTTGGGAAATTTCACCTCATGATTTGCATAAGGCAAAATGTAGTCATATTAGGTGCAAAACAAGTAAATAAATTAGATTTATCACTTGATAAATGTATCGACTGCAAGAAATGATCCTCGTGATTTCCCAAGCTATGAAAGGTATTCAAATACCCACATGTTATGGTTTTATGGAACTAAAAGCCCTATTTGAACCATGATGCCGTGATGATGCTACGGTTGCATCAAATCCAAAATCTCCTTACGTAGCTAGTGCACACGGAGAGGAAATACATTATCAGGCCAAATGTCCCTCTGCCAGGGGCCATCGGTTAGGCTACACTCCAATTGGCAGAGTTTTGTATATACAAGTATTAGCACTCAGCCTGTTACAGGTAGTGGAGCTGGTACCTATTTTTTCCAGGGTAAAAATTAGCAGTTGGAATTGAAAACCTGATAAAGATAAGGGATTACAAAATGAACATATCAGGTTCGAAATTTATTAAGAATTACTTTTGGAAAATGAAAATTAGGGAAATAAAAATGCTGCAAAATGAAGAAAAAACGTGTGATATTAAATGTCAGAAAACCTACTTGCTGTCACGAGGTCTCACTGTGCATCCGCACGGACGGCCTCAGGTTCTAGGGATTAAGATCACTACCATGGTTAGGCTCGGTGTCATTCACAATTACTCATAACTATCTTGATTTCAATGGCATGAATCATGAACAGTCCTTGAAATGGAAGTCGAGGTTTCGTTTATTTTATTTCCATTAACACAGTATTGACTATATTATGTTTGATAATTATATTCCGCCGAAGAACATTTAATTCAAAATTTTCATTATTTCTAAGCTGTTATTCTACCCAATGATGCAGAAGTGCATGTTAGTCATAAGTATTTATCATATGAAATGTAAAACTGAGTGAAACTAAAACAGTCAATTTCAACTTGTCACAATATTAATAAGTTATGTAACAAATAAATAAGCGGTAATTCTAAGGTGCACCAGTTGTCTGCCTGGATGAAAGGCACAGGCCCCTTTTAAATTTGAATTTGGAGTTGACGTTTTGGAGGGAGCAGGTGGACCATTTAACTGACTTTTATTTTTGCTTAACAGACATGACATTACAGCATTTTTCTCCATCCATTTTATTACATTGCTAACATAAACATTGTAATTGACCTTTGAAGGCTTGTTAATACAGCGGTGCCAATTCGGGTTCCCTGCACAGGACATAACCGAAAGTGTTCAAAGGTAAATTCTCCAGTCTGCTATTCGTCCTGTTGGGCATTCTACTGATATACTTGTCCCTCAGCCTCCATCAGAAACATTGAACAATGAAATATTGAGCCAGGATAAACCTTTTATGAGCAGTTGAGCATGAAACAGAGTCTCATAACACAATAAACTGAATGACCTGGTTCGTGAACCAAACAGCAGAGTGAACTGCAAGAATGGAATTTGTTGGATGAAGATGTCTACAACATTTCGATTGGACACTATTCAATGGAGAAAATTCTCTGTTTTTTTCGAGTTGGGGCGAAGTTGTTGAGATAAACAAGTGACAGTCAACAGAGTTATTTATTGATGGATCGCCTTATCCGCATTTTTGAAATATTCTTGGCACACTCAGTCTTTAAAAGTATTTGTTCTGGCATTCTAGTCAAATGTTGAACATGAATGCTTATGCAGATCTGAAAGTTGTAGCCACATGGGTTACAGAAAATATAAAAGAATATTACCAAGATTAAAATCTTGTAAAATAAGTAAAATAACATAAGCAAATGTCAATTGCCATGAAAAAGTCATTTTTCCATTATTACTCACTAGACGGAACACCAGCATGATAATACTACTCTCTAGAATCAGTTGCAAAGGCAAAGAAGGTGATTGGCTCACCTGTAAGACCGCGCAATACGTGATAGGGCCTGGAATCAACAGTACTAGTAATGCATGAAAAGTGTTTTTTGGAATGGTTCCTGCTGTCCATTTATTCGAAACCATTTTTTTATGCTTGTTTTTCGTGTTCTAAATGACATATATAAGAAGGAAATACAACAATAAGGTGTCCAAACCATTTTCCCAAGTTATTTACCACACCTAAAACAACCAACGAATCACCAAGTTGATGGTCCCCCATTTTAATGTTAATTTTGATGGGATGTTTGAAAATACCGTTAGCTATTCTCGTAAAAATTAATGTTTTACCCTAAATTTACCTTGTATTAAAATTTTTAGTATAAAAGATTCCCAACATGAAACTGGTCCCTTAAATGCTTGGTATATTTGGAATCAGTCGTTGCAAAACAGTTTTTTTACAACCATGAAATTTACAGGTTAATTACAGCCGAGCGACAAAATATTACTTTAAATTCTTGTTCAGCAGCTAAAGTTCTATAGAAAAACGTCAACTGCCATAGTCTAGCTCACCGCGGACAGCCGGCCTAGATCTACTAAATAAGCTATTCCTTAATACTGCGACAGGAATTTGAAAAGAAAATCCACATTTTTACAAGAATTCCAGAATTTTTACTCTGATCCCCGCTCCTGGGTTCCTGGATACAGCCTTGACGTATACTTTGTTTCCAAAATATCTATTTCCACCAGTACCCTGAACAAACTTGAAGACAACAGAAACTGAATCACATCTTGACACAACAGCATTCAAACTTTCATCGATTTTTTGGCCAGTAAAATAACCCTTGATTTTCTAGATAAAGTAGCCATCTTAAGCTTGCGATACCGTGTTGACTGAACGATTATGTTCATTGCAAAAATCACTATCAAATAAAACCCTGCTTTCATGCCTGATGTAACGCCCACTTCACCAGGTCTCGCTGTCATTACATTACGCTTTCAACTATTGAGCACAAGGACTTTCCGGAGGATTGGGAATTGTGCCCTTCTTATTTCCCTTGCATTAACACAGAGCCTTTTAAAATTTTTGGACTACTCATACGAGAAAGATCCCGCGCTGCCACAAAGCCATCTTCAATGAACAACAACAAATAAATAACCTTCATAGGAGAACCTAAGACTACAGTGTTTTGAAGTTTTAACATTTTGACAAACTTGTATGAAACAGTGTTGAAATATCTTAAAAGTTTGCGATAAAGGTAAAATGGTTTTTAAAAACTAATCTATGCAATACTTCTGCCTCCTGTCTCAAAAATCAGTCTACAACTGAGGTGCACAATAACGACCAATCATTATGTAACTGGAGTTTGAGGGGCACGAAGGATATTAATTGATTACTAACTCCATTTCAATAAAATGGTTGCTTCCTCTAAGCTGCTGGTCTTCGTGTCAGAAAAGCAATGTTGAACTTGGTCACAGTTTCCAAAGGAATCCCAGACCCCCATGACACAAAGTAGAAGTTGGGTAGGCGAGAATTGGCCTTGTCAGTGCCTAAATGCTTTATCACCTTGCCGTTCTCATAATCATCATCATTAGCGTTTTATGTCAGATTTTCTTTAACTGATCTATGCTTCACATCGGTCTCCCCTCCCCTCCCCTCCCCCTACCAAAAAAAAGAAAACTACAGCAGACATTGCGAGATAGCGTATTGCAATAGATTACAATGAAGTAACAAGCACAATGAGTCTAAGAAGCAAATAAGTCATTTTAGTTCAAAAACACATGGGCTCCATTCACAATATATTGATTCCATGCACACTGCAATGAAGCATCGCTCTAGTTGGAGTTAAACATAACTGGCGACCCAACAATCATGACTGAAGGCCAAATTTACGCAGGCTATGCTGGAGATCTCCTTTGGCTAGTTTTGGGATCCTAAGCTCTAGCATTTATCTATTGCAAAGGCTGATAGTTTAATACACATGAAATTCAGCGTCCTTCACCGGTACTATAATATACTATCAGATACTCTCATATACGGATAAAATTCCTCACCAAAGGCCTTCGGAAAGGAACATTTACAAGACTCCCACGGCCTAACAAACCTCCAGCTATATCACAAATTTCTGTGACCGTAAAACTATGCTTCTCACGCGTCTATGTTCGCGGAGTTCTCAACCACTACAGATTAACTCACCTTAATGAACACAAAAATCCTTTGATCACAAGAAGTCACTTTGTCACAACGTTGACGGAGGATCACAAACATGGCTCAACGAAGGCGCGGCTACCGTCTGACTGAAAACCTTCCAGTTCCAGATCTCTTTTAGCCAATCACAAGTGTCCATTCAACACCCTCGAAAAGAAGAGGTGAAAGCGACTCCTGATTGGCTAAGAGAGAGAGAGAGAGAGAGAGAGAGAGAGAGAGAGAGAGAGACTCATTTACTGTTGTTTATGCCTTCAATATTCTTTTGCAAATGACACAAGGGAAAATATTCCGATATCTAAGAAGGAAAAGAATAAAAAAAAATGCAATTCCTCAGTCCCACTATAGCTTGCATTGATGTCTTCTCGACTTCTTCTTCCAGACCCTCTGGTCGTTCCGGAAACCACTGGAAGAAGTCACAGATACCAAAGCCTTCATTCCTGTTAACCTATACACGATTCTTTCTGCCCACCGGTCCGGCAACCTACTTGGGATCGAAATAAAGGGATCACATTCCTTGTCTAGCCTCGGGTTTCTGTACGAATAACAATATATAAAGTTTGATATGCACGAATGTTGTCATCAGTGTACGTCATAAAAAATCTTTTGATTAAATGACTAAATACAAGCATACTGATTTAAATTTCATATTTAACAATAAAACCCATATTTTTTATAACTGTGGATTATATAAAAATGAATGGAATACATGTAATTTTAGTATTATGCATGTAACAACCAAGCATCTGCAAACGATCAATTATTCTTCATTTATAAACTACAGATTACCAAAAGGATGATCACATTATAAAGGCCTTATCATCCTTTGTAATAATGGTATGTATATATATAAAATATATATATATATATATATATATATATATATATATATATATATATATATGTGTGTGTGTGTGTGTGTGTGTGTGCTTTTTATATATATATATATATATATATATATATATATATATATATATATATATATATATATATATATAATATATTCATTCCCACTCTCATCTTAAGATGGCTTTCAAGGAAAACATTTATTTACATATAGCTGAACAACTACTTGAGAAATTCTTTCACAGATTTGACATGGCTTTGAGGGTCTCGGTCAACTGTAGCTTGATCTGCGCTTTGATGAGTCTGCCCCTTGGGAGTGGCAGACTTTATGGCACTAAAGTTCATGTTACTTATCTGTGGAAGCTTGGGCAATGTGTCACAATGAGGCTTGAAATGGTTCAGTACAATGATCCTGCTGAAACGTCGACCAAGTTTAGAGACCCTATGAGCAATCATACTCGGTCTCTCTAGTTTGGCTTTAAATTACACTTTCTATACGACTGAAATTTAGGAAACAGGCTTAATGTCCTCCAACATACTGAAGAAGGGTGCAATATAAGTATAGTAATCTAGATTCACATTCGTTACTCCGAAGAGAGCTCATGTTTTCCAGCGCTTTGTATTATATAGGCCTAAAGCATCTGTGCGAGTGAAAGAGGAGAACTTACTGAGGTATCTGTCTACCGACTGCCTGAGATTGACGAGATCAGAACTAACACCATCCTGTCACCACTATCCTTAGAACATAACCTACAACACACAAAAAGCTAAAAGAACGTTCACAAGTCATTCACTGGTAACTGATTCTTCAGAAGTTCTAGTGGTACTGTATTATTTTTGGTTTTTTCCATTCACGTTTTTTTTATAAAGAGCAACAATATCCAAAATTTGGCAGTAGGGGGTGGGGGAGCCCCATCATAACTGAGTTACTAATTTAAAATCCTTGGCTCCACTCAGAAGGTCAAGTGTTTGTGTGTGTGTGTGTGAGAGAGAGAGAGAGAGAGAGAGAGAGAGAGAGAGAGAGAGAGAGAGAGAGAGAGAGAGAGACTGGGAAGGGGTGGGGCATTCGATAAATTTCTTATTTGGGACCTACGCCAGACTTTGCATTGTCTGTGTGAAAAAGTCTATGACGAAATCATGCACCGCCAGATTACTAATTAAATTTGCAAGACATTCTGCTCCCTCAGGCATTAATGTCCCTCAGTTCTACGTTGTATGAATATTTGAATATGCAGAATCGATGTTGGGTTTCCATTTCATCAGAGAATAAATCCTGGGCAATGACAATGTGCACATGAAATGAATCCCAAGTAAGACTGAAATTACTTTTGTTCTCTTTCTATTGGGTATTCTTCCAAGTATTAAATTTTCAGTCACTCTAAACTTGGAAACAAAATTTGGCATCTGGACATCGCAAACAGGCTTATGTTTACAAAGCATAAATTTGTACTTGATACGTGACAAGTATTGTGCGATTTGTTTATTCCTTTCGAATGCTGGTCTGTATTTGAGTCATTTATCAGTTACTAAAACCATATTTTGCGGAAATATGCATAAATTCATACAAATGCCCGTCCACTGTTCGATCCCGATCAGAGAAAATTATATGGGCCCATTCCCGAAAAATCTATTGAAGGCTACCTCCACTGACCTAATACATAAGGTTACACCGTAGTTCTCGTGATCAGGCTCTCATGATAACATTATCAGAAGATGGGCAGGGTCTCAGATCCGTCTGTCTGAAGCGATGGAAAAGTGGACTTCAAGGGTTTTTACAGGCTCATTCCATTGAAGGTAAATCCACAATTAGCAACAAAAACCAACTCTGCTATTGTTATTGATCTGGTTACAGGTAGTTCTCGTGAAGAGGCGATCTGTAATCTTAAAATCTTGCAAAGTGAGAAAGTAGTTCCTCTGCCTTTATTGATCTGGTAGGTATTCACTTCCCTAGAGTGAAGAGCATACCACTTCATAAAATCCAATCCCAGGGCCTTCCACTGCAACCAATCCATCCGTAACCATATGGTTGGTCAGAGTCAACTATTCTGAAGCAAAGGAAAAAAAGGAAGTTGTGACCGAATCTATGTATATCTTTTACATGTGGAGAAAAACAAATCTACCCTTCTCACTGTTTCATACAGTCAATCATCTATCCCTGTCCTCATAAAGTTCATGTCTTGGCTCTTACCATGTAGTTATAAGAGCAAAGAGGTTATTGTCTTGCAACCTCAAGACCAATAGCAACGTACTTTCTAGAAAAAAATAACTTTTATATCTCAGGAATATCTTAAAGCCCAAGTTGAAATACTACTATAACATTAACAATATGATGTAAAATCATAATGATAAAATCAAACACATGGACCACAGAACAAACTGTTATATACAGCTATGAAACTAAGAATCCCAAAGTGTTCAAGATAACATGCCTGTGAAACGATTAAAAATTGCTAAACTTCAATCCCTCATAATTCTCCCGTTCAATCCATTTTACTCAATGAGGAACTTACGAATGAAGTAAAGTTTCGGAAGAGCCTATCCTAACCAGGACACCAGCCTCTTATTCATAATGATACGATTTTCACCAGGATTGATGAATGTCGTTTAAAGGCTAACAACTTTAATCTCCGTTTTTCCTTCCTCTACCTAAAACACCACTAGCATTCAAACGCATAAAAGACTGTCCAGAGTTAACGAGGTTTTGTCTTTATGGCTTCTCTTGTAATGTGATAAATAATGGTTTTTACCATAGAATTCAGTAGGAATTATAGTTGAAGTTATACAAAAGTGTCCCAGACTCCATTTTTCCCAATAACTGTTTTTTCCTTTAAATTTTCACCTTTCCGTTTTCTGTTTGTTAGTTCAGCCTTTTTCGATGTGTACTTGCTAATTGCATTCCATATATTATTTGGGTATTGATAAAGTTAACTTCCCCTGGCAGATTTCACTGCGAGTGAGCAGGTTCCTTTCAGGGTTCCTATATCAAACAGGTTCAGCACCGGGGACAAACTGTGCATCATTATGGTTATTGATAGGAGTTAAGACCACTTATTGACGTCGTCCGTAACGGTTACAGTACACTTTCCCCATTTCCTCTTAGGTATCACTTCCACGCCGACTTCCTCTCACAGCAGCAGGCCATTACACCGTTTTGTTTGAAAACATTGCCAATTACGATAACGGGGATTCTGCTGTAGCAATAACCATGACTATGGTTACCTCCCCCTTCAACATCACCATCCTCTTCATCTTTTCCTTGTTCCATTGTTTAATAATGTAAAATATTTACCGCGCTTTGTAGGTTAATGAATGGCCTCGTCGCTGTCTTTTGAAATCCCCCTCCTCTTATTAAACACGCATCAAAAGGTCCAGGGTTGTTCTTGGTGTGTTTTAATTAGTGGACTTTAAGGCTTCTATTTCGTTGAGGGTCGGGTTTACCATCTCTAGACCTAAGGTGGGAAAAAAAAGTGTCTAGTGATTTGACGAACACGCAGCACTTGTTCAAAAATCATAAATAAAAACTTTCAAAGGGAGAGTTTAAAATTTTGTAATAAAAATATTACGAAGGCGTTATAAATATTTATCTACGTTCCCGAATGAACAATAGTAAATAAATAGATACAAAACCAATTTTAAATAAGAATAAATGCCTCGCGCTCATCTGCTCTGAATGAAGAGCGTCCTGAAAACAAGGAGAAATTGCAGGAGTCAATCGAGTTAACCTGATCAGCAGAAAACGTCAAATCGCATCAGCAACTCTCACGTCTCTCTCGGCATGGAAATAATGATGTATCATGACGATACTTAGAAGAGCATCAGCGTCGAACCCTTTCCAAACAAAAAATCGAAGGCAGAGCGACAGCAGCAATAATCAATCAACCAATCAAAACTTTAGCTATGAGACTTCTGGATATTTTTTCTTCAATCTGATGATAATTAATTCTTAACAAACTGATCTGTTGTTGTGGACGGTGACCATACTGCAACGTAAATGCTGGTTTATTTTACATCTCTCGAGGGCAAAGACTTAATTCCAGTAACAGATATTTATTTTCTAATGAAGTATTTGATAGATCTTTCCGTTTTTCTGAGGAGCCAGCAGAGCAATTCCTGAACGGCTTCAAAATTTTTACTTCTAAAAATGAAGCTACATTTTGAAGCATTCACTGACGTCGTAATCTTACTAACATTCCTTCTCTATGGATGTGGTACGTCATCTATGAAAAACAAAATAAGAAAGTCTTATGACAGGAATAAAGGAAACCAAAGATATTAATCTGTGAATATAAGATCTGCAATTTAAAGATGACCACCATTTATTAAAAAAATACTCGTAGCATGAGTCTTAAAATGGAGAAGCAAATCCACAGTTATGTATATGTACACATATTTAAAGATAAATCAATATAGAAAGCTTTCGGGAACTTAATCGGTTCCCCATTTCACTCTGAAAAGGATTGAAAAGGGGAACTGAACAAGTTTCCGGAAGCTATCTATATTGATTTATCTTTAAATATATGTACATATACATAACAATGGATTTGCTTCTCCATGACCACCATTAATAGCGATAATAATAAACTGCACGACTGTATAGTTTTCATCAAATACAGACAGATTTTGATCACGCAATTTCGTGTCGCAACGACTATGGTAACGATGCCATTTTTTAAAACGTTATTGGACCCTTCCTCACCTAATTGGATGTGCAGACATACAAACCAACATAAATATCCTTAAATTCTTATTATCAAATTATTATGGATTTGAATTTTCAATTATAATATATACACATATAAAGCATATATATAAACATATATATTGTATATATATATATATATATATATATATATATATATATATATATATATATATATATATATATATATATATATATATATATATATATATATATATATATATATATACTATATGCATTATGATGTGTGTATGGGAATTTTGTAATAAGTTCATAGTAAGAAGTTAATGAACTTTATGTTGGTTTCTAATGTCTGTACATCCAGTTACGAGAGGAAGGGTCCAATAACGTTTTATAAAATGTAAGTTCTTCATTGCTACTGAATTCCTGGTAGGCAATCTCTCATCACTCGATGCAATCCTTCTCTTTTTTGTCAATTTGAAACACCAGAAAACCAGACATATTTATCCAAACAGAATAAATGTAAACACGCTGCCTCTAGCACTGAGTAATTACGGGTATCCAAGATGGGGTAGACGGACTGAAAACTCCGATTTGAATTTTCCCTCTAGTATAAATATATATATATATATATATATATATATATACGGCAAAATATATATATATATATATATATATATATATATATATATATATATATATATATATATAGTACTAAACACGACGAAACAGTGATTCATCTGCACTGTTTCGCCGTCATTTGATTTTATTACTAAAAGCCCCCTCTTTCTAAGGATCAAACGTGTTTCGCCCCCCAGACATTTACTAGCCCCTCGGGAATCAAATGCATCTAAGGGACATTTTGAGGGGCATTATTTATTGTATTTTTATGGAACAATAAAACTGATAAAAACATGTTGATCAAGGATTAAAACATTCATTACTAACACGGCTGAAACATTTGATCCCCGAAGGGCTCAGTACTAAACACGGCATTTTGAAACATTTGATCCCCTGGCAGGCAGTACTGTTACACGGCGAAACATTTGATCCCAGAAAACGAGCTAGTACTAAACACGGCGAAACAGTGATTCATTTACACTGTTTCGCCGTTAACTGTACGTTCGGACATGATTAGTACTTACTTACCCTCGGCATGAACAAATCAAAATGTCCCTACCGTGAATTGGTGATTTCACGAATTCCCTGAAAATTTCAAGAATTTCATGAAATCCTAAGTTTCACAATCTTACTGTAACGCACACACACACACACATATTCCTTTCATCTCTTGCATTGTGATCGTTTCTTGATTTTCTGATTACTAAAAGAGCCACTTTCAATGTCTTTAAGACAGGTTTCAGAATGATCCCTTCCTACTGTCACCACAGCTTGATGTCAAGTAAATCCAACTTCTCGTATACGACCAGTTGGGTGTTCCAATTGCCTTATATAAGTCCTAAGGGGATTACAGATTCCAACCTCTCTAATCCGTCCGTTTTCAACTTTGATGTAATATCCGGAAGGCGTCATACGAACATTAACACTATGTCCAAGTTAAAAATGAACGAATGTAAATCAACATTTCTCTTTAATTATTTCCTATAATTCACACCTTGATTCAGACATATCAACCGCTTGGTGTTTTTACAACGAGGCTTTTATGCCTCTTTAAGCCAACCAGGAAATCATCAAATTCAATAGAATCCATCGCGTTCATTCCGTTCAGCAATAAATCTCGTTTATTGTATCAGGAAATCAATCAACTATATCTTTTCCGTGCAGTTTTCTGTATCCATAACAAATTCTACCAATATTAGATCAGTTTTACCAATACCCGTCTCAAATCACGCATTTACTTTTTACTACACGTTTTTTGAAGTCCTATTGGCAACCGAACAACGTGCCTATTAGTTGGTTCTTGAAGTTCTACTGGCGAGCTCCCACCTTCCCCGGCCCAACACACACACACACACACACACGCTCCTCCACCCTCTCAATTCTGTTCCGGTGTCGATCTCGAGGTTATCATCCCTATCCTAGGCGTGAAAAGCTAATTAAATTAATTTCATATAAATTACCTCCAAGTCTCAAATACATTTACATGGATAATACATACTCCTAAGCTTTATTATCAATCCACATTAAGAATATTATGCATATTAAGTTTTAATGTCTGTGGAAGCCGGTACAGCACTTTTGCATCTCGAATCTAATAAACAAATAGAGCTACTTTATGGGAAAATATAAGCAATCTTCCAAGGAAATGAATTTATGAACATTTGTTAACCTTGTCTCCAAAAAAGCCGGGGTCAAGGGATATACAGTATATTGGGTTTTCTGGTGAATTTTTGACAATCGCTTCTTTTATTTAGGTTTAGCTCTGCCAGGATGAAGAACCCCGTCACCGATTGTCAAGCTTTTGGCATAGCATGTACGTGAATTCTCTCTCTCTCTCTCTCTCTCTCTCTCTCTCTCTCTCTCTCTCTCTCTCTCGGGAACTTTTCTTCTAATTCGTCTCTAGTTTCCGTCCATCTTTTTCAGAGTTAAAATCCGTCAAAGCTTACAAGTTTCTGTAATGTTTTATATATCACAAGTAAAGACGTAATAGCCTTCAACACTATCTTTATGACCAAAGTCACTGAACTATCTCACTAACGAAAGCAATTAGTCGAGAGTACTACTGTAAGTTGCGATTAATCGCCTGGTCCTGATGACTAGAATCACGCTGGAACGGCTGGTTTCATTTACTTTCCCTACAATTCAGGAATAAGCGACATAGTTCGGACGGTGACAAGTAGTCAGATTCACTCTTCACCGATGTGCAGCAAACCTAATCCTGACTGGTTAAATTTTGAAATTTAGGCTGAAAAACCAGTCACGGGGACTCAGTTTTCGTTAGTTAAAATTCAATCATTTTGAATTTAGGTATTTCATCCATTTATAAAACCAGGCGAATATATCCGAATCCGTTAAACCGTTCTCGAGACATTACTTTTTACGTTGACTAAAAGAAGAATGTGCAAAAGCAAACTATTTCAAGTGAACGAAACCTGATAAACACTAATTTTTTTAGTGCTTTTGCCTGAACTTACAGCATGATACATAAAAAGCCAGTTCTGGGGGGGGGAAAAAAGTCATAAAGCGTACCGCTGTATGATGTAGATCAGTTAGTTTAATTAGTAGGAACAAAAATTTTTGGATTAAAGATTCCAAAAGGGCAGGAGTCAGGGGATCTAAATTGAAAGAATGCGAAGTGAGGAAGGTGAGAGGGGGATAAGTGGTGTAAATACGGGAATGGGGATGAGGATGAGGAAAGGGAAGCCTGGAGATTAAGCCCCAGGGGAGTATTTGGGGATACTGAAATAGAAATTCTGGAAACTGAAGAAACTCGAGCAAAAAGAACAAAATGAGAATTTCATCGTGTCTGTGGACGGCAGGGAACACGACAATCAACAATAGTAATTGGGTGTACCTTTTTTCTGTAATTAAGAATTAATTAAATAGGTTTTCTGAAACAAACGTAGCGATATTTATATATATTTATATATATTCATCAGCCGGATGATGAATATGAGCATGCCCTTGAAATAGCTTCCGTGTTTTACATAGTACGAATATTATCTAAAAATGGCTCTAGGTGAATCAGTGAATTCAGCTAAATATGCACTATAAGCATTGCCACCGTCCGTTACCAAGCCTGGAGTGCAAGAATATTCGGACTAACACCAAAGCTTTGGTCTGCAAGCGTCCGTTACACTTGTCCACCACAAGGACGTATCTAAAATCCATTGTAACAAAACTGTATATTACTCCGAGGATTGGCAAAGAAACCGATAAGGTATGCAAACCTTATAATCTATAACGCTAACAGACCACGGCGCAGAGGTATCACAGAAGGGGCTGGGGGTGGGGAAAGGTGAATTGGGAATGCGAAGATCTTCTCAGCATCAAGATGAACTGGGATTTTCTGTCCTAAGGGAGCTCAACTGCATCACGGAGAGATATTTCCTGCAGGCGCTTGACGATGACCTTGGTTTTAATAGGTACTTACAACACGTATGCGGAAAAAACGTAGCTGCCGTGTAAATGTCAGATCTAAAAGGCAAAAGTGAATAGCTTGTTTGAATGAACTTAACTCAGAGAGAGAGAGAGAGAGAGAGAGAGAGAGAGAGAGAGAGAGAGAGAGAGAGAGAGAGATAGTCCGTTATGGGTTCAAGTTGACTCCTAAAAATTGTCAAGTTAAAAGAAAGAAAAAGAAAAAAATCTTGCTTAATGCTGTAATAAAGAACAAATGGAATTCATGAAACTATCTGAGAGCAAGGAAATGGTTCGAGTGGTCGACTGAATACAATAGGAATCTTACCACGAGGAGGAAGGCTTAACGAATCCGGAGGGAGAGAAATAGGAGGGGGAGGAGTTTGGGGAGGGGGAGGGAATGGGGAAGGGGGTTTACAATCTTGAAGTCTTGGAGGAGGAAAGGTGATGTTTAGTCGAAAGAAAAAAGAAAATAGAATTTAGATAATACCCAAAAGGTGCAAAAGCAAAATTTATAAACCAACCGTCCTCTCCTCGTCTGTTATCCACAGGCTTTAAGAGACAGCTATTCGTACGGAAAAGTAGACACCCATTTGTTTACACAGTCAATACACGGTTTTCCTCCCACGAATGTTGCATTTCTATCAGTGATTTTAATTCAGAGTAAGTGCAAGAGAAAACAAGTAAAATATGCACCGAAGTTTCTTCGGCACAATCTAGTCTTCTGCACAGCGTATAATGCTGTATGAGCCGCGGCCCATGAAACTTTCAGCCACGGCCCTGTGGTAGCCTGTCCTATACCGCTGCCAGACGCCCGATCATGACTAACTTGAACCTTAAGTAAAATAAAACTACTGGGGCTAGAGGGCTGCAATTTGGTATGTTTGACGATTGGAGGGTGGATGATCAACATACCAATTTGCAGCCCTCTAGCCTCAGTAGTTTTTAAGATCTAAGAGCGGACAGGAAAAGTGCGGACGGACAGCAAAGCCATCTCAATAGTTTTCTTTTACAGAAAGCTAAAATACAAATTTCCTACCATAAAATATGTTTATATGAGTATGCCCGACGTCCTAGGCAACGCGGAATAAGCATTTTGGGTGGTTACTTTTGATCTTAACACGTTATAGGGTCATACCAACAACATAGGCGTTAATTCAAATCAGTCTCTGTCTCGTAGCCCGGATGACAATTGAATAGGTGACTCGCCTTATCTTGAAGCAGATCGTTAGTGTTAATAATCACTTCTATGGATAAGTGAACAGTTTTGCTTCTAAGGTGAGAGACCACAATATGAACTGACTATGATGATATTTGTTAGCGATGTTAAACGTAAAAGGTAATATATGAACAGACATATAATGGTAAGCTTTGTTACAGCTTTGGCAGCAAGTAATCTATGTGGATAAAAATCACATTGAGATTCACTAGAAGTAAATTACAGACGACAAATCTGAGATTTATTTTATAAACATAATGTAGCATGCGTAAGAGATGTAAATGAAATCAGTTGGGGCGACGTAAAGGAATAGAAAAAAATGAACAGTGGGATGCAACTATAATCGTCTTCAAGAGCAAACGAGATGAATCTGTAGTAATAAGGCCACTGACATCAAAAAACAAAGGAAAGGTAAACCACCAAGTGAAAGTGAATTAAGAGCTTCATGAGAAACCCAGAGAAAGATTGCGCATGCTATTAGACAGGTGTGAGAAAGACGAAAAGTATATAAGGGAAACTGTTCCTGTCTATAACTGTCTGGTGACGGCTATGTTTTTGGAAGAATAGTAAACGAAAACGTAATAGGTAGATGTCCTTTGACTGGCAATTACGTTTTTTAATATATTAGATTTATTCACAGTTATTTAGACAGTTTTACGGATTCAGCTGCAAGAGTGATAAATGAGATCGAGGTGACAGACAAACAACTAATTCCATGAAAATAAAGATAGAAAAGTGGAAAACTGCAAATGGAAAGTTGTAAAACCTTTCTGATAATGGATTAATGTACCGTAAAATCCATTTGGGCTGCATAAGAAGATAACGCCAGACGAATGACCAGCTATAAAGCCAGACAACTGTTTCGCAGAATTTTCTCCCTTCAATCGCTGGCAGAGGGAAGGGAATGAATATGTATGGAAGGGGCTGGGGGATAATAAACCCTTAGCCTGTTAAATGGTTCCATACAGAAGCGTGAGATATGATCAACTGATAATTCGGTTTTAGGGCGGAAATGTCAGGACGCACTGATATGAAGTGTAAGTAACAAAACTTAGTATCGTTTATAAATGCGAAAACAGATCAAAACTCAGTTGGTCATTACAGTCTGTAAGTGGTGCCCGATGCGTAATAGAGTGTATCAGCTCTGTAATGGCAACTGCCTACAAAAATTTGCTTTCACTCCAGTGAATGCAGTACCTCCTGCCAAATTTCCCAAAAGGAAACTAGGATTTTGATTACTTAAAGGGATCCCCTAAAAGAGCCTCTAAAATGAGGTAAAAAGTCAGGTCTGGAAACAGTTTTTCGAGAAAAAATGAAAGGGCCTTATTGCTAAGGACAATCTGAAGCGAGAGGTGCGATGAACAGACAGTAAAGATAGCATAAAGTGAGCCACAAAAATCCTTAACCATCATAACATCATGCCATTGTGGTAAAAAACACATTTTCCATTGCCGTATAAAGACCAAGACTTGCTGGTAATGTCTCTTGGTATGAAGGACTCCGTGAGAGGACGTTCCACAGTAATAACAACAACATGGTGCACATCGCGCAAAAGTCGTCATAACGTTGAATTAATGGGACGATTTATACCATCCACCCCTCTGATTTCATTCCACGGAAATATTATGATATTGCTTTTTGTAGTAATGGGTCAAGACTACCCAACCTCTACTGCTAACCCTTACCTATTACATCCGGTGTAAGCAAGACACTTGAATCTAATAAAGAAAGACTATAAATGTCATACAAAGCTCAACTTAAACTTGTATTTCATTCGTGTATAGATATTTAGTGGGGAGAGAGAGAGAGAGAGAGAGAGAGAGAGAGAGAGAGAGAGAGAGAGAGAGAGAACAACAATAAGCAGATCATAACTAGATTTTCCTTGTTTGCTTTCAAATAACGGAAGGCGAGAAGGGAAAACTTTTTATTCCCTCAACATGTAATCTGAAGAATAAAGTCAAAAGACAAAGTATATCCAAGATTTGATAACACATGTGAATACACAATGCTTCTGTGTGCTATATGCACTTATACACATGTTAAAAAAAGAAAACATACTACATATGTGTACATACGTTCATGAGCTTACGCATACAGTTGTTCAAGTTCGAACAAATATGCATACTAATGATTTCAAACATGAATTGAACACTGTCCTTCAGCTGTAGTACAGTAACTCTCCACATTTTTCCAGCGTCACATATTCTAACTAAGCGGTTCTTACTAATAGAGAGAGAGAGAGAGAGAGAGAGAGAGAGAGAGAGAAACTATCGCTATATAAGTTAATGCGGAGGACACAAGAATATGCAAATTACGAGATAAGCATTATATAAAGAGTTCCTGCCACCGTGAGTCTTACACAGCAACTAAAGAATTCCCTGCTTCCTTTCCCTTCGCCTGACCACAAAAGAGGCATCATACATATTCCAGTGCATTCCAACCAAACACAAATAAGGATTTTAGTCAACATTTTGCTGGTATAGAAGAGGAGGAAAGACATGGTAAAGAACTGAAAATAGGAGTGATTGATTTTTTAGTGGATAATTTGAGTAGGTGCGAGTGTGTGTGTGTGCATGCGTTTTCGAGCGCGCACGCACAACAGAGAGAGCTATCGGCATCGCTACTGCAACTTTCACAGGTTCATAAGAAACATCCAGTTAATAGACTAGCCAGCAGAAATTTCTTCTCTTGAGGGCACTATTATATATGATGAAAATAAAAAAAAAATGAAAGGGGGGAGGGGAGAGGGAGTGAAATCCTGAGGGGGAAAAAGCACACTGCACCTTTTGTCAGGCAAAACCGAGCGGAAGAGGACCAGCGGCCTTTTACACTCGGATTCAGACGATAAATGACAACGGAATAACCGCTGCTGCTCCGTCGGAATGAATTTCAGGATAAAACGGCTCTTTTGTGGGTTACTAAAATCGTGGGATCTCAAAATTTATTCGGAGGAATGAGAATACTTACAGTAGGAGTAAGGACTTGGACAACCGAGAACTGTTTGAGAAGCGAATAAGAATAAAGTTTACCGACATGTCCCAGAATGCAGATATATAGGAAATGGAACTTTGCTGATATAAGTATGTACCCGCATACCTATGAAATGTTATAACGTATATTTGCCAATAATTGTATTTAGCTTACCTCAGTCGATCAGGTAAAAAATGAAAACGGCTACACTTACAAACACAAGTATTTATATATACTCGTATATTTGTAAATTTCTGACTCGCCACAGGACCGAACCCCAGTCTTTCGAGTGTGAGAGTCCAGGGCATTAGCAATTCAGACGCAAAGGTCATAAGTGAAGTTGAAACCTAAGTACTATGTACCAGATGTTTTTCCCGAGCAGGCACTAGCACCCAACATACCAGCAAGTTTTACCCAACTTCCCTACCCATCAGCACTCGAATTGCTAATATTTCATTCGACATGCCCCTTTCACTGTGAGATATGATGGAAATGAACATATGGAAGCGTGTTTCACAGAAATAAATTTCTGACTCACTCCAAGACCGATCCCCAGTCTTTCGAGTGTGAGAGTCCAGGGCCATTAGCAATTCAGACGCAAAGGTCATAACAGAAGTTGGAACCTAAGTACTATGCACCTGAGGTTTTTCCCTGACAGGCTCCTAGCGCCCAACATACCAACGAATTTTACCCAGCTTCCCGACCCATCAGTGCTTGAACTGCCAACATTTCATTCAACTTACCCATTTCACTGTGAAATATGATGGAAATGAACACATGGAAACTGTTTCACAGAAGTAAATTTCTTACTCACCAAGGGACCGAACCTGGTCTTTCAAGTGAGAGTCTAGGGCACTAGCAATTCAGACGCAAAGTTCATAAAAGAAGTTGAGGTTAGGTCGCATGGTAAGTCAGAAATTTATTTTTGTGAAACATGTTTCCGTGTATTCGTTTCCATCACATCTCACGGTGAAGGGGAAAGTCAAATGAAATGTTAGCAATTCGAGAGCTGATGGGTCGGGAAATTGGGTAAAATTTGCTGGCATGTTGGGCACTAGGCGTCTGCCTGGGAAAAACCTGAGGTACACAGAACTTAAGTTCCAATTTGTTTTATGACCTTTGCGTCCGAATTACTAATGCCCTGGACTCTTACTCGAAAGACCAGGGATCGGTCTCGTGGTGAGTCGGAAATTTATTTCTGTGAAACACATTTCCTGTGTTCATCTCCATCATATCTCACGGTGAAAGGGGGAAGCAGAATGAAATGTTACCAATTCGAGCGCTGATGGGCCGGGAAGTTGGGTAAAATTAGCTGGTATGTTAGGCGCTATGTGCCTGCCCGGGAAAAACCTCAGGTACACAGTACTTAGGTTCCAACTTCTTTTATGACCTTTGCGTCCGAACTGCGTCCGAATTGCTAATGCCCTGGACTCTCACCTGAATAGATCGGGGTTGGGTCCCCATGGTGAGTCAGAAATTTATCTCTGTGAAGCACGTTTCCATGTGTTCATCTCCATGTGTATATATATATATATATATATATATATATATATATATATATATATATATATATATATATATATATATATATATATATATATATATATTATATATATATAATTATACACACACACACACATATATATATATATATATATATATATATATATATATATATATATATAAATATATATATATATATATATATATATATATATATATATATATATATATATATATTTATATTAGAAAGTGGCATTTCTAGTCAGATTACTGAAGCCCTGTGCTTCTCTTGGTTACCAATCGATTCATGATGATACTGGATGCGGTAAGTTTCCTACTAAGAGAATTTCATTTCTCGTGCTTTACATATTGTTATTTTATATGTCCATTAGTTTCAGAAATTAATCATCTCAACCTCTGACGCTATTTCCCCCGGGTTTCTTATGTACATAGTTTCTCATAACATATGTAATGTATTGTATATATACAGTATATATGTAAGTGTGCCAAGCAAGGCAATGAAATAACCAATATCTACCGAAATCGTTTAATAGTTTACTAATTCTAAAAAACCCAAAGGGCACACTTTGAGGCAGGAACTAAAATGCTTTTTCGAAACTTCAAAAAAATTAAAAGTCAACTGAAAGTGACATTCTCTTAGGAGAAATGCTTGGAAGAAAAACCAACTGTCTCTACAGACAGACTAAAATGTTAAAGGAAAGGAAGAGACGACACTTCGTAAAAGCCATTGCGAAATGGCAAAGTTTGTTGAGTCAAAAGTCTTAATTAGGCCAAAGTCTTTTCGAAATAAACTTGCAGCAAGCAAAAAATAATTCCAAAGATTAAAATGGAAACCAATTAACTTACTCACACAAAGTCGAGGGAAAATTCCAAAATCTATAGGGGAGAAAACAGTGGACACAAAAAGTTAGCTTCTGTTTAGAAGCAATTTCCCAGGCAAAAACTTTTCCCCACTGTCAGCGTTCCTTGTAAAACATGTAAATGAAGAAACATGATGGCAGCAAAAATTTATAATACTTAGCATACTTTAAATATTAATAATAAGTGTAATAGTAATACGAAGGAAGCAGCCCTCTTTTAAACAAGTTCTGCTGAAAAGAGAGCGTGTAATAATAATAATAATAATAATAATAATGATAATAATAATAATAATAATAATAATAATAATAATAATAATAATAATAATAATAATAATAATAATAATCTCTACTGCCTAGACCTCACATCAATAAGGAAAGAAATCACTTACGATTAAATGAAAATTAAAATATGCACTGATCAGCACAAAGATAAGTTTCTTCGATTCTTCCATTTGCTCTGATGTTTTACATTAACTTTAAATTTCCGTCAGGAAGTCATAAACACCAGGGTAGACTTAGCCCTGAGCAGAACAACAAAACTACATCTGCATAAACATAATTCTCTTGGCGTATTTCTATTGTCAAGTAACTGCGACATATTGTGGGACATAAATGTATAATACAATTAACAATAGCTCAACGTGAACAGCTCAGTTTATTCAGAGTTAATTACGCGAATGAAATGGATCAATATCACAAAAACGTATTTGTATCACTGTCAGAAGCATCCTGCAGTTGTCCTTTATTCTTTATGCTTTATCTGCAAATTTTTAAGCAAATTCCTGAATACATTTTTAATAGATAACATCAATTTTTTTTTTGTTTTAATGTGTATTCTAAGTATGTTTTTGCCTCAGAAGCAATGTCGACGATGATTATGATAACAGATAGAAAACAAATCACATGATGTAAGTACCTCATGCTATATCGACGACAGATGAGCATGAACAATATATAGAAAATATAATTGAATGAATTAAAACTATATTATTTCTACTATGCTGTTAATGTGGAAATCAGCGCAGAGCCTCTTCTCTAATTTAGTGATCAGAAGAAGTAAAATGAGATGACAGTAACAGTATGATGTTCTGGGAAGCCACTAGTAGAAGGGGAAACAGGTTTATTCATGTACAAAATGTTATCATAATATTCATTATCAAACTGGCAATGCACTGTTATGGTATGTGCACAACATAAGCAACTACAGCTGGTGGTCCGTTGGGGGAATTAAGCAACATTAGATCTAGCTAGTGCTTGTACCTGTGACCACCAAGCAAGCTAGGTGTCGTTGGCACAAAATGCCCCCTGAAGGGGTGATGGCCATACATACACACACACACACAAAGAGAGAGAGAGAGAGAGAGAGAGAGAGAGAGAGAGAGAGAGAGAGAGAGAGAGAGAGAGAGTGCATCTGAGCACTTACATTATGGCAAATAAAGATTTCCTTTGCATGATGGTTATGATGCTTCCTAGGGCGGATTTTTAGGAAGGAGAAAAACATTCGTTACTTACATTTACCTGTAACAGAAACATTACTTTACTGTATCAGGAAAGTTAGTCGACCCCATCCAAGAGATACTGTTAAAAGGATTATAAGCTCAAAGGGTTACAAATGCTCTGTGTGTCTGGAATGCCGTAGAAGCCTAGACAGTGCCTTTACAATGAGACACTACTTTCATAAATTACAAAACCAATAACCACCAAGCGTTTCTGTCTGTCTGTCTGTTTGTGAGTGTGTGTGTGTATGTATGTATGTATGTATGTATGTATGTATGTATGTATGTATGTATATATATATATATATATATATATATATATATATATATATATATATATATATATATATATATATATATATATACAATATATGTTACCCCCTTCCACTCCCCGGAGAGGGAGGGTATGATACAACTTCCCTCCAAACTGGGCGTCATATTCTGCCTCTCTCTCTATCTCTCTATCATAACTCATAAACACTGAAGGTCACTGGATTAACTCTCGAGTTACGAAAATAGACTTTATTTTGGAAACCTAACAAAGCACTGACTGATTAAATGAATAAGTCGCAGTGACTTCCTAAATCCATACCCAAACACAGAAAATGGGATCTTCACACACCTAACAAGGACTAAACTAAAATATCCCACACCAAATCACCACTGAACTAGTCAAGGCCAAACAGTTAAAATATGTCTTTAGTCGACATGACCACCACTCCATTCTCTCATGCCCTTCAACCCAGGGCATTGTGCCCCCTGACATGAGTTCACACAGACTCATCACTGCGAAGGAAGAATCATACCATAAATAACCAGAAAAGTTCATTGAAATGGCATGAGTAAACTGGTAATAAAAGGAATCACATAAAAATAAATGAGCACAAAAAACGTAAAATCAGCTAGCAAAAGGAAACATAATTTCACTCGGACCTGTAAAATAAAAAGAACAATCTTACAAAAGCTCATCACTCACTTCAGCAAAACTAGAGGACCCATCTCCAAGAAAATCAGATGCACTGCTCAAATTGAGCCCTACAATAGCTCAAGCTCCAATATCAAGTTTTCACATACATTATCTCCAGCAGAACTCATCATGACCGACTCAGGAATGCACTTACTTCCGGCACATTTACACCTCGCCTGGGAAAAATCCATAACGACATATCGCAGAAATCCGGTACTCACAATGCAATACGGGTCAACGATCGTCACACCCTGACACTTGTTATATGGACTTCCGATCACATCTCAATCACGCCTCGAGGCACTGCTTCGGGCTAGGGTAACGTAATGATAAATCTCAGTTTTCAAAATGCGAACGAGACCAAGCATTCGCTGTGTTCACATTCCATGCATTAGCAAGATTGCTGAACCAATGATATATCCACCTGCAGAGTCGCTGAATAAAGACATAGCTGCATCATACTGTGTATATATATATAAATATATATATATATATATATATATATATATATATATATATATATATATATATATATATATATATATATATATATATATATATATATATATATATATATATGTAATCACGTTACCACAGGTGAAAAATAAAGACGGGGTGTAGGTGTCAACGTAGGAGTGTCTTCAAAACTCATCTGGGCAGAAGTAACAATATACTCTCAAGGGACAATACCGATAAACCTACAGACCGTAGGAGACTACAAATGCACACCTGACAGGTGTTAGGAAGGTGGGAAGGGAAAACTCATTAGTAATACTGCCCCCATACTGTGCTTACAAATATGATGATCCTTTTTCCATACATCTCTACTGCCCACCTTAAAATTTAAGCATTTTTACACATTTCTTTTGATATTATATGGCTCTCATATTATGGCCATAACTAGGTTCAACAATATTCCTTTCCAGTGCATTATGCGAATAAACTAACTTTTTTGCCCCTTCCTAGTAGATAGTATGAATGTTCTCACCAACATGTACAAAAATACCACTGCTCTCTTATAGATGCCTCTCACGTTTGTTATACAGTTCTGTCCTCTTTTCTAGTGCTTCACCCGTTTGGGCAACATAAAGCTGTCACAAGGCTTACTACATGGAATTTTATATACACATCCTTTAGCATTGTCAGGAGAGTTCTTTATAAGTACATGTTTCATTGTTTTAAGGTTCTTAAATGCGACAGTATCAACAAAGTTTTTGAGAAGATGGGGGATATCTTTCATATTATTATTATAAGGTAGTACAAGCAAATTTTTTTGTGTTGGATTCCTCTTCTCTTCTCAGCCTTTTGCAATATCTATTCTAAATTCTTCACTTCACCTATTCTGTGATTCACCATTCCTTTTATCCTCCCATCAACTACTGCATTTGAATCATTGATCCATAAGAAGAGTTAATACAAACGTAACAGTTATTACTATTCCAGTTTCATCAATGAACTATAAATACAATTACTACTACAATTGCAAAAATTACAAAATATATCGATATCAACAACTCACTAACCTACACCCCTTTAAAATGCCTCCTGCATGTTACGTAGCCTTCCACGAACTGAACTATTTCCTTCTCATGATTTTGAACCCTCAGAGTAGCACTGAGGGTAAGCATAAACCAGAATTTCCAGGCGATGTGATTCGCTAACAAGCAGCATAGTATACTAGGATTTATAGGTCCTCACACACACACAAGTCAGAAAGGAGGTCCACCTTCGGCGAACTATTCGCAAAAATTCCCACGGCTTGTTGTGCTATCCTGCTAACAAACAAAAACCAAACAGATAAAAAAAAAGAAAAAAAATCCGAAGAACAACATGACACCTCAATTTCGTTGGCGGAAATGATAAATAAACTTACAAAATCAGGCATCATCGTTTCCTCCACGTTTCAGAGGTAATACCGTCCCTTTCAGCACGTACTGCTTTGCACTCCAGTGAGAAAATCTCACATACAGTAATTCGTCTGCGCAACGGAGTACAAGGTAAGCTGTACTGTATAATTATGTTGTCACGTTTGTTTATTGGTTTTTGCAATTCTCTCTCCCTCCTTGTAACTCATCTGTCTATTCAATTTCCTCTCTCTCTCTCTCTCTCTCTCTCTCTCTCTCTCTCTCTCTCTCTCTCTCTCTCTCTCTTCCTCACACACACTTTTTGATCTAAATCATTTATAACAAAGAAAGTCGTGTTTCTTACGTATAGAAATCAAGCACTCCACAATTACAGAGACACCAAAGCCCCGATTAAAACCAGTCTTAGCCTCCTGCCGCATCCTGAATCAAATTCGGAAATTGATGGAACAAATTAGAACGCTAATTTGGTCTAATAATGCAATGAGCGGCGCTGCTTCTAAAACGAATCTCCAAATACCTGCAAGATTCTGAATTACAGGTTGCTAAACTGATTTCGAGCAATGTTTACTTATAAGGTTATGGACACGTTGCTGAAAAAATAAAAGGAAATCAATATGAACACTTCATAACTGACTGCATACTGGCTTTTTTTGAGATTTTGTACAAATCGGTTTCTCTATTTTTGACTAGAGATTAGCGAAACGCATGAAAACAATAGCACTGAATCCACTGCAGATTATTCCTATTGCGAATTCAAAAACGATACTCAGTTGCTCATACAGCTCTAGGTATAAGCAGAGAATAAACATTTCACCTCTTTTCTTATAGAGTTCACGAATACTACAGCTGCCAGTACCCAGGCACTGTTATTTTTATACGTGGATTAACGTCATATATTAAAAAGTTAAGAAAAAAAACTGAATTTTACAACTCATTTTTTGTTTCTGTTGTTCTGACTCATTAGCACTTGCAGCACACAAAAATTTATAACACGAGCAGAAGAGAGATGAGAGGGGGAGTGGGACGGGGAGGAAGGGAGAGGAGGAGAGGCTTTAGAATGAAAATGTGGACGGAGTTCTTCGTCCCTCTATTCTCAGCTGTGACGCACAACAGTTTACCGACAACTATTTGCTTTATCGCAGAGGCACATTAGGTTTTTAATGAACGTGACTCTCTTGATCCTTCCTCGTCCCGCGTTCAAATACTTGCCTTCTCGGTTGCGGCAATTGTGACATGAAAAGAGAGAGAGAGAGAGAGAGAGAGAGAGAGAGAGAGAGAGAGAGAGAGAGAGAGAGAGAGAGAGCCATCACTTGTTAAATGAATCGATCCATTTGAATATTTAATATAACAACATTTGCCATAATGAATCGGCATTCACTAGAGCTGACCCCATTTGAGGAAATGTTATAGTCCATAAAAAATTCATGCCGTCATGAATACCATGAATACCTCTGAACTCTGGAACCAACGATGGCTATGAATGTCAGTCTTGTCGATATTGATTAACATTAAAGATGACACTGCCCTTATTGCTTTCAGACCTAATCTGCTATTTCCTATGAGAGGCTCTAAAGTTTCCCTGTAATATACAACTGATGAGCCATGAGTTGCGTGATGTTTGTCAGTTATAGAAAATATGTTAATCTAAATAACGCTAGTATTGCATAAACAACAGATGTTGACAAACACAGAATCAAACGCCATTGCTATTTTTTTTTTTTTTTTTTTTTTTGTAGTCAAGAGTTACGGTTTGCTAGTTTCGGTTCTCTGGACGAAAAGAAAGAAATCAACAAAGAATAAATTATTTTGAAAACAGGCGCCATAAATGTCTAATGCATATTGACAATAACGTTTGATCCTGGTAACCAAATTCACCAACCGTCACCCACGGTTCGCAAACAATCCCCATAAAACTCAGTGGTCAAAATAGCCGGCCACATTTCTAACACGATCAGCTAATGATGGGGATGGACCTCAAGACTCCTTTAGGATTACCTGAAAGGAAACGACTGACGGTTACATTCCCGAATTTGTCAAAGAGAGCCCGTTTTTTTTATAAACAGATTCGTTCGCATGTCGAATTGATGTCAAAAAACCGAAGGGCAGCCCCGCCGATAGCAATTTGGTTATGCATGATGAGGAAAAATATTCAGAGGGTTCCTTGGATGAAATGCTTACTCGACTGGTATCCAGCATTTCTCATAAAAATCTTCCGTACATGAATTCATTTGCATTCAGAAATTAAATGGCTACTGCAATTAGCGAAAGAAGCTATGTTATTTTTTAACTACAGTAATTTACAAAGCATCTGGTATTGAGCAAACCGAAGTACTCACACGGTAATAAAAAACAAATTATGATCTAGAATCTAAAACTAAACAACAGCACAGCCTGCAACGGAAATCCTCAGATGCTAGTAATGATCAAATGTAAAAAGAATAATTTAATATGTTCACATACTTTTATTTGCTCTTTTTCATAGAATAGGCTTCCAAATATAAATTAGCAATAATGAAACGTTAATTAGCTGGTAGGACGGCCAGACACCCTGAAATTTTATGGAGAGAGAGAGAGAGAGAGAGAGAGAGAGAGAGAGAGAGAGAGAGAGAGAGAGAGAGAGAGAGAGGCTGCCAACCATTTGCCTGGTGAAAAGAATGTAGAAAATGCCTCAAAAGGGCGAGGTAAACACCTCAGTACGGATAATTCAGCGAGTAATGGGAGAACATGAAAGTAAATGCATTGCGTTTGGGTCACTTTGCAAAAGAAAAAACCTGAGACGTTACATATTTACTGTGTGCACGAAATTTCAAATATTTTATATATTTACTGAGAGAGAGAGAGAGAGAGAGAGAGAGAGAGAGAGAGAGAGAGAGAGAGAGAGAGAGAGAGGAAATTTCATTCATTATTGCATCTGGCTGACTCAGAATGTTAAGGTTGGAATCGTTAGGCTTAACGGCTCTGTGATATTTTTTTTTTTATTGGTCGGAGAGACTTCCTTTTACCTGTACGTTATTAAACACGGTATACGCACACAGTTGACTCATAGAAAATAGATCACAAAAATATAACGAATAAGGTCATTCAGCGTTGCTTGACACAAATTCGTTCATCCCTTCATTATTTGACCTTGTCTCCCATTTTACGATGAATCTCTCTTCTTTTCTTTTCTTTCGTCTTTCCACCTTTTCCATTTCTCCCTCTGAGATGTGCATTGTCTCACAAATGAGACTGCTAAATTCCATGTCAAAATTTAATCCCATCTAATATTACCATCCTCCGGCAGATCCTAGTTTTTGAATGGTTTTTTCTTCATTTCTTTTTCTCTGGATTTATCGTAATATGGTTTTATACTCCCCGGTTTCTTATATTGTTTTATTTACTTTTTTTATGTTTTTACCTTTATAACCTTACAGATGTGCACACATTTAAAAAATATTATTATGTGTATATTCATAAATCGTATTCTATCTTTAAACTTACATAAACGTCCCTTTCATATCATAAGGTCGCCATCAGTACTTGCCAAGAGTTCTGCTACACTTTATCATCAATGCAAATCATCCTTCATATGCTTTTTGTTGTTGAACTCTGGTCATCCATGCATCCCATAAATTTCCCTAAAAATGACCCTCCATTATCAATGCATTATTTTTTTCCGAAATATTACAGAAATGTTACAACTTTTCCACGCCAGAGAAATTCTTCAGCCCCACTGAAAGGTGCTGTACTGCGATGAAAATAGCGCTTACTTTACAAATTAAAGTAAGTGCTATTTTCATCGCAGCACAGCACCTTTGAGCGGGGCTGAAGAACTTCTCTGGCGTGGAAAAGTTGTAACATTTCTGTAATATTTCGGAAAAAATAATGCATTTGATAAAGGAGGGTCATTTTTAGGGAAATTTATGGGATGCATGGATAACCAGAGTTCAACAACAAAAAGCATATGAACGATGATTTGCATTGACGATAAAGTGTAGCAGAACTCTTGGCAAGTACTGATGGCGACAATATGATCTGAAAGGGACGTTTATGTAAAATGGAAACTTTATGTCATTTGAAGATTTTGGAAATACACCTTGGACTCTTGGTCAGTTGACATGCATTTGTTCGCATGATCTTGTTCAGCATTGAAGTACTTTTTGGTGCTGCTGATATAACAGACTAACCCGTAAACCTACATTGGCTTGTCCTTTTTTCTTTTCTCTCTGACATCTGAATTCTCTTCAGAAGAACCTCAGATTCCTACCGTTACTAATTCACTACACTTTTTTGGTGGGTAAAGGGGTTGGGTGGGGTGGGGTCGAGTGGAGCGGTGTTGTGTTAAAGATTGGAAAAACCCCTTAACTCTGAGATGCCAATGTTTAAAGCTGTCCAAGCCTTGAAAGTCCATTATTAATATATCTGGGTTAGCCAAATGCTAACACAAGATAATAAAAAATATTACTCCAAAAATAAACAGAAAAGGAAAAGATATTCAACAATAAATGAAAGCAAGGACAAAGAATGAAGAAATAAAAGAATTCATGTCAAGCGCCACCATAAATGGCCCTATTCGTTATATTTTTGTGATCCCTTTTCTGTTGTTAACATATCCATACGAATATGAGACAATTTTAGGTGTGACGAACAAAATATTTGTGTATATATTTGTTTGATGATGCACAAGGGAAGGAAGTCTCCTCTGCCGAATAAAACGCAATTTGGTTAAGACTAGAGATCCCAATAAAAGAAGTCTTATCGAAGAAAAAAATAATGAAAAGAAAACTGATTCCGCCATTAGCAAGCGTCACGCCAAGACTGGCCAGATTCTGGTCCTCCTTCTCCCTCTACTACCAAAAGTATTTCGAGTCGCTGTTGATACTTGATAGGGATACACGAAATGGGGTCACAATCAGTCTCATTCAAACCGACTGACGTTAGAGTTTTTGGTTTTGTTTCGTTTGGAAAGCTTGGCCAAGAGAAACTTTGGGGAAAAGAGAGAGAGAGAGAGAGAGAGAGAGAGAGAGAGAGAGAGAGAGAGAGAGAGAGAGAGAGAGAGAGAGAAATTTCCATGTTTACTCTTATGTTATTATACACATTAACCTTAAGGTCTTTATGGTATCTCATTCTAGATGAATGCAGGGATGCTGTAACTACTCTTATGTTCACTAAAATCACCCCAAAATTCATACATTTTTCTGCAAACATTACATATATAATAAATCGCATTCATTTAGACAAAAACTCAGGGTATATTCCTAGGCAAATTCACTGCTTGAGGAACCGCTAATTCTGGACTTTAAACTCTGATCCCCGTAACTCTCATTATTTATTGGACTAATTGGAACTAATTCGCAACAGTTGTTACAAGCGCCATGTCAGTTAATAATACTGATACAATATGGACCAGACTGTTGCAGGGAATTTAAAAGCATCTCCTTTATTCCCTGTCTGTCTATCATCCCAGAGAAACCATCGTCAAAACGAACATTGTAGTTTTGAACATGATCAGTATAATTCATCCTAAGTATCATAAGCGGCATACAAAATAAAATAAATGTAATACTGAAAATTAAGAAGACAGAATAAAAGCACTGTTGTAAAAAAATAAAGCTAATATCTTATCAGCTTAGGACAGCGTCTAAAATACAGAGGAGGTGAGTGGAAGATAATGATTAAGACAATGAAAATATCGTAAAATTAGAGTAGCGAAAGGAGAAATAGAATTAGAAACAATATGTAAAACTTGCATAATGGTGATGACAAGTGTTTCTGTCTGTCTCTCTTGAATTTCTATTAAACTAACCAAAAAAAAAAAAAAGGGGGAATTTAGGAAGGAAAAATTGCATAGCCACATACTGACTTATCTCAGGCCACCGAGACGTGAGCAGGCAGCACATGCATGCTCGTGAACAAGATTCAAGGACCTCAGCACACTTGGTCTCGCCCAGCTGAAAGCCTTTTGGAAAACTAGTCTGACTTGAATTGCGAATCCTTTCTCGGAAACAAGATTCGGTGATTCAAGTATAAAAAATCTCAGACTCCTTGCAATGATTTGGAAGCGAATGTATAAGATGTCCCTCCGAATCAACATCTTTAAGCATTTTCATAACCCTATAATTGCCTATTTTAATTCCCCTGAATACCAGGTTATCAACGCGATCGAGGGGAGGAGACAAGTGAGTGACAGGAAAGAATGAGAAAAGGTGATGGATTGGTGAAATTTTGGAATGACATAAATGCAAAGTGAGATATTCATTCAAAAGGAGGAAAAATGCATCAATTCCAATTATTTCAACGAGGAAAAAGACAGTTAATTCTGTGACAGAAAAGAAAAAAATATACACCACAAAGCCATGTCAGAAGACAAGAAAAGCATAATTTTCAGGTAACTTTCACATCTCCCTTTGTTTCTCGAATTCACGAAAAATCCTCAACTACAACTACAGTTTGATTTCTGTCTGTATGTTTGTTTGTTTACTACTCTTGAAATGCATGTTACCCTGCTTTAGCTAAATCTTATTTTTCTGCTTAGATTAAATAATTTACTGCTCCCTTCTGCTCATAATTTTAATATTGATAGATGAGCAAAAGAGATGTTATCCTGGTACCTTTCCCATTAGATTTTCATTTACACCAAAATCTTGGAGCTCTACCTTAGACTTGATGCCAGTACACTATAGACGACAGTTTAAACATGTTTTATCTATTCCAAAATATGGCTGAAGGGATAAATTTGCAGACATAAAAGATATCTGCATCATAAAAATGTCTGTTACTTTTATCAAAAGTAAGTGAATACCTATCACAACTTGAAAACTTGGAGCATATTTTAAGTGCACGTGTGAGTGTGTGTGTGTGTGTGTGAGAGAGAGAGAGAGAGACAGAGTGTGTGAGTAGGTGGGTGTGTTCTCAAGAGCCCGTGTATTCATGAAAGCTCACAAGTTCCAACAATTTGATAAAGAGACCACTCGTGAATTTTTCTAAATAACCTCATTATAAGTTTCGTCATAAACAGACTAAGAATACTATATAAAGTACAGCGTAGTTATTTTGTCAGAAGTTCAAAATAAAGAGCAATGTTTTCAAAGAGAGAGAGAGAGAGAGAGAGAATCATCTTTCATTGCCACGATTGCAAATACCTATCGAACGCTTGAGAAAACTGTCAGAAAATGACTCCCGCATGAAAGTGTAATTAACCAGTTTCTCTCAACGCTTTTTCAAAGTTATTTAATCTGACAGAATGATTCAACTATATTGTTCACAGGTAAAGAAATGTTTCATAAAACGCAATCCTTACAAATAGTTTGACACATTAATTACTGTAGCCTTCAAAAACGATAACATCAAATATTTTACCATTGCATCATTTCGTAAAACGAGTCAGCCGATTGCTTCCAACTGCTAGAAACGTTGACACTAATTCCTTTCACTCAAGGAAACTGTTTTACAAATACCATCACTTAACTTATTGTCCATAAAAAGTTGAAAGCCTAAAAATCCTCTCAACGCGTTCCTTCACCAACCCGCAAGCGCCCCCCCCCCGCCCCACCCCCACCCACAAATGTTGAAACTCCTAAGATGTAATGTTCCTTTGTTATTCAAAAGAAAGAGAGATTATTGGTGGCGACGTTTAATGTCTTTTCTCCCCATATCAGTATTTATTCAGCCGCTGAAGATATTTTTAGATTAATCGTATTAGTTTACTTAAAGTACATATAAACATTTCTAACCGAAGATAGAAATTTCCTAAGATGTAATATATATATATATATATATATATATATATATATATATATATATATATATATATATATATATATATATATAATAATGTGTGTATATATATATATACATATATATATATATATATATATATATATATATATATATATATTTATATATAATGTTTGTGTATATATATACATACACACATATATGTATGTATATATATATATATATATATATATATATATATATATATATATATATATATATATATATCCATTACATATTAGAATTTCGCTATCATAGGTTAGAAATTTGTTTATATACTTTAAGTAAACTAATACGATTAATTTAAAAATATCTTCAGAGGCAGAACAAATACTGATATGGGAAGAAAAGACATTAAACGTCGCCAGCAATATTCTTTTAAATACGGAACATACTCGTAACTTACAACAGTAATTTTCTTGAGCGAATCCTTGTTTTTAAAAATACAGTTTATAAAAGATTTAAACAAAATTGAAAGTAGTACTGATAAATAACAAGAAAACTGGATTTCATATTCAAATGTACTTCAAACTTGAACTAAAATTCAAGAGATCAAGGGACAAACTGAAGGCAGTCTATTTTACAAACAAGCCGGAAAGACAATTATTAATAACTACCCTCAACACCAAATATAACCCTTAGTTTATTTTTGCGTATGACTTATACAAATACTGGGAAATATGAATAAGATTTAAAGCATTCAGGAAAGGAGAAAACAACGCTGAAAACAAACCGAACTTCTGTCACGTCCTCACGCAACAGAACAAGTCCAAACAACAGATGAATACGGCCCAAGCATGTAATTACCTGCATTCTAAGGAAAATAAAATTGGCATTTTCCACTCATACACAACAATAGTCCTCGGGCAAGTTGGGTTTGGAGGAGGGAGAAGGGGGGGGGGAGAGCGAGAGGGGGAGGGAGGCGAGAGGGGAGGGAGAGCGAGAGGGGAGGGAGAGCTAGGGAGAGCGAGAGAGGGGGTGGGAATGAACAAAAAATGCGTATTTCTCACTGAATCCGGAGCTTTAAACATCCAAATAATCCCGAAAACTGTCATGACTTGTCCCATAATGTCACCTTATCTAAAAGGTGAAGAAGGGTGAGACGTGAGAGATGTGAATGTAGCATAAGAACAAGAAAAGTCCAGAGAGATTATGAAACAATTGTATTTGGCAACTCTACTGATAAGAGCGTGTCAGTAAATGCAATTATTTTATTTTTAAAGTCAAACAAGTGAAAAACTGGGCATAAGTTTCTCCGGCGCAATCGAGTTTTCTGTAGAGTATATAATGCTTTATGAACCTTTCAGCAGCGGCCCATGAAACACAGCCACGGTCCGGAGGTGGCTTCAGCCACGGCCTATAAAATCCTTAGCCGCGGCTCATGAAACTCAGCCACGGTCTGGTGGTGGCCTGTTTTGTTGGTACCCACTGTACATCGATGCCAGAAGTACGATTATGGCTAACTTTAACCTTCAATAAAATAAAAACTACTGAGGCTAGGGGGTTGCAATTTGGTATGTTTTGATGATTGGAGGGTGGACGATCAACATACCAATTTGCAGCCCTCTAGCCTCAGTAGTTTTTAAGAACTGAGGGCGGACAGAAAGAGTGCGGACGGACAGACAAAGCCATCTCAATAGTTTTCTTTTACAGAAAACTAAAAAGCCTTGGTTATTGTGAAATACGAACACCTGAAGCAGCCCTGAAATTCATTCATTGAGCATCCACAGCTTCTATTAGACACAAGGGAATAGTACCACCAGGACTATCTCAGTCACCTTTTTCGCGTAGCAGTTGTAACAGCAATAATTAGTAATAAAACCTTGCGAGGAATAAAAAAGGAGCACCCTGAATAATATTCAGAACATTTTTTTCTTTTTTAATTGGCAGAGGAGACCTGGAGCAGGCTCCAGAC
>NC_089752.1:36856383-36901383 GCF_040412425.1 Macrobrachium rosenbergii
ATTGTTGTTGGACGTTGTAAATAAATTTTTTTTTTAGAAAAAATAACAGCAAATCGAGTTAGATGTATTCAGTACGTTACCCACCAAGTGTAGTCCAAACTCTGGGATGTGCTTGAATATACGGTTACCTAAGTATTTCCTCTAGAACGGTGGTGCAATGTAAAGAAAATATTGGGCTTAAAAGCTATAAAGAATTTTACTTTACAGAATTTAGAGGCAATAACCAGAAACCAAATATAATTTTTTTTATTAAGTAAAACCTACCAAGGGTGTTACGAGAAAATTCCAACCGTGAACGAGACGACTAAAATAACTAAATTGAAAAACTAAAATACCGTGAAATAGGGCAAAAATTTTATACTCTGATTAATAAAATTCCACGCATACAGCAGCAAACATCAAACGTACATTGCTTGAAAGTTTAATATAAAGAATAATATCTAGGTAAAAATGGAAAATATAGTTTTCCTAACGATATCGTTTAAGAACAAAATTCTTCGGTTGTTATGCAGGTGTACACAATTATATTCATAAACCAAATATCATCATTAATTCCAAGTGACACACATAACGCGTTTTAAACAGAGCCATATTTGTTTTTCAGTATTAGGGCAGCGACCTATTTGGAAATTAAGAGAATAATCATATCATACAATTCTACTGTTATTCATTACAAGAAAAAGCTTTTGATGTTCTGACCTACGTATCAACCATTACGTTGTGATTGTATAATGGTTCTAAAAACATTCGTCAAAGGGGAAGTAATTCACTGATTCATTAAAAAAAATCTCATTTCTTTATTAATAAATAACATTAGATCAGGTCACAGTCTGACCTAAATCTCGTTTAATTCTTCCACTACATTTACGCCCTTATGAAAATATAAACACTTAAATATGCATGGTCGCAAAAAATCACAAGGAAACACAGCAGCTGTTTTTGTATAACCATTTGCATCGGTTCCTTCAGACTTCTTAAAAACCTCCTTGCGTTTTTTTATTTCGTATAATCGTTATCTTCATTTTACAATCCAGCTTTGGTACTGAGAGAGAGAGAGAGAGAGAGAGAGAGAGAGAGAGAGAGAGAGAGAGAGAGAGAGAGAGAGAGAGAGAGAGAGATTTTACTTTACATCACACACCAAACATTCTTAATCATCTCTGGGTGCATCCAAGTTACTGTTGAAGACTTTATTGCCGGCAGTTAGGCCTTTAATCCTAGTGTCTGTATTAATCAGGCCTACCGAGCGAATATTGTTCAAACTGAAAAGGGAGATTGCATCTTCCGCTGAGAGAGAAGTCTACCCAAGCGCAGCAATGCATATACTTAATTCCAAATTTTATGTTTTAACTAATTTTTCAATATTTATGCGTAACATGCAAAATTAAATCTTCGGAAACAGAAATAAAAATTATGAAGAAACGAGGCACAAGGTGAAAGGACTTACGGCCAGAAGCATCAGAGAGATCAACGAAATTTTTCAATGAAGGAACAGCGTCCGGCCACAATTTCTGAGAGAGATACCTCATCAGGTAAAGAATCCGTGAAATGCGTCTCAGTAACCGAGAGATCGCCAAGAGAGGTAAAATATTAAATGAAAACATCAAACTTTTCCCATCCGGAAGGTTCCTGCCATTAGAGCTCTCTGCTGATTCGGCGCAGGAGGGAAAGATCTGAAGCCAAGACATAAATGTGAGGGGTCATCCCACTTCTGAACCCAAATCTACCTGCTCTGCGAATGACGTCCTCAATGGCAGGTCTCCCTCATTTATTTAGTAAGCTACTGGAAGCGTAAACATCACAGCTGATTGAAATGGCGAGCGGCAATTATTTCTTCGTTTCTTATCTGCCCGATATTTATATTTGGATTTTTAAGCAATTCGTGAACGAAAAACAAAGTACAATGCCTTGTACTTGTGCTATGTTTGGCCGCCTTGCAAAATCTACAAAGAAAAGCGATGTTATGTTGCATAATTTAACCAAGAACGAGGATATTAAAAAAGTTGGATACATATTTGTAAAAGGAAGGATACTTCGATGCTAATAATGCAAAGATATGCAGTTAACAATTTTCAGAAGATGCATACAAGAGAAATCTCATTGATGAATTACTAAACACACAAGCTGCAGATGCATTACCATCACTACATTTCCCCCTATCAGCCGTTAATGAAGAGTGTTCGTGTTTTGTTCATCATTTTCTTTTTATGAACAGGATTGGTGGAAATTCACGAAGGAAATAACATAAACTACCTAGAAAATAAGAATAAGTTTTATCTAAGTTATTCATGAACTAACAGCACACAGTCTATGGGTGATGATTTTAGTGAAAACACGTACCTATGTATTATTCACTTTGTAAGATAAATCTAACTTCACGTCAGCATAGGCTGAGATGCATAATTTGCCATTACAACCTTTTGGTAATTTCCTTATTGTTCGGGAATATTACATACTTACAAGGAATGTTTGAAGAATTTCCCAATAAGATTCTCGGAATATACGTTTACTCTCTCTCTCTCTCTCTCTCTCTCTCTCTCTCTCTCTCTCTCTCTCTCTCTCTCTCTCTCTCTCTCTCTCATGTACTCACTAGGCAAAAGAGAAAATTTATCTGTTCACATGTGTATGATACAAAAAATGTAAAATATCGTGTAATAGCCTACATTTTGTGCAGGGATATATTTCCTTTAGGTAGTAAATATAGTACAGAATAAGAAAATTGTGATACAAAGTTAACTGAAAGTTCATTCGCCGATTGTAAACCACCAGTTTCAACTCAAAAAATACTTACAGATGAAGCCATCGATTGCGAATTATGCTTGTCTGCAATGCTTTTTTCACTGTCAAATAACACGGAAATTCTTTCTTAGAACTTCGAAATCGATGGAAATTCTATCAATTCTGAAGAAACAGAAATAGGATTTGAAGAAGCAGTAGAAAAAAGAAGAGCTATAAAATTTTACCGGATACATTGTAAAAAAAATTCTTAAATATCCATTTCTTGAGAAAAATGTAGAAATTGGATGCATCAGTAGAAAGGATGAGGCCTTAATGAAACAGACGAGTGAATTCATGGAAAAGTTCAAGTCATGGGAAAATGATTCAAAACCTTTCACGGACATAATACTTTAATAAAACCCTATGGGGTTATATTGCTATCTTAGTGGTATTGCCTAAAGAGGTAATAAACTTTTTTGTTAAATAAAGAATGTTTATTAGAATAAGGATTTGAAATAAAAGTATGGTTCAAGAGAAACTCAAGATGTCAAAAATTATGAAATAATTTTGTGTGTATTTCGTAATACAAGAATATAAAACCTTGAAATTTTTTTTTTTATTAAACACCCACGTTGATAATACGTTTTATCTTCTTGTTCCTTAAGCTGGGAATAATGGTGGTCAGTAAGAAAAAACTCAAATGTGAATTAATAATTACTATAAATAAAGCCTATTATATATACTGAATTAATAATATTATAGAAATAGGGTGGAAATTACAAAGTCGATAGCTTCCTTCCTTAATAATGATGTGGCTATTTCTATGAAGCAAATATATGTTATACTACCTGACCAACCCGGCACTGCCCTGGGAAACTCTGGAAGACTCAGAAAAATTTTCCTGCATCTCCTTTGAATTGATTTGTCGTGCAAAATATGTGTATTATCGCTGAAAATGCCTTTCTTTCCTGTGATTACTAATTCTGTCTTGAATTCATTGCTTTAAGTAAACATGATGTACAAGGGACAGGCAAAGGTAAGGACATCTGTCCTTGGCGGATTTCTGAGTGCTTCTCTCTCTCGATTGCTGTTGCATCGTCTATTTCTAACCTCGGGGGATAACACCTGGGCATCCAGATAGATGGCACAAAACGTCAGTCTTCACCTCGTTTTCTATAGCGAGCACATGGCATCCAGTCAGACTTCGTGGAGAGGTTACCCTGCCAGAGCAGTGCGGCATCAACTTTCTCTTATTTGGCTCTTCCCTTGCCCGTTGTCTGACGCTGTCGAGGAAGGCCTCTTCGAAGGTCACCTGGAAACAATGCCCTAAGCAGTCATTTTAAACAGAGAGAAGGATTAAAGGCTTAACCATTTTGGGAATGAAGGAGGGAGTTTATGAAGGGGCGAATGAAAACCCACAGTTCTAGTAATTAAAACAATTGTAATGAATTTTATTTCTTTCTCTGTTACGTTACGGATGTAAAAATGGGTGAGGTTGCTTGGAAAGAAGTTTCCTTCGTTGCAACACATACTTACATATATATATATATATATATATATATATATATATATATATATATATATATATATATATATATATATATATATATATATATATATATATATATATATATATGACTTTTTATCACATCACCATGATTCATATACAATCAGTAAGCTACAAACATCCTTTAATATCCAATTCGCTCTACCTCGGAAATAATATATTTTCATATATGTTACCGAAGGGGAATTTTTAGTTGATAATAAGTTCGTCGTCCCGTGGGCTTTCGAACCAGCGAAGGACAAGAACTCAGGACTACAGTGGACGCATTAACCCATCCGGCCAGCAAGTGAGGTATAAGTGGATATCGGCTCCCATGTACAAATCCCCCGTCGAACTCGGGGGATTTATATATGGGAGCCGATATCCACTTATACCTCACTTGCTGGCCGGATGTGTTAATGCGTCCACTGTAGTCCTGAGTTCTTGTCCTTCGCTGGTTCGAGCCCACCGGACGACGAACTTATTGTCAACTAAAAAATTCCCCTTCGGTAACATATATGAAAATATATTATTTCCGAGGTAGAGCGAATTGGATATTAAAGGACGTGAGAGAGAGAGAGAGAATGACTGACTTGCAGTGGCAAATATTCTTGGGTTTTTCTCTAGTATGACTTGATGTTTAACCCCTTTCATAAAGGGAATATATAAGAGAGAGAGAGAGAGAGAGAGAGAGAGAGAGAGAGAGAGAGAGAGAGAGAGAGAGAGAGAGAGAGAGTGTATTGGAGGTGGTTGCACGAGGTTGAAAGTTTGGTGTGGGTGGTGATGGTGGTTATTGGAGTTGATGGTGGTGGTAGAAGTGTTGTTACTGAACTGCCCAGTAATTAATTCCATACCTCATTTAAACCGACTTCATAACGAAATACATCTGCGTAATGTCATGAAGCAGTTGCTATAGGGAATTACTAAGGTAAAACGAAGAAGAAACGAACGAATTAATATAGAAATTCGCACTTAAATGAATAAAAAAAAAGGAAATACCACATATCTTACATGTCATGCTTAGTCAGCAGCTACTACGCAAGCACAGATGGGGAAGGCACTCTCAGCTCCGGTTACTACAGAAGCGGATCTCCACTAACAGAAATTATTGATGTAGTTTTCAATGTTGATTTCATCAAGGTAATTAACAATTATATTAATAATTATCATAAATTATGATTAAAATTCACGTAAATTCTGAACAAAAATTTATGTTATAGGGGATTCATTGTTGCAGGTTAGTCATACATCTGACAACACCTAGGAGAAAACTGGGAGCTCTCAGGCGAAAAATGACCATTACCCCATAAAGCACCTGAAGGAAAACCTGATGGAATTAGTAAAAACGAAATTTTCATTTAATTTGTCTGTGTTTGATGTCTGTCACAGGGGTGGGGGTTTGATTTTGAGTTATAAACTTCCTGGGGCCACATATGGGCCAAGTGCCAAATTTTGTCTGGTTCTGTCAAGCAGTTCAGACTTCTAGAGTGCCTAAACATACAAACTCTCTCTCTCTCTCTCTCTCTCTCTCTCTCTCTCTCTCTCTCTCTCTCTCTCTCTCTCTCTCTCTCTCTTCATTTAAATCACCTAAATTGCCACCTGAATAGGGACAGAATTTCAGTTACAGGAACATACACAGATGGTTTATTCTTCGTCCAAGATAGATGAAAATCGCCTGATGTTATTTTTCAGATCTGAAAAATAATTGCATACCTCACTAACATCAGACCGAAGGTACAGATGCCGTGGATATCTGCTCTATTCCAGTCCAAAGAATAAAAAGAGAAAATGAGACGAAGAAAGACAAGGGGGAGGGGCCTGGGTGTGGGCGGTAACCATTCAGATCAACTGATACACATGGGGGAGGGGCCAGGGTGTGGGGGTAACCATTTAGATCAACTGATACACATGGGGGAGGGACCCAGGTGTGGGGGTAACCATTTAGATTAACTGATACATCGTAATAAAAAAAATTAAAAGAATAAATATGTTATGACCCTATACCCAGGTCAGATAGGGTCATAATCTCTTACTGTATCTGTTTTAAGAACAGCATCAATCATCTTACACCCCTAAGATTCTCTGGTAGCGGTGGCCAGCCCTGGGCCAGCAAAGTCCTTCTCCCTCTTTGACTCCTCTCACTGAATCTATCCTCAAACAAAGGCCTACTGGAATTAAACACTGAGATACAAAACTAAGCTTTATTTGCAAATTTAACAAAAGTAATTCAGCAAAAGCTACGGTCATGAACTGGAGTAACTCTCACCCCATATAAATGGAAATCACAACTAGAAGAAATTCTGATAAACAATCCATCGAATTAATGATTCTAGACCAACCAATACTAATGACTAATACCTTGGTCATCAAATTAAATAAACAGGTAAAAAATAGGTCAAGTTCTAGTATATTCCCAATGAGTACATTCTCGACCTCTTACTCAGCGAAACATCTGAAGAAGACAAGCAAAATCTTCTTTAGTTTTCAAAGCACAAAAAAAAAAAAATACAGATATGGGAATTCCTTCCATGTTATTCAACCATAAATGCTTAAACATAATACATATTATAGAAATGGAGAAAACAATCTACAGTTTGGTAAACAGATATGATTCTTACCTCAAAACTGCAATGTTCAAAATCTGTTCTGGCATCACACACAACGCAAGTCTCTTTTTCACTTTTTGAGACTTTTCAAAAGGTTCAATGTTGGTCTTCTAATGATTCCTTTCTCCCAACCTAATCCCTTCACACCTTGGGACTCTGCCCAAAAGACGCACAAACACACGTTCCCCACCGGACACTTCCGGCGAATGTACATACAGTGTCACCTCACATAATCCCAAGCCTCGAAAATCCTGACGCCATCCTTACTTAACGAGGAAATGCGCCAGACGATAGCTAAATATTCTCTCCAAGATTTTGGGAAAGTTTTCCTCTCCACTTGTTAATTCAACATCCGTTGTGTATTGTAATTCATAACATACTTTAGCTTCAAATGTTGACATTGCATATTAGAGAAGCAAAGGCAAATGAATAGAAGGGATGCACATGGAAATGTGGACAAGGGTAAGAAAGAAGGGCGAGAGAAGAGAAAAAAGACAAAAAAGGGATATTGAAGTAAAATAAGAGAATAATGTATCTTTAAAAAAAATCTCAAACGCTTCAACGAAGAAATTGAGACCCAAGAGTTCATTCACCATTGGTTTTCTCTACAGAGGAATTTATTTTTTTTTTTTAACTTATCTGAAACTGGAAACAGAAACCAAATTTAAACCTTTGAGAGGTGATGATAACTTTCTTTTGAAAGTCACGAACAATTAAATGGCGATGGAGCAGTTTGGTAAAATGTGTCTAAAAACAAATACCATTCAAAAGGAGAAAAAGAGAGTTCTTGTTAGAAAAGAATCTTACCACCTGATGTTTTCTTTTGAAGGAATATTACGACTGTCTACCACTCTACATGCATAAGAAGTATAGTTAACGCAGGAGAGAAATATTGGACATGTGCTCAGTGGAAGGAGAGAGAGAGAGAGAGAGAGAGAGAGAGAGAGAGAGAGAGAGAGAGAGACAGACAGACAGACAGACAGACAGACAGACAGACAGACAGACGGATAGACAGACAGACAGACAGACAGACAGACAGACAGACAGACAGACAGAGGTGTTCCCATTCTCATTGTTTGAGTAATCACCTCGAGTAGCGACTCTTAACAAGGCTTTCCTCTGTCACCTGATAAAAGGAACCTAAATATTCATAGCAGCGGCGCGAAACACATGCACCAAAGACACGCCGAGTCATGGTCGCTATGTAACTGCACCGGTGCTGATAACCAATTGATGGCATGCTAATTTCCCTCCAAAGTTCCGATCTCAACAGTTTCGTCCATCCTTTTGATGACAGGGGAAAACGATTTTCATTTTATAGTGCAATATCGGAAAGGTTTAATCACTTGTGGGCAACGAGGATCTAAAGGTAGGACAACGGAAAGAGAACCTCTAACATTAAAAGAACGTAAACTCGTCTTAAGCAATTTTAGGAATAACTTTGCATTCACTCCATCTGTGTGCAGTAAAAAAAATAAGTCGAAAAAGCAAGAATGAATTTTTGTGGTATTTGGTCTGTCAGGAGGATATCGATAAAGACTTGGCTTTCATTCTGAGGCCAAAAATGTTCACATTTATTCATTAGTTTCCACGTGGTCCTGCTAACAAAGAGGACCAGGTAAACCGAACCAAAGCGTACCTCAATGGAGGCAATAATAAAATAATCAATATTACTAATACATCTATGATTATCTAAATTTACTGGCATGTTAGCAAAGAGCGCGCAGTTGGTACAATACCTGTCTTTATTGTTAGACAGGTATTTAAAAATGTATATACTCTTAAAGAAGGAATATAGAAAATGTCTATATTAAAAACATGCACTCAAACACACATACACAAGAATACATGTGCATATTCAAATAAACGTGTAAATAGGTTCTGGATATGAATTCAACAATCAACCTTACCCACTTAGAAGAACGAAAAATAATGGTAAATAATGGTACAGTTTTATAAGAATAGAGAGAAAGTTTAAATTCCCCTTCTTTCAATTCACCTGCCAGATTGCAGACTATGACTCATTCACAAGAATTGCAACACAAAATATTTCTACGTTTATTTTTAGCGCGCTCATGAAACAACGCTCTTTCTTTTCGGCAAGATACTGAGACACTATACCCGACAAAATCTTGGGAAGGGAGAGAGAGAGAGAGAGAGAGAGAGAGAGAGAGAGAGAGAGAGAGAGAGAGAGAGAGAGAGAGAGTATGGGTAGCATGGCGTTCAAAGAAATAGGAGGGGGAAGAGAGGGAAAATGACTTAGGGAATTTAAAAACCAATGATTCTCGAAGCAACTCGGGTCATTCGAAGTAAACGGACAAGAGCGTGTGTCCGTCCCATTCTTAGCATTAACGGAAAATTTTCCATATGGCATCTGACACTTGGCATTACATGCATTGCTACAGCAAAGAAAACGTAATAAAGAAACTTAATAAAGAATCCAACCAGACTATCTTCTGACACTTGGCACGATGTTCTCGGTATGAGTTGGGGGCGCAGATGGTTTATTGCTGCTTAGGTTGTAATACACCCTCGAACTTTACCAATAAACTTTACGATGAGGATATTAGTGTTTGTAAAATGATCCGAGTAGCCTTGTAAGGATGAAGGAGAGGGAGTTGTAAGATTTAAGCTTCCAAGGAAATTAGGTCACATTTAGGATTTCAAGGAGGAGCTCCCGCACGAGAGACAAGGTCGTCCTTCAGGAAGTGAATGAAAGGACGCTTCACTTCCAGATGGATCAGCTCTGGTGACCGAGTCCTTCCTTATGTCGAATTAATGAACTTTTTATTGAGAAATTTCTTTTCATTACCGGAGTTTCAACCTAAGCCTTTAGAATAATAAGATATTTATGTCAACTGCACTGGAAAAATGGCAAATACAATGATATCTGCGCCACATAACCTCGGATAAATCTATTCGATTTAAAGAAAAAATAAGAAAACCCTTCATGTCCTGTAACGGCTTTACATCTTATTTTCATGGAATTTTACGTTCTGATAGTTGTGGCATAGTAAAATATCAAAATCCTGTTTGCCAACCTCAAAGTGCAGAGATATGCATATTTTTCTACATTTCCGTTTAAAACGGAGGCAAGTTGTCATCATATGGAGCCCAGGAAGAAAAGGAAGCAAAGCAGACTTAAAGACAAGGACTGAAAGGTCACCCCTCCCCCTCCCTCCTAAAGGAGGATAGGCCCACAAAGCAAAACAAAAAAACAAAAAAAATCGCGGAGTAGCCTATGAAATACGTTTCTGTCGTTTTCTGTACGCGGCTCCCGGGATTTTTACAGCAGCACTGCACATTTATTTCGTTTGCCACACTCTGGTTTATGTGAAAGTATCCAAAAAATATACGTTAAGTAGAAAAACAATTCATGATTTCATGTACTATATAAAACTGCCATTAATGAAAATCCTTCTTTTCTTAATGTATAAATGATTTAATTCATTTGGATTTACAGAAAATCCTTACTCTGTTAATTTATTAATGACTGAATTCATTTGGATTCACAGCTGCAAGAGTTTCCAGATAATAAGTACAATAGATGACTCTGGGCCACAGCACTGCGTCCCAATACAGTAGTTCCAAGGCAAGTCCGTCATAATCGATGCTCAAATTCCGTTTGTGGCTAATGGTATCGTATAATGTTGAAAAAACAACTCTTCAGGGAAGAGTTGGTCTTGACCGGTTTCTGAGGAAAAAGGGAACTCAACCATGACTGCTTAGATACAATTCACATAACTGCTTAGATACAATTCACATAAACAGAGCAAAACCAAAACCAACTTAAGATAAGGCTTCACTTTTACATGTTATCTAACTGGCGTTCTTCCATTCTGGGTCAGTCCTTACAGACAGAGAACCTGGCCGGACTGTATGAAACCCATTGGTAAAACTGGTACCATTTCTGAGACATAAAAAATGCAGCATACAGCTACTACAATAATATTAACTTCTTAATGATTACAATACTGACTTATCCGAAAAACATAAGCCAATGTCCATAAATGTAATTTGGAAATTCATAAATAAAAACATATAATCAAGACCAATAATCCAAATGCAATTCCCAAGATAAAAAACTTCAGAAAAAGGAAAAATAAATCTGCTCTACTAAATCCCACAGTAAGGATAAACAAGAAAAATTAATGTAGTACCACTGGAATAAAAATTACGTCAGAGCTAAAAAAATTTTTTTTAATTTATATCAAAATTAACAACAGTTTAGATCGGATAATGGGAAGTAATAGATGCCAAAGGAATTCATCATTAGACTTAAGAGAGAAAGGATATTCAGGGTGACACAACTAAAAAGAACAACACTTCGAAAGTTTGAGAAGTTCTGAAAGGCCCAGCATTTTTCTTCTGTTCCGCTTTGGATTGGATTCATATGAGCTTCCCTGATACCAGTTCAGATGCAATTTTTGCAGAAGTTGAATTCTGGCTGAGAAAATTAAATATGAACACAAAGAAAAGTCCCGGCACATTTGAATATGCACTTCAAGCCAGCCAAAAGAACTCGTGTCCATACACACAAGTTACAATGGAAATAGACTACACCTCACCTGTAGTTAGATCATGCAAGTGGGAGAAAACTGCAGTTGTCTACAAGTTTGCCTAATTATATACGATGCTCAGTCACATGAAAGAATTTCCATGGTAAATGATAAAAACGCCAAATGAAATCGCTGGTCATACCGGAAACCGCTATTTGTAATAGTGTTCCACAAATATTCACCAGAAATATATATTCCAGTCAGAGTGACAGTTAAACTTTACCACTATGCACAAGCAGAGGAGGGTTGAGAGTTGAGCAAGGGTCTCATGAATACCTTGGGGAAGAATTAGAGAATGACAGATGACAGACACGGGTTGACGGAAATGTCACTGGTATGAAAGTTAAAACTCTTGCCAGGAAGGTTAATAACACTACTTATAAAGACACCATTTCTTCAAAGAAAACGACAAGTACCTCAAGTTAACTTTGTGGACGTCCTGTAAGTGTACGCAAGTTTATATTCATAATAAAATGCTCAACGTGAAATACACAATATATGGCCTGAAACCAAGCGGCAACACAAATGCGTGCTTACAAAAAAGGGAATATATGAAGACTATTGACAACAGACGAACAAATAAATACTAACTCGGGATAGGAAAAAAGCTGGAACGAACACGAAAACCACCTGGATCAATGAAAAGAAACATATTCTCAGGCTTGTGACCTCGTTTGCGCACCAGTGCAATAGAAGTGAATATATAATCAAGATGCAGCAAATGTTAGTGAGAGAGCTGGACATGGTACAGACGGCAATCTCCTTCAGATAACAAAAAGATAAAAATAGTAAAATATGTCTGAATAATGTTGTTTCACCTCTCTCTTCTCTCTCTCTCTCTCTCTCTCTCTCTCTCTCTCTCTCTCTCTCTCTCTGTGTTAAAAGATAAAATCGGCCAACCCGATGTAATTGCCCAGTGGCCACATAAACAATATTGAGGTTAATAACCTCTTTTAAAGATGAATAAGCATTAATAGTTCTTGTTTTTAAGTGCTCGAAGGGTTCAACGAATTTAAATGGCCTTTAAAATTATTGGCTCATAAAACCAATTAAACTCAGAGTTTATCCATTCCAATTCAATTATTAACGCAATTTTGCATTTCCAGTTTTCATAGATATATTAAATTTTTCAGTAGTGAATAAAGAATATACATACATTCCTTGCAGGACGAAAATAGGAAACTTCATATACATACACATTTCTGACTCGCATCGGGAACGAACATCGGGCTCCGAAGTGACAGGCCGTGGCGATAACAATTGACCCGGGAAAAACCTCAGGTACATAAGTAATTAGGTTCCAACTTCATTTACAACCTTGGTAGGTCAACTTGTATCGCCTTGGCCTGTAATTCTGGAGACTAGATACAATTCTTAGCAGACTTTTGGAACCCTCTGTCGATGATTCAGTGACACTTTCAAATACTCTTTCTTTTCTAAGTAACTTAAAAGTTTCTTTATTATCTTATTTACCGGCGAATAACTTACGTTTTCTAAATCTAGTATATCTACTGAATCATATCAATTCTTTTCAATTATATTTTGGCTTCACTTATAAAATGATAAAAGAGGATAAATGTCGATTCCAGTGTCAAGTTATATACAAGTAAAAAAAAAAAATCATCCAGATTAACAAGCTTAATTCAAATTCGACTATTAAAAATGAGAAACAAACAAAACTAACTAACTGAGCATTGCAAAGGTTTGCATAGATCTTACAAAACAATCTCGAATAATCTAGTTATCTTAACCACAATTTCTACGAGAAAACTCATATTTTCATGCAATATTTATGTTATATTAGGTTGAAACAACATTACATTTTGAACAACGTTTGACTTATAGTTTCTGACTTAATTTGTAAAGCTCCTGATTTGTATTTTTTCTCATCTTAAATGAAAAGTTCCAATTATAAATCAGGACATATGCTTCTATTTAATAGTAAATTGAATAGAAATTAATAATTTTTATTTAAAATGGAAAATTTCAAATGATATACTTCCAGGCATATTTCACTCTTTTATTTTGGCCGACGCTTTTATGCTTGTAAGAATATTAATGACATTTAGATCTGCAAAGGTAAGGGGAGAGTATTGCAGCTTGAATGGAGTCTCTCCTTCCAAACACAAATGCACATGAAGAAATTACGAAAATTCACAGAAAGTAAAAATAAAAGAATGCAACTACACAGAATGCAAACGTGAGGCAACTGAGATTCTTATATTTTGGCCACCTTATCAGTTAAATCTTTTAAAACTGTCTGTATGTGGGATTGCACAAAATAAAGATTTTTTATTGAATTATTATCAGTAAATCTCTTAAAACTGTCTATATGTGGAACTGGACAAAATAAAGATATTTATTGAGTTATTATCGTTGTTTAATTCTTCAGTTTCTAAAAAAAAAAAAAAAAAAACAATCAAATCAATCTATTCTTTACTTAAACAACATTCCTGGCGAGGTATGCAATTATTATGACCATGTTGACGAGAAATTACCTGTTTCCAAGCTTCCCTATCATGTCTTTGCACGCACAGAAGGGAGAATATTATGCAGGAAGGATCATATTTAAGCTTATGATTTACTTTCAAAAATAAAATATTCCAACTCGGGACTGTGCAGCTTCAATAGAGTTTTCGACGGTCTATAAAGTTTCTTTGATACGCCGGTATCGATACTGAATGGGCATAGCATATTCCAAACAACCGTAAGAACACTGAAAAATAATAATAATTATTATAATTACATGTCTGTTTAACTGTTCATAACAACTTGCAACTTTGCGACGACACTTGGAAATCTTCAGTGAAAAAAATTCAGCGAAGTAGAAAAACTGGGCTCGGTTACCTACAGCATTTATTACTATTATTTCACGAATACTTTAGTTTTGGCTCTTTCCGTGTCTCCAAAAAACGTGAAAATCGGAATTTACGTGTCATATAAACCGCCAGTATAAAGATTTCTTATGTCACTAAAGCCTCATATGACTGAAGATTCTTTGATAAGTCTAATACTACAAGTTTGTTTGAAATGTCTATATTTGAGTCCTGTAAAGTTCTGCCATTTTCGTCAACTCATGGGATACCTTCATGTCGAAACAGCATGAAAATTTCATGAGGAAAGGCGATAGATAAATAAGAAGGCATAAGAATGGTAACAATATGACTGAAACAATATACTCCATCATAATGTTATGTTTAATAGTTTATATAACGCTAAAAAACAAACTGACAGCAGCGAAATGATCCTCCTACCAAAACAATCAAAAGAAAGTTACGAAGAGAGAGAGAGAGAGAATTAGCCGTGAATAGATAACATTAACTTGCTCGAATTACACATTACTGTTTAATCCAAACAGAGTGCCTATTCCCAGACCAATGATCGCCGCGCAAATGGAATGACATTGAAATTCATCGGAAAACAAAGAATGGCTCTGTATTTGTGTGTGTATGGGAATGAATTTTGCATCCGCTTTCAGATAAATAATTAGAAAACACTGTATAGTGCATCAGTTTTAGAGTGGTAGGTAGTTCTATGTCTACTTTCAAATGTAACAATGAACATGCACCATTTGTATTTAAATTACACCTTTCTCTATCCACAATGAAATCCAAGACTAAGGATTAAATACATTCTTTTACCTACCCAATAGCTTTAAAATGAAAACTAATACAAAGTAAACAGAAATGTAAATTTAGGCCGTCATTAAATTTTAGTTTCTGTAAAACCTGAAAACTCACATTCCAGTCTAGAGTAATGTATGTATATATATATATATATATATATATATATATATATATATATATATATATATATATATATATATATATATATATATATATATATATATATATATATATATATATATATATATATATTTATATATATATATATATATATATATATATATATATATATACAGTATATATATCCTCTGTTATGGAATGTTGACTTCATTCATCTTTAACAGAAATTTAAATGTAATCACGGCCTGACTTTACATTTATTTTGCATTTTTTATTCATGTTTTGTTGTCATTTGAAACAAAACAATTTTTTTACATATCACTGAATAACAAATTTTATACAGAGAGTACTGGAGATAGTTCTGTGTCTATTTTGAAACGTAACTGTGAATATGCAGTATTCCTATTTATTTTTGCCATTCAATATACACAATGAAATGCAAGACAATGGACTTAATAAGTTTTTATCTACTAAACAGCTTAGCTTAAACTTATTCCGCAATGCCACCATAATAATATATATATATATATATATATATATATATATATATATATATATAATATATATATATATATATATATATATATTTTATATATATATATCTATATATATATATACAAAATCAGATATTTTTTAAAATTATCATTGTTTAATTCTTCAATTTCTCAAAAAAAGTAATAAAATATTTTATATTCTTTACCTGAACGGGAATTTTTTTGTTGCAAGTCCATGTCCCGTGGGGTCGAACCAGCGACTTATTATCAACTAAAAATACCCCTTCGGTAACATATATGAAAATATATTACTTCGAGGTAGAGTGAATTGATATTAAAGGAAGGATCATGATTTATATGAATCACGGTTTGATAAATAGTCATATATATATATATATATATATATATATATATATATATATATATATATATATATATATATATATATATATATATATATATATATATATATATATATACATAATACACACACACACACATATATATACAACACATGTACATAAATACATACATATAATAATAATATATATAATATATATATATATATATATATATATATATATATATATATATATATATATATATATATATATATATATATACACACACACTTCAATTAAAAAACTTCGATGAGGAATTAGATTATGCCGAGGTGAGATCTAGAAAAAATAAACTTTTAAGTTTGAAAATCGTTGAGAAAACTCTCCCATCGATTTCAAGGTGATCTAAAAGTGAAATAAGATCACTATTGTGAGGGAGCCTTGTCAAATGGCGTTTGCGTAACGTAATTTTTGCCCGGGGGGGGCGGGGGTTTAACTTGCAGCTCCGATACAGGTATTCTTACTTAAGGTTGGAAATGCCTTAAACTTTAGGCGGACATTTACCAGAACGTTCTGTCTCACTAAATGTACTTTATCAGGTTTGCTTTTTACTGACTGATCCCTCCAAAAACAGACTTGTATCATTCTAGTTTAATGTTGTTTGAGAGAGAGAGAGAGAGAGAGAGAGAGAGAGAGAGAGAGAGAGAGAGAGAGAGAGAGAGAGGGAGAGAGCCAAAGTATAGCATGATATAGTTAACTGCATTAGTAAAGTTGTACCAAACGAGTTGTAGCAAACAAGACAACCATTAACATTTTGAATAAACATCTCTGGAAAACAACATATCTTCCGATGTTGTGCAGTCCACAAAAACAGAAAACTGCCTAATCGAATCGAGTTTTGGGAAAGGGAAATAAATGTGTCGACCGGGTTAAAACAAACTTCATGGAAACTACTGATGGTTTTGGTTGGAAAATGGTTGAGAATTAAGGCCGAGGGAATTCAAGAATCAGACTTCCCATGAAAGCATGAATATTGACGAACAAGTTCGCGAAATTAAGATCCCGTCGTATGAAGATGTTTATGTATAGAGTTCGAAAGGGATGACTTCAGGTTTATTTTACTCATGAATGAATTCTAATAAATGTGTGCCTGAGCATCGTATTTTGTGGTAAAAATAATATACCTATGTAGGATATCCGCATTAAAATTCAGGGTGCGCGAATAGTCATGAAAGGTATAACTTACCGTTATCAAATAAAGTGAACCTCAAACTTTTCTACTATTCAACAGACACAATCTATATAAAATCGGCCAAGGCAGTTTTCTTACAAGTGATAATCTATTCCAAAACATTCGGCAATTTCGTGGATTTCATGAGAACTAGGACCCACTAACTTCACTAAGTTAGGTCTGCCAGACAATGACGTCACGGGCTCATCGCAGGCAGGAGCCACAACTGACTGGTCGGTACAACAGAAAATTTGACCATCCTTCGTCTTTGCATTAACAGTTGCAGTTTTGTATTATTTTTCTTTTAATTGTAGTCTACCAGTAACCTAATCATTTATCAGTGTTAGTTATTATGTTAAAGAATATAGCCTCATATATCACAACTGTAAGTCAATTTTTCTATCGATAGCGTGGGTAAGAACTCGCTATTTCTATTGTTTTAAACAATAGCTTGACGTAAACTGTAATTAAGATTACTAAGTATACCTCAGATATTCAATTAATGAAAAGAAATGCGTCCTCAATTAGCCTATGTATATTTACAATAGTATTAAATATTTAACTGTCCTTGTTTTACAACCTGTAAATCATGGGCCATCGCTCACTTTCTCGGGCGACTCGGGTGATTCGTCATTAGCCCCTTGTCTGGCCGACCTGTCTTAGTGGGTCCTGATAAGAACCAACTTAGAGTCATTGCGAATACTTACGTGGCGGGCGCGAACAATCACAATGGAATCGTAAATGACCACGATCTTGCATCAGCAGGACTCTGCTTATCTGAAAATACATATAACACAGATAAGTAAAAATAAAAGTTTTTAACCAAACTAATCATGAAAAATTGAGTGCTCGAAAAATAATAAACTGAAACAAGTTTAACAAGAGTTTTGCTTGACTGTACACTTGAACCCGGAAGCATAAACTCAAGACTGAGAAAGGTCATTCCACAGAGCTATGACAAAGTCAAATGTTAGAGAACATTAGCAACCGACACCTAAGATGACATAGTTTAAGACAGTGGCTCTTAACCTTTTTATTACCACGCCCCCTCCAAGAGTTCGTCCTTCCCTCCACGCTCCCCTTGCATCTGTGAGCAAAATTCCCTCCCAGATTTAAGGAAAATAAAAAAAAAAAGAAAGAGAAGGGGTTTCGAGGGATAGGGAGGGAGGTGAATAATAACAAAACATGGTAAGCCCAACGAGTCTAAATAGGGTAGTAGACTATAGGAAACTAGCGTTATAGGCGATACGTTTGCATTTGTTCATAAACTTCTGAATATTCGTTCCTCACTCTTGTTAAGAGAATAAAGAATATAATTAAAGAACTTAAAAATTTTCCCAGGGCTCGCGCCTCCCATGGAAATTGCTGACGTCCCCCAGATTAAGAATGGTTTAAGAAGTAAAGACACTCATATTGCAGTGAATTAAAACGCCACATAACTGACAGAGATGCAGATCACCTTCCAACTCTTACTATCACCAACTGAAGTTCTGTCTTTAGGTTTGGCAATGAAATTCGTCTTACAATGGAAATATGAAAGGCAAAAGAAGTTCTGTGTTTTTCATATGGACACTTGACTCCTCCTGTGAGAAATGTCCAAATTCCTTTGTATATGATAAAAATAATATTCTGTTAAGAAATGTTTTCTTTCGGGAATTTTTCAGAAATCTAAGGGTTTACAACACAGAGATTTAAGTATGGAAATATTCCACACAAGCACTTGGTTTGAAAAGAAAAAAATTGAAGTGTTCCGCTACTACTACTACTACTTTTTCTACTACTAACACTAATGATAATAATAATAATTGATCATTATTAGTATCATCACCATTCGCAGGTAAAACCGTCATATAGCGGACGGTTAAATTTCTAAGACCGTGCCAAGTTATATTGCTGAACATACGCTTAATTTCAAGCAAATTTTTTGTTTTTGAAATACGTCCACAATCACACACACATATATATCACTCTTTTCTATTTAACAAGAACAAATATTTCCACATTCTCCTAAATCTACTGCACCTTATGCAATGCCATAGGGTCGCGGCAGGTATTAGCATGCGCGCACTGCCCCTTCGCTTTTTTTTTTTTTTTAGTTTTCTGTTAAAGAAAACTATTGCGCCGGCTATGTCTGTCCGTCCGCACTTTTTCCTGTCCGCCCTCAGATCTTAAAAACTACTGAGGCTAGAGGGCTGGAAATTGGTATGTTGATCATTCATCCTCCAATCACCAAACATACCAAACTGCATCCATCTAGCCTCAGTATTATTTTTTTATTTTATTTAAAGTTGAAGTTAGCCATAATTGTGCTTCTGGCAACGATATAGGCCAGGCCATCACCGGGCCGTGGTTAAAGTTTCATGGGCCGCGGCTCATACAGCATTATACCGAGACCACCGAAAGATAGATCTATTTTCGCTGGCCTTAATAATTCGCTGTAGCGGCTGTAAAGAAAACTCGATTGCGCCGAAGAAACTTCGGCGCATTTTTTACTTGTTATCCATGTCCACACACACACACACACGCGCGCACACACGCACACACACACGCACGCATACGCCGTTAGACTCCAACAGGAAAACATTCCGACACATGCATGCACACACACAAGGACTTCTGTAGGGAAACTACAGGTATAATTCTTGAGAGTTCGGACGATGAGGTTTGTTAAATGTTCTTTTGGAAATCAATGTGAAGTATAGTCATAAGAATCTACACGTGGAAGAATGACTGGCTGCGAGGCAGAATGTGTGTTTGTGTACACTATACGAGTGTAGAAATGCACATCAGTGTATTACACCGCCCTACATTTTTCAGTTAGGTAAGTGAAGACATATAACCACAATGATGTACATGTACTCTGCGGGCACATGCAAACCATTAGACATATGGACATGATTAAAATATTTCAAAATATTCTATTTATATACGTCTAACGTTAATAAATGCTTAAATGAACAACATATCACAGTAACTACCTGCGCGTGCTACTTGTCAGGAAACACTGCTCTAACGAACGTACTAAAGCTGGAATCCATTTCTCTTTGACAGTGAATAACTTAACACGCGTAACAGAAGATATATGAGTTGTACTAATATGCAAGTGGAAAATTATTTCCATGGAGAACGTTACTCAAATGGTTACTGAATAGAGCAGCTCCTACAGCTATAATAGACACGCAGCAATTTCAAAGGAGCTGCTGGACCAAATTAGAGGCTGATAACTAAACTTCTTATATAAGATATCCAGGTGAGGTAACATACTGAATAAAAAAAATGTCACTAATTATCATTGTTCTTAGAGAGAGAGAGAGAGAGAGAGAGAGAGAGAGAGAGAGAGAGAGAGAATCCTTTGGATCAGTTAACTGAAAATACCTAAATGTAACCGGATGGCTACTAAATCCATGTAAGAAATTAAGAGGAAAATATATGTGTACTCATATGGGCAAATAGAAAATAATGTTTACATATTTACAGAGAAATCTACTGCACATCTGGTAATATATGTCAACCTCAGATATAAGGCACGCGCACAGACACTCGCACACACACACACACGCGCACACAGGGTCCACCGATGTCCTCATAGAGTGCCTCCAATTACATGTCAAAATGTCACAGTAATTGGTGGAAGGGGGAGTTACGTGATTCTATCACAACCAACCAACACAGAAATGATTTAATTCTGTCCAGTTGAATTACAGCCGTTATGACAGGCCATCTTTGCAGAAACTTTATTTCTTCATATTCCTTTGCCAAAGTCATTATTCCGTTTATTTAATAATAATTTACATATCCGGTCTTACAACTTGTATCGAAAGGTGTCTCACATACTTGCACATGTAGTCGCTAAATTATTTGGAACTTAAGCGATCTCTACAGAAGGTATGAGAAGCTCCAGCCAGTGACACCGTCTTTGTCTGTCTATCTGTCTCACAAGTTTCTTTCTCTTTCCTTGATGGACAGCATTACTTCACCCCTCTCTTAAAATGTCACCTACCCTTCATACGTCCTTGGAGGAGAGTGAAAAGGATATCATTACTCAACATGGCTACCGGTTTACATATTTATGCATATCGAATAACTTAAAAAAAAAAAAAGTACAAACAACATGCCTCTGGAATCAATGCTCAACAGAGCGAGTGATTGTATGAAAGCAACCAAGCAAACACCGAAAAATCTTACCAGGAAATTCAAACCCAAAAATAAATAAAAAATAAAATATTTTAGGTAGTGGGGAAGACTGGCAGGACGGCGTTAGAAAAAAAGAGCTTTTCCCTGAACGGGGAAGGATCTGGAGAAATTTTCAAGGAAAATAAGAAACAATTTCCACGAAGAATACAGAGCACGAGACATTAAATAAACAAGGAAAACTATACAACAAAAAATTCAGAAAATGAAATCGACGCTATCAGCAAGGACATCTAAAAAGGACTGATAATTTAGGGCAAAGTTATTAGTCACCAAAAATTTGTGGACAGGTGTAGTACAAATTAATACCCTTATGTTTCAGAGACTCTAACAACTGGAACGGTATATGGTAACATATAGCAACAATGAAAAATTAATAAAAATAGAAATAAGTAAAACACGCCCATTAAATATACAAAATGTATGAGCATTACAAATGAATGATAAAGAAGAAAACATTAAAGAAATATGATGAAAGGGTAAAAGTAAAAAAAAAAATACATAAAATTATGCTTAATATAAAGAAAAGCAAAAAATACCCATGTGATTTTACTGAAGTTTTAAGACAGCACAAAAGAAAGCGAGGCCAAGAGAAACGATTATACAAAGACTAGGAAAAATACTGCACAATGAAAACAAGTAAAAAATGAGCGAAGTTTCTTCGGCGCAATCGAGTTTTATGTACAGCGTATAATCAAGGTCACCGAAAATAGATCTATCTTTCAGTGGCCTCGGTATAATGCTGTATGAGCCGAGGCCCATGAAACTTTAGCCACGGCCTGGTGGTGGCCTGTCCTATATCGTTGCCAGACGCACGATTGTGGCTAACTTTAACCTTAAATAAAATAAAAGCTAATTAGGCTAGGGGGCTGCAATTTGCTATATTTGATGATTAAGGGTGGGTGATTAAAACAACAATTTGCAGCCATCTAGCCTCAGTAGTTTTTAAGATATGAGGGCGGACAGAAAAACTGCGGACGGAAAGACAAAGCCGACATAATAGTTTTCTTTTACGGAAAACTAAAATGAACACAACTCTTACATGAGATCGTTTGAAGTCCATGTGTCAGGTTTAGCAGTTGTTTAGCCGTGACAATTGTTTGCCGATTGTTTCCTTGGTATGGTTATACCTGTTATCCTGTTCTTGTTTTTTGTTTAGATGGGTTGACCTCTGTTTGGATGGTGTCAGACTTCGTCAGTCAGTTCGTAGCAGCGAGGAGTCAGCAGTTGGGTAGCAGCAGCAGTTATGCTTACCTGGGAGTCAGTTTTGGAGCAAGAGCAGGTATGATTACCTACTGTAAGAGCCCGTTTTGGATGGACGACTTTTTTTTGGATCCACATCCGTTGGAGCAACCTCATCAGTGTTTGGCCATGTCCGTTGGCAGCAAGTGGCTGTTTCGACACCTCCCGAGTTCATCAGTGTGTGGCTTCGTCCGTTGGCAGCAAGTGTCTGTTTCGACAACTCTCTGAGTTCGTCTGTGTGTGGCTTCGTCCGTTGGCAGCAAGTGGCTATCTTGACAACTCCCCCGAGTTCGTCTGTGTGTGGCTTCGTCCGCTGGCAGCATGTATCTGTCGTGGCAGCTTACAGTACCTGTGTTGATATTTTCAACGATTTCTGCGGTTGTTTCAGTTTCAGTAGCTGGCCGGTGTAATTGCCACGATTTGGTCTGTTGTGACTGTAATTGTTAACCCTGTTGTGGTTGTGTTTGTTATCCCTGCTGTGGTTATTATAATTACTGAGGTCATATGTTTATTTATTTGCTGACTGTTTAACTTAATTTATTATGTTGCTCATGAAATGTGTATTATTTTGAACAGTATGGAGTAATGACTTAATTTTAAAGCTGATTCATTTTTTATTAAGTGTGTGATTTTGATGATTCATTTTTGAATAAGTGTTGCTTTACTGCTGACTCATTTTTCAGTGTAACTGTTTACTTTTGATACTGATGCATTTTGGATAGTAAATGCTAAATTTTGCTACTGAGCCATTTTTAGTGATGCTATTTTTGTGAAACTGACTCATTTGTATAAACTGTAAATTTTGTAAATAAATTAGTTTTAAGGCCACCTTTTGATTTTGTTTAGCTCCTTCCTCCTTTGTCTGCAACAATTTCTGCCAGACTTTTCTCTGTCCCTATATTTTTTGCTTTAAAAGAACCTGGTGAACCCAAGAGTGGTTCTTGACACCATGAAAAGTGCTAAACACAGAATAGCGCCGGTGAAAAGTTGGAAAATTTAGGGTGCAGTGAGAGAAATATCAAAGATATTACAATAAAGCTGCAAACTGGGAAACAATCAACGTTAATAAACAAAGATGCAAAACATACTCCTAAACATCAAAAAACTGAATAATCAGGAGAATTATAGAAAATGTGCTTCAAAAATCAATAATACCGTGTAGATAAACCCATTAGGTGATCTTGTACCACACAAAAACACTGAATATCTGAAAGACTGACACAGTAGAGGACTTTTCTAACAGAAAGTCTGCCTCAACCCTAGCCGTAATTGCAAATGCCATTCTCGCAGAACGAACTTAAGATGAACAATTAACAGTGAAGAACTATGAGGAACGATATCTAGAACGAAGTACGTAAAGAGTAGAGTGGTAGATGGATAAAGGGAAACCTTTATCAAATATTCTTCGCCATATCTGTAACAATAAGTATAATGACATGACAAAGTGAACGGGGTCTCTCTCTCTCTCTCTCTCTCTCTCTCTCTCTCTCTCTCTCTCTCTCTCTCTCTCGTGTGAAAACTCAAACGAATGCTCGATTTATGTCACTAAAGCGCACGCGGAGAATATACATCTTTATAGACAACACAAAAGATCTCTCTCTCTCTCTCTCTCTCTCTCTCTCTCTCTCTCTCTCTCTCTCTCTCTCTCTCTCTCTCTCTCGTGTGAAAACTCAAACGAATGCTCGATTGATGTCACTAAAGCGCACGCGGAGAATATACATCTTTATAGACAACACAAAAGAGCACTTCTTCAATTCTTAAATGAGATACGAGAATGTTGAAAAATACATATATTTTTATTCAGAGACGGAGTTCGCTAGTTTTCTACAAAAGGAGATTTTTAAACATATATAAACGAGAGAGAGAGATGTATTGTATAACCAGTGTGAAATTGAAAATGGGGATGGAAGAAAATCTAATGTACACAAAAGCAAACTGTGGCAAAGAAAATTTGGATTTAAAGCATAAACTCTATCAATCAGAAATATGAATGAAGTAAAGTTCAAGAAGACAGAATACGAAATTTGAACATTGCCATATGCCAAAATACACAAATGAACGGAAAATACTGCACCTATGCCTAAAAACTCTGTCTGCTACCTGAGATGGAACAGGGTAGAAATAAAATAAATCAAAACGGAAATGCGAGCATATTGGAAAAGACGTACATAGACAAACAACAACAACAAACACATGAAAATCAGAAAGAAAAGAGTACGGTAAATTTGATAATTAATAATAAACACATCCCAAGCTGTGAAACAAAGGCAGAGCATTACAGCAAAGATTGAATGTAGACAGAATGGAAATAATGATGACGAACTCTTAAAAACACCTCCTCTCCCTATTACACAGAACGAGATTAAAGTCTGAGAACAATGATACCCCAAGAGAACTGAGGAATCCAGAAGGCAAAGGGATTCAGCTGTGAATATTAATGCAAAAGCAAAAACGCTGGAAGCAACAAAAGAGGGCTAATGCGTCTGAGCTCAGAGTCAAAGAGACAAAAGAGAGAGAGAGAGAGAGAGAGAGAGAGAGAGAGAGAGAGAGAGAGAGAGAGAGACATTCTAAGTGCCCTTTTGCTATTAGGTAAATTTATTAAACTTTCTAATAGTGAATTCATAAAAGTACATTCAAAGCTGAACCTGTGTTGAAGCAGCCAACTATTTAAAGCTTAATAGGAATGTCATATAATGACTGAAGTTAATACAACTGGGCGTTTTGGCTCTGGGGAAAATAATGACAAGCATAACAATGATACATAGACATAGCTGTGAAATAAATGGCGATTGACAAGTTTACAAGCTATCATCTAGAAAAAGCACCGGAAGTTCGAGCTTCTGACCCACTTTAAGGCTCTCACATTTCTCTTTTTCCTGAATTGTTCAAGGAATTAGGAGAATCGTTAAATGTTTACACATTTTTTTTCAGGCTAAATATGCATCTCTGAGGGACAGGAAGATACGTTCAGAGTCAGAGAGCGTTTTCTAATAATTGAAGTACCTTTCCTCAAAGAGACTATATACTTAAAAAATATGCTATGGCTAACAGATTATGAAAAGGAAATACGGAAAATATTCCTAGACAAGAATTTTCACTTGAGCGTCTTAAGCCGATTTATACTGTATATTATGTCCCATAACACGGCTTCTCCTCCGTGCTTAAACCACGCGTTAAATCATAGATCAGAAATAAGTTCTCTCTCTCTCTCTCTCTCTCTCTCTCTCTCTCTCTCTCTCTCTCTCTCTCTCTCTCTCTCTCTCATTCTGGTAGCAAGGGGATGTACTGGAGTGTTTTATATGTGAACCAAGTATAAAGGAGATGAGGGTTATTACGGAGAGTTTTGAAGGGGTTTGTTAGGGAGAGGGGAAGAAAAATCAATTAACGTGGGTGAGGGAATCGCTCAAGTAAAAACATCCCCAAGTACCAAGCGCCATGTCCAACAAGACGTCCATAAATATCTGGCATAATGAATATTTTCCTGGACTTTTCTTGCAGTTAACTCGTTTCACCAAAGACCTTAAAATCCGACAGTCACGCGACAGATGTGAGCCACGGCAGCCTCTGCAACCATAGGGGAGGTTTGATTTCTGTCTCCAGACACGTCTGTTTTTCCAAAAGAAGCATATTTAAACATTAGAATTTAAATGAAAGACAATGATATATAATATAATACCTTGCTCCATTCGTCAGTAGAATGTCAAGAAGTGCAATGTCTGTTTGTAAAGTTCCTGGTTTCACTCATCATAGCAACGGGCATCATTTCCAGTGTAAAAAATCTGGACAATATACTTACAACATTTCTAGCAGTTTCGGTTTCCCTAGTGGACTAAGATAAATTAATTTTTACTGTTGTTATCTTTAAAAGATAAAAAGAGGGATGCAAAAATCGAATATTTCTTCATTCAGTAAAACACTTTTTATTCCCTTCACAATCATTCCTCCCAAAACAACAGCTCGCCCACACTTTTACCTTCATAACACCGGTCGCTCACCTTACCTCTTCATCACGAAGCGAGGAGTACATCCTTCACAAACATGAGAAGTAAAAGTTTCCCTTACTTCATATTAAGGCCCTCAAAGTTGAAAGGCTTGGGACCTGAAGAACTAAAATTGCCTCGTGGCATCACACTGCCTTCCCATTTTTTTTTATTACTTTTGAAACGTTTATAATGAAGCAAAAGTCCTTCTCGCCAGTAGGATACCAGACTGTTTTAATAAAATAACGAAAGCAGGTCTCTCAAAGTGAAACTCATCTCGACGATCAGCGGTGCAAGGATTACATCAGCACCTAATCTCCGCCATACAACCGAGATTTGTGTACTGAATTTATCCACTTTTCTATAAGATGACAGATGACCTAATTCATACTGAATTCTCTCTCTCTCTCTCTCTCTCTCTCTCTCTCTCTCTCTCTCTCTCTCTCTCTTGCACATTAGGAAGAAAATGGTCAGTACAGCTATGTCCTTAGCTGAACGCAATGCACAGAGAGATAAAGTAAAATAAATCATTTCTAAATGCATTTATAATGCATCGGTATCACTTAACAATGTATGCAATATTACTCAGCAGCCTCTGCGTCATTAAACATTTCCTACATGATACTTCGTACAGAATTCATATAACTGAGACATGCGCAAACATTTACAACAGTAAGAATAAAAAAAATCCAGCGAAGAATGAAAATCACACTGAATTTGACGTTGCAAAATTAATGCGTATTCATTCATCATCTAAATAGATTTAAACAAAGGGAAATACGAAAGGAATTCCTGGAGCATTCAGCCTCTTTCGGGGAACTGGTAAACTACCACAAACACAACAAAATTTACTTTCGCAAAACAAAATGTATCCAACAGAGAGATGATATGTGCCCCATCATTTAATTATCGGAGGGATTAAAGTTGAAGTACCCGAAGTTTTTCTTTTTTTCTACTACAGAACGAAACTCCGGCATGAAGAGCGACTTTGACGAGGGCGACAGCTGGGAGAGAAAGAACATACACCACGTACTGTTCATTCGTCAGTAACTTAGCAAGTATTATGGCTCCCGACAAACTCACAAATTTCCTCGTCCTAAAATTTCATCTAGATACCGTGCTATCATGGAGGTGGGAGATGGGGTGGGGACAGTGTGGAGAATGGAGGACGTCCGTGTGCATTACAGTTTTGGCGATGACATATAGCCGCCGAGCGCCATTATTTCACCATGGCTGTTTTTATTGAAGGCACGTATGACGGGCCAAAATGGAATACGAGCGCTTGAGGCGACACGGAACTCAGACCTTTGGATAAATGAGAAAGAAGAACGAGTATCACCAAGTCGTGAACACTTTCTCCTGTTTACCACTTCTTTCTTATTTCGTGTTTGTCTGTCGACAGGTGTACGCACTCAGGCACGGTGTAAATTCATTTAAGTTATGCGACACTAGAATTTACCTCAATTTATCAATGGCTGCTAATGTTAGTAGGAAACACACAGATCCTTATAAGAGAGTAAGGATATCTTAAATAAAATCATAAACACAAACGCATTCTAGGAGATTAATGATAAGAAACTTGCTAAACAGTGAAAGAATTTTTGAAACGTGTGAATAAATTAACATTATCTCTAAGCACGCGAAGAAAATGACGTGGGATCAATATATCCATAGAAGTGAAGTAAAAGGGTGATGCAAATTTGGAATTTCTTGAGAGAGAGAGAGAGAGAGAGAGAGAGAGAGAGAGAGAGAGAGAGAGAGAGAGAGTATTCTCTCTATGTTCCATCCTTTTCCATTGGTACTACTACCACAACATTCCCGTCATTCCTGCTTTATCACCAGCATCATCAATTCCTCCTCTTCGCAGAGCTGAGTTCCCAAAGCCTAAAGGTAAACAAACATGTCTCCCATCGGCATCATCAAAGACCATTACAGGGATCTATGGGCCAAGAGGAATGAAATGCTAATAAGAAGCCTTGAGATAATATGATGTGCATATTAATGATGGAAATGAGAGGGCTTCTTTAATGAAACACAAAGGAGGAATCTAATGACTCTAAAACAATGTTGATTATTGTTGTAAACAGGTCTTAGATGAAAATCAATCAAGATTAAGATGAGCTAATCCAACAGGACAAAAATGACTGAAACTATAGTAAGGACACACACACATATACACGTACACACACATATAAATGTATATTTATATACACACACACACACACACACACACACACACACACACATATATATATATATATATATATATATATATATATATATATATATATATATATATATATATATATATATATATATATATATATATATATATATATATATATATAACAACGCAAAGGGAAGAGAGAGAGAGAGAGAGAGAGAGAGAGAGAGAGAGAGAGAGAGAGAGAGAGAGAGAGAGAGAGAGAGAGAGAGAGAGAGAGAGAGAAGTAAGTAAGTTTGTAAAGGAGCTGCGCAACTGAAAGGCCAATAGCGTTAAGGAGAAAGGCTGAGATCAATTTTCCCCTTACCAAGAAGAAAACCAGGGACCACGGAACATCATGTTAGGAGATAAGAACCACTGGAACCCTCCAAGTAAAGACTAAAAAGTCCATTGTTCCTGTATTAACGAAGTTGATGGGAGGCGCTCTCACAAATACCTAGTGGTGTATTAGAATAGTGTTTTACAGACACCGAGGAAGGAAGAAAAAGACAGTCGGGAAAAATGAGAGGTTAAATGGGGAAGTATAATCCATTCGGCACAAGAACAAAATAGACTTTCCGTAAAATCGGACGACTAGAAAATCTAAAAGACTAAGAATACAGTGGCAAAATGCAAAATTGAAGCAAACGACGGAGAAATAAATAAAAATATTCATTTTTAAAAGAACCGGACAAATGAGTTTGCAAATGTATGAAGCTCACTGTTTCCAAACGGAAACAAAGAAAAAGATTACATTGTAAGAACAAAGATACAACATGAGAATTTCTGTCTTTCAACACTCGGAATCCTTTTATGAAATGCAAAAAAACAAATATTACAAACGACAGCGGTGGACTCATCTTCCTGTCTGTGAGAGAGAGAGAGAGAGAGAGAGAGAGAGAGAGAGAGAGAGAGAGAGAGAGAGAGAAATCTGTAATAAACCCTAACAATATTACAAAGAGGAGGAGGAAAGAGAGAATTATCAATTATGATATTGTCAAAATGGAGAGAGAGAGAGAGAGAGAGAGAGAGAGAGAGAGAGAGAGAGAGAGAGAGAGAGAGATCCCGACGACCCTAATTACTTTATTAACAATTACCCGAAGAAAACATATTTGCGTCGGTTGTCCGCTTGAAATAATAACGTGAAAATCATTCTTGGTCAATTTTAATATGTGGGCGGATCCTACTGGAAATATCAATGAAGTTCATATAATTTGGAGGGATACAGGTAACATAGATCACGCATTGGTAACCAGACTGTTTCAAGTGTTGCAACTATGAGCCATACTCCAGTTATAGAAACCAAAGAAGGAAATGAACCACTTTAAATGTCGCCTAGACACAATGATAAAAGGCCAAACGGTAAACTTGAATATTTGTCTCAACTTGTGTAGATGTAAATTAATCCACTGTTCCAAATTTGCTAAGAACGTTTACCTAATTATTAAAAAAAAAAAACCATAAAACACCGGCACGTTGAACGAACATGCCAATTAGTTTTGTCTGTAAGCTTAACATCTGAGAACAACTTTAATTTCCTCCATCTGGACTTTGTCCCATGCCAAGATTACCATCCCCTCAGAATGATAACTCAGCCGTAAACATATAAGCGTACCAAGCTTGGCTGATGCAAATATCAGTAATTGTATAAGTTAAAACTTGAATAATAAATAAGGAAAAAAAGCAAGTTCTCAAACCTTAGGTCATGGTTTATCATTGTCAATGAAGTAAAAAAAAAAAATAAATAAAACTTTAAAGTTATATTTGGAGAATATTGACCTTGGCCCAAAGTAAAGCTGAAAGGCATAGGCACTGAATCTAATAGGTATTCGAGTAATGACTGTGCCCTCCTAACATGAAAGCCATGTCTCCCAAGCATCAAGCTCTTCATTGGGTGAGTCGGTAGAGCTGCGGACTGTCACTCGATGGGCCGGAGTTCAATTCCCCGGTCAGCTGATGAAGAGTTAGAGGTATTTATTTCTGGTGATAGAAATTCATTTCTCCCTATAGTGTGGTTCGGATTCCACAATAAGCTGTAGGTCCCGTTGCTAAGTAACCAATTGGTTCTTAGCCAAGTAAGATAAGTCTAATCCTTCGGGCCAGCCCTAGGAGAGCTGTTAATCAGCTCAGTGGTCTGGTAAAACTAAGGTATACTTAACTTTTTCCCAAGCATCAAAAGTTTATATAATCTTAGGCCGGGTTTTCAGGCTCGGGCTTACCTGTCAGTTCATCCAGGACCGTTCAACGGACGAGCGTCCTCATGAGAAGAATAGAACTGTCAGTCGGACCGTCAACTTGAGGTCAACGCCCTCGGTTCTCGCCTAGCCTTTGTCGTGGCAACACTATATGGCAGCGATGGAAACTCCGCTGACTGAGGAGGAGGTGGAGCTACATAGACTAGCTGCTGCGGCAATTCACTTAAAAATAGGAAAGGAACAAAAAGGCATACCACAGTATGGTCTAAATATTGCCCATTACAGAGAGATGTCTATTCTCATACAATATTAATGAATAAGATTAAATTAGAACAGGGGGTTGGTTCAATTATTTATGAAATGGACCATGAAGCCTACCTTGACCAGTAACACCTTCTCATAAAAAGGCAAGATACTGGCCTAGGCCTATATCAAATTGTCTGTATCACATGGAAATATTCTTTTATTATATGATCTGGACTCACAACGGTCTACAAATAGCGCTGCAGGGTCTAACAATGAAATGAATCAGGCCTGTACATAGTTTATTCATATTCTGGTCCCAGCAACTAAGATCCTTCTCAGGCGAAATCCAGCGGCGAACTGTCATACAATCGTTCTGGCGAGTGGACTGACTCCGCCCACAAACTGTCGTCTACATATAAGATTTAACGCCAGATTCGATGACCTCACAGGTGGACTGACAGTTAAACCTGATCGTGAATACCCGACCTTAACCTTGAACTCAGAGCCAAACGATACATACGGGGGACTGCACTTCAAAAGATATTTAAGTAATGAAGTTAATCTCCAAACATGAAAATCAAACTATCCTGCTGTCCGGGGATGACGAAGACAAGACCCCGAGTTATCACATTCTGTGCTTTCGTCCCGGGAGTTCTGAACGATCATTCAAAACAGGGAGGTAGTTGAACTCTATCTTGCTTAGGTTGCGGGAATAATTTCGTCTCAACATCTCCAAGATTATTTTTTTAGCCCCAAGAATGCGAGCAGGAAAGACATAAGGGGTTAGAAATATGTGAGTTTGGAAGAGGCAAATACCAAGGAATATGAAGTCAAACCACAGAGAAATCTCAATGTTCCGTTTCCAAATATTATAAATTAATGCTGGATATCAAGGATAATAAAAAGACAGGGTACGTTGAGTCAAGGATACACCAAAATGTTGAAATTCTGGGATTAGATTTCCAATGTCAACAAATATTGATTTAACGTCATTCTGAACAATAAAAAAGTTGCTTTTGTGCTGGCTAAGAAATTATTATTTTTTAGCGTTTCATGTCGATAAACATAACAGAAAACACAATCACATGACTCGCGGTCCACGTTCACATGAATCAATGCCTTTATTATTAATAATTACAACTAATTAGAGACTGAAAACAAACTAGAAAGGAATTATTCTAGTAAAAAAGTTAACTGGAATCTTTAGTGGTAAAAGGTCAAAGTCACTGCACAGAAGTCACAAAATAAACGGACTGTGAAATGTGAATCAATAAACGTCTACAGTTAGCGACAGGTGTAATATAAAATTAACGTGTGACGACACAACGCAACGATGTCAAGTCTGCACACCCGGTTCATATACGTCCAGACATACTTCTGAAAACATATTCAATATTCACGAATGCTTTCCCTTGCATAAAAAATAGAGTATTTATTTTGAAGCGACAGTTTAAATAGAACAGAATGGAATAGAATATAGAATTTAGGTCGAAGGCCAAGCGCTACGACCTAAAAGGGAAATTGACAATAAGGACGTTTGAAAGGTGTATCAGGAGAAAAACCTCGCAGATGCACTATGAAACAACTGTTAGAGAGAGTGCAGAGTCAGATGGAAGAAAGAGAATATGGACGGAGGTACAGTACAAGGACTGAAAGAGGTTGCAGCTAGGGGCCGAAGGGACGCTGCAAATACCCGTAATGCCTGCAATGCACCGCATGAGGTGCACTGACGGCACGGCACCACCCCATACGGGGAGTGCGACAGTTTGGTTCAGGGAACTGTGGCTGATACTAGAAGTAGAGTTGTCCTGGGACAATTTTTTTTTCAAATTTCCTAAGGAAAAAACTTACAAAAAACGATCAAGGGATCTGTATACAGACACTTGATCAAGTTTCTTCAGCTGCGAGTTATCCAAAACAGACAAAAGTAAGTGCAGACATCAATAACGCTGGGGAAGAGATAATGGGTATTGCAACCATTGCCAATAATGTGCAACTAGAGCTAACAAGTCCCTAGGGAGGTACGCATTCATCGGTGCACATATTCAGAAGGAAAGGAACTCGGTGTGGTATCGTAGGAATTACTCAGGTCGCACATGAAGAGTAAATGTCAGCAATCTCTTCTTAATAAAAAAAAGTAGTACATTACAGAGGGACTCATAAGGATTCTTTAAATGTGGGAATTATCAAATTACAAACAGATATATCTCAGGAAATATTGAAAATGCGATCAAAACAAAACCAATACAATCAACAATGATGTTGAAAATGCTTTGGAGAAATAATAGATTGAAAACAGTATCTGAAACCATATAGCTCAAAAATATATTCAAGACGGACTTATCTTAGACAACTACAGTATCTGAGAGCCCAGTGTATATTAAAATAGAAGGAAAATCATTCCAGGGGACTAATGTGTAATATTTCTTATCATAAAGTAAGGAAAAGGAGCAATATCAATACAAAGAGAATTAAAACGGAAGAAACAACTGTCCCTAAGGCAGAGCCTCTTCAAAAGTGATATGCTGGAACAACAGTACTTAAGTCTCTCTCTCTCTCTCTCTCTCTCTCTCTCTCTCTCTCTCTCTCTCTCAGGAGCAAACAAGAACTGATGAGCCTCTACGAAATAGTCTTTTAAATTGACATAAACGGAAACGGATTCGCATTTAGTCATGTCTATTTCATTTCAATTTCAAATTGTTTTTTACTTACCATTGAAATTGCTGTAACCAAGTGAGACTCAATAAAAAAAAAGATACCCCTACTGAGTCTTCTTTATGAGAAAGATCGGACAAACACAAAAAAAGATACCCCTACTGAGTCTTCTTTATGAGAAAGATCGGACAAACACAATCATCAAAGCAAACAAACCCTTGGAATACGTTTACCATTACAATGAAAAACAATAAAAAGGGTGAAATTCAATATTAAGAAACTAACGAAGCATCCCCCTGGAAAAAACCAGGAGGAAGGCAGAGTGGACACGAAAAAAATCTTGAAGAGAAAAAAAATGGCACCTGGTAATACATCGATTAAATAAAAACCCTTATTTTGTGAAAGATACTGACATTCCTAGCCGAAAATTCTCCTCTGCAGTGCACTGAACAGCTAAAGCGGTGTATAAAAGCCACTTAATACTGCAGATGCAGCAATTAAGACTTTAACATCAACAGAATATCAACAAGAAAAACAAACAGCATAGGAGATGACCGAAAGAATGCCATCTTTAATAGATGACAAATAAAACAAGTAAGAAATGAGCCGAAGTTCCTTCGGCGCAATCGAGTTTTGTGTACAGCCTATAATGCTGTATGAAACTCTCAGCCGCAGTCCATGAAACTTTCAGCCACGGCCCGCTGGTTGCCTGTGTTGTTGGCACCTATACCGGTGCCAAACGCATGATCATGGCTAACTTTAACATTAAATAAAATAAAAACTACTGAGGCTAGAGAGCTGCAATTTGGTACGTTTGATGATTGGAGGGTGGATGATCAACATATCAATTTGCTTCCCTCTAGCCTCAGTAGTTTTTAAGATCTGAGGGCGGAAAGAAACAAGTGCGGACTGACAGGCAAATAACCATCTCAATAGTTTTCTTTCACAGAAAACTAAAAATGCGCACTAGTCAGTTCATCAGACGTTATGACAAATTACAGAAGGAAAAATTCGTTCAAGCAATGACTACATACCACCCGGTACACTCCAAGTGTCAATGTATTAACAATGAACAATGTATTTCGGAGAATATTCATATTTTCCCAACCAAAAACTTCACTTGCAACACTCCTTGTTTACCAATGCTGTTCTCAAGTGTTTCTAAACTGAACGAATTCACTTTTAGACTAAGTATATGACCTTCCCCTGACCTATTTTTCGGATCATTGTTATCTCCTTTTTTCCTTCTCTTCTCCGACATTCACTTCTACCCCACTTATCTTCCTCTAGAGGAGAAAAGGATACCAGTGCCGAGGTCACGCAGACTGAAAAATCGATAACGCGTTTTTAAGCAAAGAACACTACGCTGAAAAGAAAATTTTCCTTTGGTAGTAAAAGCCATGCATACATTTCTTTTTACTTTAAAAGTACATCTAAGTCACACTAATTTAGGGAACACAAAATAAAAAAACAAATTTAGGCTCACAAAAACAAGAAAAAACACTAAATTCGGTTGAAATATATTTATATAAATAAGGCTTGTTTAACTTCGTTCAACAGATATTTCTCCCTATACTATTTACTTTAACGAACGATATCCAGCTGGTTATGATAGGCCTAAATATGAATGTACACACGGACTGACACTGCAACCTCCCAACAGCTTTGACCCTTTCCACCTCTCGCACAGGACTGCTTCTATTACTGAATGCATGCGCTTTGAGGGGAAAATAAGCTGAACAAATACTTAAATATTAAATATTTTTCTTACAGTTCCTGAGAACGCAGCCAAGGGACAACAGTTGTCATAGCAACCGACTATTAATTGAAGTACAGAAACATGGCCGTAAAAATGACCAACAGACAGTTTGAAAACCAATAAATCAGTCTTTTAATTTTCTAAAATGCAATTATATGAGAGCAAACAATCATAACAATTACGTTTATAGATTCAAAGACGAAATGGAAAGAATATAAAGCAGATACCTACGCAATTGCCGCACGCAGAAACTAATTAATTTTACTGGAGGATGAAAAATTAAAAGGGAATAGATACGACCACCAAGTCATTGCATATCACTGATGAGCAATTTTCGATGCAGCCATGACTGGAAATCTTGAATAGCACTGATACTCTGGGGGTGATACACGAAGTAATTTTCCTCGCTAGTGGAGATGATGTATGAAGAGGGTTAAATAGTAAGAGAATCTCTCTCTCTCTCTCTCTCTCTCTCTCTCTCTCTCTCTCTCTCTCTCTCTCTCTCTCTCTGGGAAGGCTTCTACGAGTGCTACAGCAAGAGGAGGAGGACTGTCGAAGGGGCAGAATGTCTACTTACTGGACATGATGATTTCTTGAACGTTAATTGACGTGATATGAAGTTAAAATTCTTTAGCATTCATGGAATCAGGGAAAATATGCAGCTTGAGTACTTAACATAAATGGTTACTAATGGCTATATGAGAGGATAATAAAAGGTCCAAATTTACTAAAACCTTAATTTATAGATTTTATAAAATATGTAATGAATGATACAAGGACATTAACTTCTGAAGGAAAGTGAGAGAAAAACCACATGTATAATTCTTAAAATTGCCGATGAATAAATGATACTAAAAGTTTTTAGTAATGACAACAAAATAATGGCCAATTTCAGCATTATTAAGTGGCAAGAGTCATTCCCCAGGAATACAAATGCCACTACTACAGGATCCAAGTGATATCCTTTTTACCCCGTGTATTTTTGTGTCATACCTTTGATCTCAAAACAGAAGTATGCTACCCAAACGAAAATAAAAATAGCGTCAAATGATTCAACCTAGTAATAGTTTTCTTTTTTTTTTTTGTACAAGATGGAAGAGAAAAGAAACATCTCACATCACAAAAGGAAGCAATGGTTAAGCAAACCAAAATAATGCAAAATCGCATAACTGATTGAAAATCCACAGCTTTGACGTTGTCTTATTCCAAGGAAAGGAAAACGAGAATAGCGACACCAGTCTCGAAATGAAATGAAAAAGAATCCATTTTGATCACGGTGACAAACAGCAACTTAGAAACGAGAAACAAACTGAAAACAAATATTTTCAGTTCAGACAAGCTAAATTTAATAGAGCCGAAGCTGAAACATTTTGAAAGTGACACATGAAACTTCGCAAAATCTAATGTCCAACTTTTCCAATCAAACAGCAAGGAACCAACTTGAAATGGAACTATTCACCTGGCTGAAGTTTCTTTTCCGGAGTTGTCAATGCAACGCGCAAAAAGCAGTCGCCCGCAAGTAACCGCTTTCTAGAGTGAGAAAGAAAAGATTGCGTGGCCTGTAAGATTGAAGGAAGGGGTTGCTATTTGATTTGAAGGTTTGCAATAATCCACTGACAACAAAAAATAGATATCCTCAATATAAACTGTGCCACATTCAAATAACTAAGGGTAAACACAAAAAAGGAAAGATATCTTTCCTTCTATTGCCTTGAGATAAATATCGTAATTTCGGGATTTACTGGAAGGGGTCAAAACAAATATATATATATATATATATATATATATATATATATATATATATATATATATATATATATATATATATATATATATATTTATAGCAAAAAAAAGAGAGAGAGAGAGAGAGAGAGAGAGAGAGAGAGAGAGAGAGAGAGAGAGACAGAGAGAGAGAGAGGTTGGAATGTTTCAGAGGGGGAAACATTGAGAAACTTGAACAATATTCAGTGAACAATGAAACAGAGAATAAATCTTACTCTTTTTATGCTTCTTTAAATTCTCCCCATTCGCGGAGTCTGATGAATCAAGTCACACCCTGTACGTCTTGTCTTCCCATGGCCCTTGATAGGAAATTACCAGCTGCAAAGAACCTTAGAACAGTTCCAAAAAACGTTGGTCCTCTCGAAAAGGTTGTCTCACGAATCTGTTTAGCAGATTTTACCTAACCCTGTTCAATCATTCTCGAAAAAGTCTGCCAATACACAGACGGGTGAAAACATAACCTCTTTCAGAATTCGTTATATTCGAAAGTAACATAGACGAGCTTAAATACAGAAAAAGTAAATAATTGTATGTATACAGTATATGTGCGTGCGAAAGATTTATTTACAATTAAGATTAAATATGTTTTTAGTATCTGATGCAATGTAAATAGCGTCACGAAGGTCAGTCACACGTTCATTCGTTTACATATATTAAAATATCCTTTAACCCACGGTAAGTGACCAAATGATTTCGCATGTCGAATGTCATCAGGGAATATTCGTGCAGATGAGACCTCTCTTTCCACAAAAAATATCGCCACAAATTGCCAAGGAAATTTCATTAAACTGCGTAAATTGCAAAAGACAGAATAGTCTACAATTGCACCTTTATATAGCATTGGAGTTGATTAGGGCTGAAATGACATATTTCAGGAAGAGTTGTTTTCATAAACACCATCAGAGATATAAACAGAAAAACTGTCTAAATTAAGAACTGAAAGTGATAAGAACAAAGTTAATATTTTCCCACGATTTACTTAAGGAAATAATAACACTGCAGGACTTACGGAGCATGGCATCATCAATATGCACGGCACTATTTAAAAAAAAATTAAATAATCACACAAACACATTCAAATATAAAAAGGGCGAAAGAAATTGATTGTATTTAACAGAAAAAAATAGGAAACAAAGACGCAAGTGCACTCAAGCAAACAAAACCCGACTTCCGAAGGAACAGAATATTGTCATTCTCCCTCTTGTTACAATCCCGTAAGAATTCTCCATAACAGGTATCATACCAGAGAGAGAGAGAGAGAGAGAGAGAGAGAGAGAGAGAGAGAGAGAGAGAGAGAGATGCTGTCATTCTCTTGAGTCAGCTACTAAAGGGGATTTGAAGCCATGTGCCCAAGGGACACCATAATATGATTTATGGCTCGGAATGTCAAGCAACACAAGAAAAGGAAGAACACAAGGGATTGTGATAAGAAACCCTTAACAAGAAGATTGGATAGGTAGACTGGAGCGATAGTGATGATGGTGTTTACGATACGGTTCTTAATAATAATAATAATAATAATAATAATAATAATAATAATAATAATAATAATAATAATAATAGTAGTATTTTTGTCATCCCGTCTTTAACCTGCACTTCGTAGCAGGTCTAAAATAATGCACACAACAATAAATTATATAAAACTGGACCAAGAAGTGCCCAAAAATGCTTAGTTATATAACTTCACAAATTCTGACGAGTTACCGACATGCTTACAAAGCCCCGGAATTACGTAGTATAGAGGCCGGTTCTTCTTCCTCCGCCTTTGAATTCCGATTAAGAGCTCATAAAGTTACTTCTGATATAGATAACTGAGATACTTTTTTTCGTAATTCAGCCTGAAGGTAAGGGACGCTAAATAAGCTCAGGTGAGGTCCAACATTATATTTAAATACGGGAAGAAAGAGGGTGTTCTATCTGTCCCGTTTTCCCATGTATGTGAACAAGTATATAAACTTTTTTCTCATGCCTGATTAAAATTTATTACCGGGGGGGAGGGGGGTACCCGCTATAGACCTGGGAACAGAGGTTGTCGTAGGAGGCATAAATCACGTGATAGGTTTAGAATGGATCTCGTTTGTTTAAAATTGACTCTTCCTGAAATGAGAAATTAAACTTTATTTCTGGGTGGTAAGTATTAAACGAAAGGTTCCTTAGTGTTTAAGTCACACAGATATTAAAGGTTAATATGAGACTTTCTTCAGTAAAGAAATGCCGTTATTTATGACTTCTGCAACTCACCAGTATAAGCTCCACAGTCAGGCTGGCTTGGGAGGAGGTCCCATGTTTGACTGATTGGGGACGACCTCAGAGATCGCACCCAGGAATAAAAAGAGGATGCGCTTTGCAACCATGTTCCGTGAAAACTTGCATGGAGCCGTAAGCCTATCAGCTGCCAGTAAACCATGCAATAAGAAAAATGCATATATTCCTATCATTTAAACGAAATTTGCTTCAACACATTATCATTTCAGTAGATGAAACCTGTTCACAAGGAACAAGCACACAGCGGCCATTGACTTGAAATTCAAGCTCCCAAAGAATGTTCGTTTCAACCTCCTACCGCAGCCCCCACACTGCAGCAGTAACTGATCATGATTAGTGATTTTTCATCGCCCTAGGGGAGACGCGAACCCGCGACGTCTGAGTGACATGCCACGACACTAACCACTATACCAGCGCACCAGCTATATATATTTTTTCCCTCCAGGAAACAAAGCACAAAGTGAATTTCACGGCGCTTGGCAAACTCAAAAGGAGCAGGATCACCATCGGCTTACACCCAAAACTTAACCTTGAAAGAAATCGGTCCTACGGAAATGAGAAGGTAGAACTATATTTCGCCAACAATAAAAGTTACCGAAATTAAATAGACTTGAATTGAGAGAGAGAGAGAGAGAGAGAGAGAGAGAGAGAGAGAGAGAGAGAGAGAGAGAGAGAGAGAGAGCATTATAGTTTACCCTGTATTGATTGTCATTTAGCTTAGTTCATCCGTTTCCGAATGGGCTACGCCGTTTAGCATATTTCTTTCCCTCTCTATACGGGGAATGAAATTTGGACCTTTGTCTTTAGAAACAACAACACTTGCTGATTTCTTAATGGTTTTCTATGCAACATTTCAAAAGCAATAATGAATAAAATGTAAATGGATTTTATCAAAGGAACTGTTCCAGTAAAAGCAATAATATTTGTTTTTCATTTGAGCGTTATAAGACGAATAATTAGTAAACAAGCGTCACTCATTCAAACTGTGAAACATTTATATTAAGTGAAATTCTAGAAAGAGGATATTAACCCCTTTCTCTTTCATACGCAAAAATAAATAAATAAATAAATTAATTAATACTGCAAAAAAATAGTTTTTCCACTTAGCTTGCAAATTTAGCAGCAAATATTAACATCCAATAGAAGGTCCAATAACAACCTGTCCTAGAATATGGAACGAAAAACGTATTGCATGAAACGACAAACGAGTTTAACGAGACATCTGCCAGTTTTGTAAGGAAACAAAAGTTACGTAATTGAAGCTCTATACGCATCTACATTTCCACCAATTCCGTTTATTTGGAGGGTGGCTCCACAGTGGTGGAGCTTTCTGATTCTTATCAAGCTGACTGAAGGCCCAATGCCTTTTCACTTGACCCCAGTGGCATTATTACCTATTCACAGCTGAGCTGGCTGGTAAGTGGCACTGGGTTTTAAAATAACGAGTGATGTATTCGTTATTATACAAGACCGAGTGAATATAGTTTTTAACAATATAGAGAACGAGAACCATACTTCTGTTTGTTAGATATTGTTTTCCAACAAAGAAAGGGATATTTTCTTTTTGTTGGAATTTTTTTTAATAAAATTTCCAACAAAAAAGAAAAAATCCCTTTGTTGGAAAACAACATTTAAAAAAAAGTAACGAAATATTATTTGTAATGAAATAAAGGAAAAAAATCGCCAAACTACAGAAAATAGTAATTCAACAGCAAAAATCGAAAATTTTATATTTACAAGCTAGATAACGAAACTGATGAATGTCCAGAATAATTTTAGACCGTACACTGAATATAAAATACAAAAGCCCATGGTGGAAATAAAAAAATTTAAAAGCATAAAACAAGATGAAAAAATATTTGCTCACTGTTATTCATTGGAATGAAACACATCGTGAATTGTTCTTTTAATTAAATGCCGTGAAAAAAAAAGAATTCAAGGGAAACGATCAGAAATAAATAGACTGACAACTGCAAACATAGCAATCCCTCTTAGTAACTGACCAGTTCATCATCACCTAACAAAACAAATATTTTCATCTTACAATCCATCCAGCGGAGCCCCACAGAGTGTCCTCCAAATTTAGGAGAATGGGCAACGATGGAGGCAGATTTCTGCAGAACCCTTCCGTTCCGCTCTGAGTGTAATGAAATGGATTTCCGTGCAATATAACCAACATCATTCGCACTTTATGAAATTCCAGTTTAGTGTCAAAGGTGCATGGCGATACGACCACAGTTAGCACTAACGCAAATAGGATGAGAGTCGACAATGCTATTTCCTTACTTCAGCGTGTTTCCTAACTAGTGTGGATTTTAATCGTTATCATGCTTCCTAGTGTTTGTGTTTATGCTGTACTGTACAAGACTGCATAAGAATAAGATGTGGTGATGTTCTGATAGGTAATGAAACTACAAAAATATCAATATGAATTGCATAATTATCACAAAATTTAAAATCTCTCTCTCTCATTTAAATGATGAAAACTACTAATACACATTTTACTTAATCATCAGCTGACAATGGGACCTATAAAATAAAGACAGAAAAACAAAGAAAGGGATAATAACTTTAAAATGCTCGAATTTATTAGCAGTGATTTTGAATGGAAAGGTTTAGATGCCTAGAAATGATGATCACATCATCAAATAATTTAGCCATAAACCATTACGGAATGAGACCTCATTCAATTAGTCACGCTATTAACCGCCTCCGATGTTCAACGTTTTTCGGTTTATGCCCTCTGGTTAATAAACGTATAAATGAAACCATAATATAGACCCAGAATATGATCATGTCTAGAAAAAAAAATAACAACATTTTCGTCGGTGAGCTAAGCTATTTTTGGCTACAAAAAACACACGTCTAGGAAAAATAAAGCATTTCATTTTAATATGGAAATAAATTCTATGAAATACAACCGCAGCCTTTTCAGCAAAGGTACAGCAGCCCCCACCCCTACAAAAAAAATATATATAGGGTAAAAAGTTGCGCTTTCTGGACCTTTGGGGAGGCAAAAGGAGGAATGAATAAAGAGAACGCTGTGAAGAAGTCGATTAAGAGGGAGGGAGGGCGAAAACTCTATTTCCTATTCCAATTAGCCATTTTCGACTTAGTAAACCCCGCATGAAGGGCGCGCTCGCTGAGGCAATTGATTTTGCATCTACAACTGCGCTATTATGAAGCACTGGAAATACTTTTAAACCCGTAAAGATCCCTTGACATCAGCTCCAATCAGCATAAAGGTAACCCATTAGTTTTCGGTCAAAAAGGCATTTATAGTTCCTCATAATTATTTTTCGCATATTAGTTTCAACTGTACGCTCCAAATGATATGCTGGGAAGTCCTGTCTATTTACATCTATTTGTTCCTTGTCATTCGTCAGTGTACAAAAGTATCTCCGACCTCACAGTATCCCAATCTAAAGTGTCCTGTGGTCGAAACCAAAACATCGGGGTCCGGATTAAAGTTACAATTATATTTTCTAAATAGCATAAACTACAAAAAGTTATATAGAACAAAACACGTAAAAAAATGAAGACCAAAATTATTGACCATCAAACAAACTGGGTGTATAATAAAACAGAACCACTTAAAACATGCATAAAATCAAGTATCATTAAGAATACATCAAGTTTCCCATCCAAAACTTTATGTGTAAACGAAATCAAAAGCCCGAAACGCATTACAACTCAAGTTGCTGTCATCAACAGAATATTTCCAGTCATACATAGTCAAGCAAGAAACTTCCCTGTTGACTTTACCACACAAAAGCTACTCAGGGCCTTCTCTAAAACTCCTGTAAATGACTATTTATAATGTAGTAGATGGGGCAGTAGGCCTTGTTACTACAGCTAGTACTACTTTTACTAATACTAGCTATGAGGAATCACAGTGTATATATATATATATATATATATATATATATATATATATATATATATATATATATATATATATATATATACATACATACATACATACATACATACATACATACATACATACATACATACATACATACATACATATATATGTGTGTGTGCGTGTGTAAGAATTGTATTGGAATACAGAATTTAGGCCCAAAAGCCAAGCGCTGGTGCCTAGGTAGTCATTCAGCGTTGGAAATAATGTTAAGGCTGAAATTTAAGATTGAAAATAAACATGTACACGACGATACACACTCATACCAACATACTAATACATTCTGATAAGTACACTCACACAGATCAGTACACTCAAACAAATACATTAACACACATTAGTTAACAATTATGCATGCGCATGACTAAAATGAAAACAAATACATAAATATAAAAATACGGTCTTAATAGCTAAATAGGAAAATGGGCAATGGCGGAAGCAGATCGCTGACAGAATACTTCCAATCCCGATCTGAGTGTAATGAAATGGATTTCCGACCAATAAAACCAACATATTTCGCGCTCAATGAAATTCCAGTCTACTGTTTATTGTTAAAATGGTGCATGGCGAAACTTCTAAAATCAGCACTACTTCCATTACTAATGCAAATAAGATGAAATTCGACAGTGTTCTTTCCTTACTTCAGCGCCTTTCCTATTTAGTATATATTTTAGCAGTTATCCCACTTCCTGATGCATGTGTGCTTATGCTGTGTAAGAAGAAATAAGAGTAAGAAGAGGTGATGTTCTTAAAGGAACCGATTCATCAAAATGAACTATAATATGAATTGCATGTTAATCACAAAATTTAAAATGTGATACAGTGATTTGGAATTTCATGTTCTAGAGCCCGAGCAGCGGTAATCACTTTATCAAATAACATGGTCATAAAACTTATGGAATGTGACTACATCTAATTACTCGCACCATTAACCGCACCCGATGTTCAACAATTTTCGGTTTACGCCCTATGGTTGATAAATGTATAAATGAAAACATAACATAAGCCCCGAATAATGGTCATGTCTGGACAAAAAACCAAAAGCATTTCTGTTTCGTGGGCAAAACTATTTTTGTCCCAAAAAAACAAGTCTATTAAAATTGAAGAACTTCATTTTCATATAAAAAAAACTTTACCTAAAATATATATATACTGTATATATATAATATATATACACATATATAATATATATTTGTATATATATATATATATATATATATATATATATATATATATATATATATATATATATATATATATATATATATATATATATACACACCACATAAAATATTGGTTTTTCTTGACCGTAAGGGAGG
>NC_089752.1:36906383-37003883 GCF_040412425.1 Macrobrachium rosenbergii
GTGGCTAGATTTGTCTGTCTCTTGTTTATCTATTTATTAATTTACAAATATCTAATCCATGCATCTCTTTGGAAATTTTGGATTCAAACTGAAGCAGCTTTAGGCATTGATCCTTCGATGAAAGCTACTAGAGAAGTTTGTGGGAACACGTCTGAAATGACAGGTATTGGATTTGGTTTTTACTTAAAGTTAAGTAAGGTAAATTGACTCCATGATTATAAATCCCTAATTATTACGGCGTGCAAATTCTATATCCTCACTGAAGAGGCTGGCCTAATTAACACGTGACTTAATTTTTTCTTAAGCTTAAATGAGTTGGAGCGAGAATACCTTATTTACTGGGGGATTCTTTTAACTGTAAGAAATTACGGAATAATGAGACTTACTAGAGATTCCACAAATCCGCTTTCCTTTTGTGTTATGTTGCAAATGACGAACATCCTGAAAAGAGTGTGAAATTGGAGAAGCGAACCAATCGAGTTAACCTGTTCAGCAGATGACAACGCAAAACGATGAATGTCAGCATCAATAAGGAATTATCAGTCATCAAGACATTTCCAAAAAATTTTTTTTCATCTGTCGCTTCTCATACACTTTCACAACATAACCTGTTCTTGGTGGTTGTCGGTGCATTACAAATTGCAAATATGAATGAAATCTTCGATTTAGCATCGCCCAGATGAGAAGTCGTACTTCCAAACACTAAATATTTTCTTTTATTTTTCGTCTTTCCACGTTTTCTTCATCATTTAAATCGAACAGGGATGCTTAAATATTTCTGCGTTTTATGAAACCATATACCGACTTTATTGACGTAATTTCTCTCTCTCTCTCTCTCTCTCTCTGTCTCTCTCTCTCTCTCTCTCTCTCTCTCTCTCTCTCTCTCTCTCTCTCTTCGATAATACAGAACGCTGCAAAGATTTAATTACAGTATAAAATTATCGCAACTATTACTAATAATAAACTAAGCCGCAAGTCGGGCGTAAGAGGAGTGATTACCTTTTAATTTTATCCTACACTTGCCCTTGTAACCAGTCATATCGATATGGAAAATTAACTAGACAAGATTACGCGTAGATAAAGAGGGTCTGTCAGACGAAGTTCCAATCAGCTGAAACTGAATTATTTGCTCTCCCAGGGGAGAACGGAGAGGGTAGCCGTAGTCAGACTGACCGGGGCGATTCACGACGTCACGATCAATAAGTGCTTTTCTTATAAGCAACTAAAAATATGACATGACTATTTACACTGTAAAAAACAAGTAAAAAAATAGGCCGAAGTTTCTTCGGCGCAATCGAGTTTTCTTTACAGCGTATAATGCTGTATGAAACTCTCAGCCACGGTCCATGAAACTCTCAGCCGCGGTCCGTGAAACTTGCAGCCGCGGCCCGCTGGTGACTTGGGTTGTTGGCACCTATAGCGGTGCCAGATGCAGGATCATGGCTAAATTTAACCTGAAATAAAATAAAAAAAACGCTACAGCAAGAGGGCTGCAATTTGGTATGTCTGAGGATTGGAGGGTGGATGATCAACATACCAATTTGCAGCTTTCTAGCCTCAGTAGTTTTTAAGATCTGAGGGAGGACAGAAACAGTACGGACAGAAGACGTGCGGACGGGCAGACAAATAGCCATCTCAGTAGTTTTCTTTTACAAGTAAAAAAAAAAAAAGGGTCTAATTTTCTTCGCCGCAATCGAGTTTTCTGTACAGCCTATAATCAAGGACATCGAAAATAGATCTGTCTTCCGGTGGTCTCGGTGTAATGCTGTATGCGCCGCTACCCATGAAACTTTAACCACAACCCGTGGTGGCCTATCCTATAGCGTTGCCAGTAGTACGATTATGACTAACTTTAACCTTAAATAAAATAAAAACTACTGAGGCTAGAGGGCTGCAATTTGGTATGTTTGATGACTGGAGTGTGGATGATCAATATACCAATTTGAAGCCCTCTAGCCTCAGTAGTTTTTAAGATCTGAGGGCGGAAAGAAAAAGTGCGGACAGAAAAAAGCTCGGACAGAATAAAGAGCGGATGGACAGACAAAGCCGGCGCAATAGTTTTCTTTTACAAAAAAACTAAAAAAAGGAAAATAACTTCTTTTATAATTATGATTACTACATTCGTTCTTGCCAAATTATTCATGTCCGGCATTTCCCGCTGTAGTTGTTAAAAATAAAATAAATAAAAATATAAAAAAAACAACCACGAGAAGGTAGAAACAACGCTAAACTTAAGTAAAAAGCAGTAAAAGTATTTACAAGACCGAAAGTTGGGTCCCTGCTGCAACTGAATTCTTTTCTTCCCCTGCCTTACTAATGAGACCATCTCTCTCCCATGGTTTCTAATCTGTCCCTTCGGGTTGTTTAGGTAGTCCAACTGTGCAACGGTTAGACACAAATCGTATACAGTACTCTGGTACAAAAACGCCGACACTGGAACAAGGTATGTATTAATAACGTTTCATATTGTAAAGTGAGGTGTCAATATAAATCTGTATTTTAACATGCCGCCATTTTGAATTCAAATAAGGTGTTTTTCTTGTGGCCTTAAACCGCCTGATCCCATGTCAGACATGTTTCATATTCTGATTAAATATAAACAAAAAAATCCTTTAAACTGTGCCGTACCATAATAGACGCCATCCGCGAGTTTTCCTTTCATAAAAATTACCAGATAAAATATTTCTCACCCTCCTTCACCTAACCACCTTCAAAGAAAACTTGAAAAGAAAGCCCAAAAGAAATGGAGAAAAAAATAGACTGAAATCCCCGCTCATTTATTTGGGGAAATCATTAGCGAGAGTTAGCTTATGCGTAACATTTTTCATCAGTGAAATAAATTGCAAAGAAAGCCTCTAAGACCTACCTTACTTATTATATCCCATCCCTCCTCCTCACAGATAATTTTCTCATCTAAAACTTTTGTCATGTTGGCTACGTTGCGAAAGTGGGGGAGAGAAAGCGAAAAAGATTACTAGCGTTCTAAACGTTCAACTGGAAAAGTTTTGACCTTGTACTATTAAAGATAACAAAGAAACTCTACAGTATAAGTGGAATACGCAGCTTTTACGCAAAGGAAAAACTAGATAAAACTTTGTAAGCATTGGATAAATAACATCCTTGGCAGACAGTACACTCTAAAAAATTAAGGGTATAAAAGGGGTAGAAAAAGGGTATTTCTAGTGGTTAAAATAGCATACCCTATCGGGGTATATAAGAACTATAATATACCCTTTACAATATACCCTTATCAAGGGTATAACATATACTTGAGATACCCTTACTTAGGGGTGTATTGCAGGTAAAGAATACCCTTTTGCAGGGTATTCTATACGATGTATATACCCGTGTATATTAATTATATGATTAATATATTAATCCATTACACCATTATGTGTAGTTATAGCATACATAAAATCATAAGGTCAATGATTTTAAAAGTTTGGTTTATCAATTTATTATTTTTATTGCACTTGAAAATCAAAAGTATATATATATTGCTATATGCGTAGATGTCTATGTAATATATATATATGTATATATATATATATATATATATATATATATATATATATATATATATATATATATATATATATATATATATATATATATATATATATATATATATATATATATATATATATATATATATATATATATATATATATATATATATATATATATATATATATATATATATATATATATATATATATATATATATATATATATATATATATATATATTATTGCTATATGCATATATGTCTATGTAATATATATATATATATATATATATATATATACAGTATATATATATGTATATACTGGATCCCAAGGCAAATCTCCAGCTAACAACGGATGCCAGTAACATCGCATGTGGTGCTGTCCTACAGCAGGTCATCAACGGCGCTGCCCAGCCCGTCGCCTTCTTCAGCAAGAAATTCAATCCTGCAGAGACCCGCTACAGCACCTTCGACAGGGAACTCTGCGCGATGTACTGCGCAGTCCGGCACTTCAAGTTCCTCCTGGAGGGGACGCCCTTCACACCAGCCATTGGTTCACGCCTTCACCAAGCAAGGGGACGCATGGTCTTCCAGGCAGCACCGCCACCTCTCAGCCATAGCCGAATTCACCTGCTCCATCATGTACCTCCCCAGCAGGAAAAATCCTGTAGCAGACGCCTCTCCAGAGTCGAGGTGAACACAGTGCAGCTCGGAGTAAACTACCAAGACCTCGCCAGAGAACAGGCCGCTGACCCAGAAACCCTGGCCTACCGCACCGCCATCACGTCCCTTAAGTGGCGGGACGTGACCCTCGCCCCCGGAGGCCCAAGTGTCCTCTGCGACATCAGTACGGGTCAGCCCCGCCCCTTGGTTCCAGCCTCACGCCGCCGCCAGGTATTCGACATAATTCACGGCCTCTCACATCCCTCTGGCAGAACCATGGCCAAGCTGCTCTCAAAAAAGTGTTTGGCACGGGGTGCAGAAGGACGCTACGTCCTGGGCGAAACAGTGCCTGCAGTGCCAAACCAGCAAGGTGGGTCGTCACACGCAGTACGGGGTATGCGAGTTCCCGCAGCCAGAGCGCCGCTCCGGCCACATTCATGTCGACGTCATCGGGCCCCTTCCCCCGTCAGGCGGGTCCAGATACCTCCAGACAGTGGTAGACCGCTTGACAAGGTGGCCCGAAGCCACACCTATGCAAGAAGCCACTGCCAGCGCGTGTGCCGAGGCCCTGCTTTCCAGTTGGGTTAGCCACTTCAGCGTCCCGGACCACATCACAACCTGTCCGAATTGTGGTCCGCCCTGGCTCAGCTGCTGGGGACCACGCACCACACCACCACGGCATACAACCCGGCTGCCAACGGCCTGGTCGAGCGGTTCCACAGATCCCTGAAGGCGTCCCTCATGGCCCGCTGCACTGCCGAGGACTGGAAACATCAGCTGCCGTGGGTCCTCCTCGGTTTGAGAACCACCCCCAGAGCCGACAGCACCCCATCCGCAGCCGAAAAAACCTACGGTGAGCCCCTCTTGGTCCCGGGCGAACTTGTGACAGATCGCCACATCCCATCACTGCAGAGACTCCGCGACGTGGCCAGCAAGTTCGCCCCTTGCAAGCGCACGTACACCGAGAGGTCGGCCACCTTCACACCGCCAGAACTGTCATCCGCCACCCACCTCTTCGTCAGGGTCGACGCCGTCCGCCATGAAGAACTGGATTAGATTGACGAAAGAACAGTTCGCTCATCTGTTAAACCTGGTGACACCTCACATTGAAAAGCTGATACTAAAATGAGGAAAGCTGTGTCTGCTGCACAGCGATTGACCCTCACTCTTCGTTATTTAGCAACAGGTAGGCTATGTTACTTGGAATTGTTTATGCCTAGACTAGGCTAATATATCCTAGGCTTGGTGTATTAATTAGGTTATGCATGAAAGATGCTGATCATTTTGTATCTGTACACTGTTCGTTTTGGGTTGCTATTCATGTTTGATAGATTCTTGTAGGAAAAAAGTAAGCCTAGTCTAGGCTGGTGTACATTTTTTGGATTTTCAGGGGAGGAAAGGACAAATTTGGTCTTGGCATAAGTTAGCCAAGGCCAAGATTAAGATTAAGGTATTCGATAAAATTGTACATAAGGCTACCCAGACTAGACTGCAACCTAATGGCAGGCATCAAAGTAGCCTAGGCTAGGTTAGTAAAGTATTACCAATCTCAAAACAACCACCTAACCTAACCTAGCTATACTGTCTATTAATTGGGTAACATAATAAAAAAATAATTGCGTGTTTACACAATTTATAATAAAAAAAAGTAAATTTTGTGGTTGCACTATTATATTTTAAACTTTATAGTTGATGACAGTATGGTTATTAATTAACTGATAATTCCAGATAAGCTGTAGTACAATATGTCAAGGCAAAAATGCAAGGTTTACAGTATGTACATTAGGAATATATATATTTATACTATTACTAAGGGAATTTTTCTCTCATTTCAGGAGAATCACAAGTTCCCCTTGGGTATCAATTTCGGATTAGCCATAATCTGGTTTCATCCCTCATACCAGAGACATGCAGAGCCATATACAACATAATGAAAACAGAATATTTAAAACTTCCATCAACTCCTGAGGAATGGAATGAAATTGCTCTGCATTATTTCCAGCAATGGAATTTTCCAAATTGCATAGGGGCACTAGATGGGAAAAGGGTGCTAAATGCAAAGCCCCACATTCTGGTGCAGGTTTCCATGATTATAAAGGTCATTTTAGTATGATCATGATGGCATTAGTTGATGCATCTTATAAGTTCCTGTATGTAAATATAGGTGCTAATGGAAGAGCCAGCGACGGTGGGGTTTGGGATAGGTGTAGCCTAAAGGAAGCAATAGATAGTGAAGTTTTAAATATCCCATCATCATGTTGCTTACCTTTCACTGATAAGCAAAGCCCATATGTCATTGTTGGTGATGAGGCATTCCCAATTAAGCCCTATTTGATGAAACCTTTCCCAGGAAGGAATTAAACAAAGTAAAAACTATATTCAATTATAGGTTGTCAAGAGCAAGGCGCATATCAGAAAATGCCTTTGGTATCATTCAGTAGTATTTAAGGTGTTATCAAAACCTATCCAAACTTGTCCAAACAATGTAAAGGACATTTTGTTTGCTATAGTGGTTTTACATAATTCTATCCGTGCACAATCTAAGAATTTGTATGCACCCCCTGAAATAAGAGAGAGGTTTATCAAACAGTGGTTTGGATAGTAGTCCTGGACATGGCGGACGTAGTACCAGTGATGCCCAAAATGTAAGGAACACATTAATGGATTATTACTTTAATAATGAAGGGGCAGTACCACTCCAAGATGAACGAGCCTATATGCACTAGTGGACATTTTCTCCCATATGCCTTCGAATATTTGCATATACAGTAATCTTAAAATAAAATTCATTATTTGTTCAATTGCTATTATTTACTCCTCAGTACTTATAAGAAAGTTATGAAGAGCGATGTGGAATTTAAATATGTACCCTGCGATACCTGGAGAAACAAACCCTGAAATTGCTTTAATCAACTTTATTACATAGAAAATGTTTAAAGCTGCATGACATCAATCTTGATTAGACTGAACTTTATTGTATACAAAATGTTTACAGCTACAGGAACTTGATTAGACTAGAAAGCCTGAGGTCTTACAGATCATGTATTTGAAATTCAAATTACCACCAGAGATTAAATACTGACAGAATTTAGCACCAAATTGATAACTACTGTTAACCTACTTTATCATCAGGTAAGCCATATTCCGCTCAGTTTCCAGGACGACTTGGGAAATCCTAGCTGCTGCAACCTTTTGTCCATTTACTAGTAGGGACCCTATCCAAACCTCAACTGTTTTTCCCACACTGAAACCTAGGTCGTTAGGCGTACTGGTGTTGCCCAATTCTTTGAGGGTTTGCAAGCATTCTTCCTCAAATGAATTTTGTAGCTTCCTGTTCTTACTACTGTTACTTGCTTTTTGGTTCTGTAGAGATGAAGTTGCGGAAGTTGCTGGTGCAACAGACCGATCAGAACTTCCATTAGAAAGGTCAAAGCTGGGGACACAGGTTGAGTTGAAGAACCCGTACTTGACTCTCCGATTTGAAATTCATCAAAAGTGTTTTGAGTAACCTCAATAACTAGAGGATTATCTATAGGATTTACCTGTAAATAAAAAAAATATATATATTACTCTATTATGAATATGCTGATAACATAAACTGCTGTATAATGCATCAGTTTTAGGTAATGATGCATTAGTAATTCTGATAATTTAAGATTATGGAAGGGCAAGCATAATTCCCTTTACTTAACTAAAAATATTAGATTTTTCTATTGACCTTACTGACCTAACCTTACACTTTTTTTGCTTACCTGGGCCTACAGCAGGTTTATTGTGCAAATTTGATTCTTAAATGCCAAGTAATTATACCTATTATTAAACTGCTATGTAAATAATGTAATACATATGTATATACTCTTACTTGTTCATTAATGTCACTGGAATATGTAGGTTGTGAAGCCACTGTATCATGTAAAAAGACATCAAATCAAACAATTCCCACTTGGAGCTTGGTTTACCACATGAACCACTTGGAGCAGCCTGAATTTTTTTATATTCATGGATGAAGTATCCCTTCAAATTACTAAATTTTGCCCGCACTTGATCTGAAAGGGGAAAAACATATATTTAGCTTGATATAAAAATTATTAACTAATGAACTAAATATCTTTACAGAAATTATTTAGATATATTAAATGTTTCATGCTAGGTTAGCATGATGTCCTCTTTCAGGGCATGGGTTGCACACTTGCCTACACGTTTAAAATCTTAGGTGAAGTGTGAAAAATTAGGTTAGGATGACCCAAGCTCTCTAGGCTAATTAGTATACAGTCGGCAGTAGTTCAAACTAGGCTAGGAATAGCTTACTTCTAGACCAGCCGATATAGGTCTAGGCATAGCATTGCCGCTGAAAAATAGAATAGTCCTAACTTTATTTACACAACCTGAGTCAGGTTCTGTAGCCTAGCCAGAGTCAGGTTCTGTAGCCTAGCCAGAGTCAGGTTCTGTAGCCTAGCCAGAGTCAGGTTCTGTAGCCTAGCCAGTCAGGTTCTGTTGCCTAGTATAGCTACTAGCCTAAATGAAGCTAGAGAAGCACTAAAATATCACAGATTTGTGTTTATGCAATTTGATAATGCACACATGATAGCATAACGAGAGTAGACGTAGGCTATAAGACAATCTGATATTGCAGATATAGAGTAGCAGCAGACTTCTTACCTGTATGAAGGTCAGCAAGTTCCGGAAACTTTTCCCCGAGTCGCTTGGTGATTTCTTCATAATTCTTCATCTTGAGACCTTTTTTCATAAAACTATCATGATTGCGGTCCCATAAGCATCGTCTCCCCCTCAAATCTTCTACCAAAAACTGCTCTGATGACCTTGTCCACTGTACCAAGACCTCCATCTTTCTCTTGATGCCTTGAAATGCGCGCCCTCCCTCCCTCCCTCCCACATGTAAACAAACGATAAAGTCGACGGTAGAGTAGAGTAGGGTAGAGGGAGAGGTGGGTTGAATTCGATCGTTATCGCTTTCAAAATTCGTTACGACGACACTAAAAAGTCGTCGTCAAAACATTAAAAGTTGACGTCAAATTCAAAAGTCAACGGAAATATTGCTATATAGTGTGACAGCGCCTTAACTGGGCAGGTGGGAAGATTTCACTGACATTAGCTACTAATAACTCTATAGAAAGAGATGGATAATATGAAACAAGTGAATACACAAAATATTGAAAAATCTTTGTGAGAGTAATTTCTCACGATGTAGATATTATATTCCTGATAACGATTAATTACTGCTTAGAGGCCACAATTAAAACAGCGTTACATCACACAACACCTTATCTACACTGCATAGCACAACATTGAAATTTCCGGGCTCCCGAGTCGCGGCGCGCAGCAACATGCGCAATTACGGGACAACGAACATATTACACTTCCATATGCGTATGTCTGTGTAACACACACACACACACACACACACACACACACACACATATATATATATATATATATATATATATATATATATATATATATATATATATATATATGTATATATATGGATGTATATATTATAACTGCGGTTGTGTAATCAAGGGACTCGTGGCAACAATATCAATTGCCAAGTACTGCATTTTGTAGTAGGAATTTTTGCTTCAAAACTATCCATAACTCAAAACCAATATGTTTTTAGTAACTTTTTTGGTGCATTACACTATCAGTGTAACAATGTGGTGATTTAATACAGAGTAAAAGTTAATTTCATGACATGATCACATAAACTTACCAAGCCCATTTTGAGACAAAGTGTAATAGAGGGTATATTATTCACAAAAAATACCCTGCCTCCTGATGCAGAAGGGTATTTTTGAGCCTTGGGGTGTTTTACCTTGTATATATACCTCAGCTCCATCGTTATACCCTTTCTGTACCTTTGACTTTTTACAGTGTATGACTATAAGAGTTGGAGATAATAAATGATCCCTGTTCAGCAATTCTATAACTACAGCTTCTGTCACTACTTTATTTACAGGTTTATTTGCGACAAAGTCTGGGCTAATTTCAAGCTCCTGCAAAGGAGAATGGCGAAATCGTTCGAGTGATAAAACAAACATTATTTGCATCAAAGCAAGCAAATGTCAGTAGGAGTATGTTGCTATTTCTGTTTTGGAAGTGAAAATTTAGCTTATGGTAAAGCCCTCCTAAAGCAGTAATTAACCTCTCTCTCTCTCTCTCTCTCTCTCTCTCTCTCTCTCTCTGATATTTGTCCTGTAAGATTTTCATCAAGAATTCTGCTAGAAGTAAGGTCAAAATTTTCTCAATATTGTCAGGACATAATTCTCCTTCAGCATAACATGTTCCAGGTAAGAACCTCCCGAATGAGAAGATAAGACTTTGTTTCCCTTCCTAACATGCACAGCTATATTATAAATAAATTCGCAACAAAATATTCAAACACGAAGGGTACTAGGTATAATTTGAATTCCTTTTCATTACAATGTACCACCGACCCGTTTACTCCAAACAACCATTAACTCGCTGCTAATCACTAGAGTCTAAATTTTTATGAATCCTTTCATGACGACATATTTTGCTCACTTTCTGCACCAACATTTAGAGCGAGGCACAATAATTTCAAATCAAGAAGAGATGTCCTTCATTTGTCGACCTTACAAGGATGGTTACCCCGCTAGCGAAAGCCCATACATTCGCACTTCCAGTAGATAGCTTATTTGTAATCCTCCCATTAGCGAGAGACCTATCCTACATTATAGCCAACTACTAGGCATTCATAATGCGATATTAAATACATAATTGAAGGCCTTCTTGCTAACTTATACAATTTAACTAAATATACACACATAAACTGTTAACAAGAACGATAACATGCATGTCTGGAATAGCAGATTATTCGTCAACTTTTGATGATGATGGGATCTGGCACTTGGGCAGCCTGCAGTCCATTTTCAATTCTAAAGGTAACCGTTGTCACATTTAATTGTAAAGATATAGCCTATTCGACCAGTCACAATAAATTGCTGCGAAATTAAATACCAAAGGGATTTACTACTCTTAGGAATATAGTCAAAATCAAAATTCTGGAGTGAAGTTGGCATTTATATCAGTGACATTATTACAAGTGCTTACTTTTGTCCTTTTAGAGCACCGCCACAAATTACATTACAACTTTCCGTCTATAAATGTCCTCTGTGGTATCACGATATATATATATATATATATATATATATATATATATATATATATATATATATATATATATATATATATATATAAATATAAATATATATATATATATATATAATATATATATATATATATATATATATATATATATACATATATAATGTATATATATATATATACATATATAATGTATATATATATTGTATATATATATATATATATATATATATATATATATATATATATATGTGTGTGTGTGTGTGTGTGTGTGTGTAATTCTAATAGCCACAATGCCCTCTTAACTTCTCGAATTCTACGCGCTTTTTTGGATATGCTTGTAACTACGAAGCCGTGACATCCAAACACAAGAAATTGAAGAGACTTGTGATTTGCCGGTCGCGGGAGACGAACCCAGGTCACCTTAACCACAAGGAGGTCACGTTGCCGACCTGGCTACGAGAAGGATAAAAGTCTATTACCTGTCGTACATATATATACCTGTCGTTTTCAGATATATTCACTAGAGCTGGAACAGACCCATCCTTACCATCGTAGCCAAGTGGGCTATCGTTTTTATTGCTTTTTAGGCTGAAATATATATGTAGAATCTACTGGTCACTTTTACCAGACACATATGTAATTCTAATAGCCACAATGCCCTCTTAACTTCTCGAATTCTTCGCGCTTTTTTGGATATGCTTGTAACTACGAAGCCGTGACATCCAAACACAAGAAATTGAAGAGACTTGTGATTTGCCGGTCGCGGGAGACGAACCCGGGTCACCTTAACCACAAGGAGGTCACGTTGCTGAACTGGCTACGAGAAGGATAAAAGTCTATTACCTGTCGTACATATATATACCTGTCGTTTTCAGATATATTCACTAGAGCTGGAATAGACTCATCCTCACCATCGTAGCCAAGTGGGCAATCGTTTTTATTGCTTTTTAGGCTGAAATATATATGTAGAATCTACTGGTCACTTTTACCTGACACATATGTAATTCTAATAGCCACAATGCCCTCTTAACTTCTCGAATTCTTCGCGCTTTTTTGGATATGCTTGTAACTACGAAGCCGTGACATCCAAACACACGAAATTGAAGAGACTTGTGATTTGCCGGTCGCGGGAGACGAACCCGGGTCACCTTAACCACAAGGAGGTCACGTTGCTGAACTGGCTACGAGAAGGATAAAAGTCTATTACCTGTCGTACATATATATACCTGTCGTTTTCAGATATATTCACTAGAGCTGGAATAGACCCATCCTCACCATCGTAGCCAAATGGGCAATCGTTTTTATTGCTTTTTAGGCTGAAATATATATGTAGAATCTACTGGTCACTTTTACCAGACACATATGTAATTCTAATAGCCACAATGCCCTCTTAACTTCTCGAATTCTTCGCGCTTTTTGGATATGCTTGTAACTACGAAGCCGTGACATCCAAACACAAGAAATTGAAGAGACTTGTGATTTGCCGGTCGCGGGAGACGAACCCGGGTCACCTTAACCACAAGGAGGTCACGTTGCCGACCTGTCCTTCTCGTAGCCAGGTCGGCAACGTGACCTCCTTGTGGTTAAGGTGACCGGGGTCGTCTCCCGCGACCGGCAAATCACAAGTCTCTTCAATTTTTTGTGTTTGGATGTCACAGCTTCGTAGTTACAAGCATATCAAAAAGCGCGAAGAATTCGAGAAGTTAAGAGGGCATTGTGGCTATTAGAATTACATATGTGTCTGGTAAAAGTGACCAGTAGATTCTACATATATATATATATATATATATATATATATATATATATATATATATATATATATATATATATATATATATATAATATATATATATATATATATATATATGTAATGTATATATATAAATATATATAACGTGTATATATATATGTATATATAATATATACTCATCTAGAAAAGAACATGTATAAACACTTTTATTTTTTATAAGCACATGAGTGAGCATTTGGGCAACCGTTAAACACAACACTCATGGCTAGATAAACTTCAGTTTGCAAAACTGTAATGAAATATATGTATACAACATTTAAAAAGTCATCCTGCACCTTACGAAATAAAGAAAAACACCCGGTACACATCAGGGCCTAATATACAATATGCTAGCATACCTAAATCTACCAGACTACTAGCATCACATATTCGATATATATATATATCGAAAAGAGGGTCTTTGTGTTCTACTGGAAAACATCAGAGGGTCCTTGGAAGCCCGGGGGACCACAGATTCATCGTATTCGTCTTCCCCAAACTAAGGCTATTCTTTTACCACCCCTTGTAACTAACGCTCAGAATATATAAATAAAAAAATCCACAGAATTCGGGAATACTGCGAGACTTTTAGAACGAACAAGAAAGTGCTTCTTTGCGATTAAGTTGTCCTTTTCCCAGAAATCACGTGAGATACACCAACTAGAAGTAACTCGTACCGGAAAGCTTTCGACGTTCAAGAATCCCTCAGAATATCTTGTAAGTACTTTGGTATTGACCTCACCGTGAAGGCTGAGGAATGTTGACTTAACAGTTGATATAGATACTGAAGCGAGATTTTATATGAGAAAAGAAAAATCCATATAAGGTTTCAGTCAAAAACTAACAAGCAAGGAAAGACGCCTTTTGCTTCACTGCTATACAACATATGTTTTATAAAAAAAAAAAAAAAAAAAAAAACATACAAAAAGCCACGGATCAGTAAAAAGCCTGATGTCTATAGAGTATTCTTTGAAAGAAACCAGTTGTTTGAAATATTCATGGTTAACAGGCTTTTTTAAAAGGGTAGGGCCAACGGAACTATCTAAAATCAAGTCATTTTATAGCCAGATTTCTTTGTTCGTTTTATTTTGATTTACAACTGAACTCCTGCTTCAAAAAAGTTCAGAAAATTTGACAAGAATTGGCCTCGATTTGGATGATAAACAAAGATAATATAAAATGTAGCTGGACATACGAAACCGTAACTTTTAGTATTCCTTATCCTACAGTTTATACAAAATCAAACAGCAATGCATGGTATGTACAATCAATCAACCAATCAATCAATATCTATTTATATATGTGTGTGTGTGTATGTACTAGTATGTATGTATCATGACTCATACATTATTCTTTTCAAATATGATAAATCACAAAAATTCCAAGGGCCAAGAATATACTCTTCTTTTTTTATTGCAATACATGTTTGTTTAACCTTTATTTAATGAGCATAAAATAAGGCCTGTTATTCCTGTGTAATCACTACCGTGTTCATATTTGAAAAGAAACCAGATCATTTAGCTCTGGGCTCTTGCGTATCTTTACCATTAAAACGTCTTTTTTTTTTTTTTAACAGAGTCTTCTCCCCTTAGCAACAGTTGTATCTTGCCGGTGTAAAGGACCGATTGGAATAACCACCTCCTGCTCCTGCATGGAAAAGCAGTACTGGGTTAACCGTCTGTATCCATATATAGTATGCATGTTTACAGCACAACGCTATAAAATGGATATTCCCCTGTACTAAACATTTTAGGTTTTTTCCCCATAAAGTAAAGCAGACACAATTTGATTTAATACTTTGAAAAAGATTGGCAGAGCTTTCGAACGTACTTTTCTCTCAATGTCAATTGATGGCTGTAACCTGTCTTTCCCATAATTATTAAGTTATATTCCCTCAGTTCTTAACACTGTCCTGGGGAGTTGGATTCTAAAATATAACAAAAACATAACGGGGTCAGGGATATAGGTAATAAAATCTACGAAGAAAGCGCTGCAACATGGTGTAATAGTTTACTAAATTCTTAGAATGTTCCAAATGACGAGTGGCCTGAAAACATGGACAAACTGGAGTGAGTCAGTCGAGTTATCTGATCAGCAGAAGACAAGGCAAAATCGCACCACCAATTCCTACATCTCAACTGACATGAGAATGATGATGCTTCCAGGGTCTAACTACGGACACAATCAAAATACATCGAAGGCAAAGCGATGACTGACATGAACAGTATCAAAAGTATATCTTAGTTTAGCCAGACCAATGAGCTGATTAACAGCTCTCCTAGGGCTGGCCCGAACGCTGGGCCAACAGCGTGCTAGCCGAAAGCTCTACCCACACCGCCAATGAAGAACTATGAACAGTATCAATAAGGAAAAAAGTATCGAGACCTTCCCACAAGATTCCTTTTTTTCTTGTCTGTCGCTGCTCACGTCCTTTCACAACAGCCCTGTTCTTGGTGAGTGCCAGTGATATCACAATATATGTATGAAGTATTAAATTTAGTACTGCCCAGGTGCGAAATCATACCTCCAATAACATAAGTACTCTCTTTTATTTAACGTATTTTCACTTTTCTTCATCATTCTAAATGGAACAGGGATATGAATTTCATGTTTAAATATTTTGGCTTTGCTTTATGAAACTATATTCCGACCTAACTGGTGTAATTATTACTCTCTCTCTCTCTCTCTCTCTCTCTCTCTCTCTCTCTCTCTCTCTCTCTCTCTCTCTCTCTCTCTCTCTCTGTTTCTTCGACAGTTAAACAACAGTATAAAATCATCACCATTAATACTAATAATAAAGGAATGATTATCCTTTAATTCTATCCCACACACACTCTTGTAATCAGCCATATCTATATAGAAAATTAACTAGACAGGATCACGCGGAATATCATTAATGAGGGTCTGTCAGCCAATGTTGCAATCAGGTGAAACTCAATTATTTGCTTTCCCAAGAGAAGGCGGAGAACACGGCCATAATCAAATTGACTGGGGCCATTCACGACGTCTCGTTCAATTCATGTTTTTTTTTTTTTTTTTTTGTAGGCAATTAAAAACATGACAAGCCCATATGCATCATAAACAAGGAAAATGACTTTAAAATTATGATTATTACTTTTTTTCCGCCAAATCTTCATCTTCATCATTTCATGGTGTAGTTGCTGGTGAAAACTAGAAAGCAATTACAAAAAAAAAAAAAGAGGAAACCAAGACAACTTAAAACCATCAAAGCTGTTTTGAAGCAAATAACAATAGCTAGGAGTATTCACAAAACCGAAAATTGCGGTTCCCAATCAGTCCCTCCAGTCTGTTTACAGTACAACTGTATAGCAGTTTAGAAGCAAAGCGTGTATAAGACTTCTGTAAAGGAAAAAAAAAAAAAAGCACCAAACCTGGCACGGAAAATTGTAATATAATTTCGATTATCTTAAAGTTAGGAAACAATATATTTATATATACATACATACACACACACACACACACACACACACACACATATATATATATATATATATATATATATATATATATATATATATATAATATATATATATATATATATCCTGGAACGGAGGTATGTAAGATAAATTCGATTATCATATATATATTATTTATATAGATAAATAGATAGATATTGCAACAGGCCGCCATGCTGAATTCGAATGAAGTGTTCTGCGGCGGCGGGGGGAGGGAGGGTGGGTTTAACCACTTGATCTCACACATAAATCATGTTTCAAATTCTAATAACATCTAAAAATTTATAGTTAATTTGTATCCCACCATCACAACAGAAATCCGGCATTTTCCTTTCATAAAAATTAACAGGTGAAATATCTTCAATGTCCTTCACGTTCACCAGTAATGCTGCAACCATCTTCAAAGAAAACTTGTAAAAATGACAAAAAGCTAAGGGAGTAAAGTCATACTGAAACCCCCTTTCAATTTGCGGAAATAATCAACGAGAGTTAATTTATGGGTGACATTTTTCATCAGTGAAATAAATTACAAAAAAAGACTTTAATGCCTACCGTACTTATTACATCCCCATTCCTCCTCTTTATCACTAATTTACTCATCTAGAAACTTTTGTCATGCTGGCTCTGTTGAGAGAGAGAGAGAGAGAGAGAGAGAGAGAGAGAGAGAGAGAGAGAGAGAGAGAGAGAGAGAGATCTGTAACGTCCTAAACTGAGAACGTTTTGAAGAAGCATTCATTCAAGATAACGAAGAAACTCTGTAAGTAGAATATTCATCTTTCACTCGTTTTTTTTTTATGAAAAGAGAAACCAGAAGAAACCTGGCATATGCTGGATAAATAATACTCATGACAGCCGTTATAACTATGATACCTTGAATAAAAATAATAAAAAAACTGTAGTAAAATAATTTGTCACTACTTAATAAGGGCAGGTTATTTGTGACCGACTCTTATCTTGGAGTTCCAGCAAAGATGAAAGACGGCATCATTTCACCAAAGGAATCAAATATCATCATGTTTCTTTCATGAAGCAACATGGTCTATGACCATGATCTTAAAAGCCTCCAAAAATTAAGCTCTAAATTTACCTTCTCACTTATTAAACTTTTAGGGACACTTTCTAAATAAGCGTTCACTTCCGGGAAAGTCAAAACACCAGAATACTTTATATTCCTATTTCTAATTCATGCAGAATAACTACTGCAAAAAGTGAAATAATTTTTTTTTATACATACCCATAGTTTACTCCGTTCTTTATACCCTCTTCTTTAACGGAGCATAAAGACTTCAATAATAAGAGCCGTCTAAATTAATTCTCTTTTGCGTGCCTCGTGCGTAATTAACATAATTCATTATTCAATACCTTTGCTGTGAAATGACCGAGAATACGGAGATAGATTAGAAGAGCTACACAAGAAAGCAAAGAGTAAATATTAAGAAATTATAATGAAAAATTAAGGTCCACCTACACAACTTTCTAGAGTAACCCTCCATTAAATAACACTCGACATGAATGAAGAGAAAGACAGACAATACGCTTTTTTCAATAAACAAAGAAGATAAGGATAAAGCGTGGAACAAATAAAATACCAAAAACAACAGGAAAATACGCAGTTCGGAAAAAGACCGTACAAAGGATATACAGTAAGAGTAAACCTCGAAAACAAAGACGCCTATCCCCGTGGAAAGAGCAAACAAATCTGGCAATTCAGCCGAAAGGCGTAGGAAGACTTCCTTCACGTGGACAAGACAAACACGTCACGGCAATCGAGGACAATGCAGTGTCTTAGCAAAAAGGCATGCACACAAACTTGACAAAGAAAGAATGAATAGTGAGAAGCAACACAAAAAAAAAGTAAATACAAACAAACAAAAATATTTGTTGGGCGACGCTCTTGTCTACGAACAGAAAGAGATCAACACAGCAATCCCCTTCCCAGAAATACAACCGAGGACCTGGTGACTTCACCGCACACTGTTCTTTTTTTTATCTATTTTTCAAATCGCATGTGGACAATTTAGTTCTATTTGAAATAAATATACTGCATTGTCTATGCTAGCTGATTATGTTTTTTCATGTTAACCTAGGCGGATCAACAACGGTACTTACACGTAGTACCCATATGAACAATGCACTTACACAAGAAACTGACCAGTTAGGCAAGGCTGCTTGAATGACATACTGCAGAAAATGTGTTAATTTGAACTTGATATACAATTTGACCTTTGGTCACGGTGAATATGCGTCTGACTTGCGGTTGCACCATTATGCCAACACAGTACCATGAATGAAAGCAGTTGTAATGAAAATAAAAAATCTAGCACTGTGTGATTTACAACTTATAGCCAACATTAGAGGCCAAGTAGACTTTTCATGGAATACTAAGACAAGAGGCCCAAGGCTATGTCAGACCCCCATGGACTCTATAGCGTGCAATATAAAATCCTAAGCAACTTAATAATTACTGATAGTTGCAATGGCTGAGGATTTTTTGTACCGTCATAATATTTTATTTATTAGTTTTCGTACACGGAAATCGATATTCAGTATCTGAATATTTTATCCTAGAATTGCCAATGGAAGGCAACCACGATTCCACTCTTTCGGCATTTGAAAAGAACAAACACCCAAGATGCCATATAATGCTAATTTATCAAAGGTCTTTCCTCGTTCTATAGTTGTTGCTGCCTACCTGGCAAGGCTGAAAGCAGCATCATCAAATGGTGTAATTCACACCTTATCCGTGGAACCGAAAATAGCCTAAATGGCCTAACTACACGACGCTGTTTTTCCACAATCGCATCGTCCAACAAAAATCTGGCGGTAACGTAATGAATTAACTTAGAAGATTCGAAATTGTTAAAAGAATCAAATATGAAACAGAACACATAAATGTCTATATGCAAATCGAATTTCTCGTGTTCTGTGTTTCCCAAACAACACTGCTTTGCACATCTGTCTTCCATGTCTGGTAATGCCAACGGTAGAAGAAAATGTAAAGTGAGTAATTTGGTTAGCAAAGGTGGGTCCAAGGTAGATGTCACAGAAGAAATTTATTCCATTTAACAGCAACTTCGTTAAAAGGGATAGAAATTTTCAAGAGAAATGGCTCGCGCCTCCAAAGATGACTTTGACACTACACACACACATTTATTTATACATACATACATATATATATATATATATATATATATATATATATATATATATATATATATATATATATTACTTCCGACAAATGACAAAAGGAATCAGAAAATACTCTCACCCTTCTTAGAGTTTCTCTTGTGATAAATGACTTCATCCCAAATTGCAGAAGACAATACTTTAATGCCGCATCATTTTCCCAACAGCATGTCGTCTACTTCAAACACAAGGTGGCACTAATTTTCTGCATATATGTATACGAGGTATATTCAATAAGTAATGAGAAAATGTCAGGAGAGACACTATTTATTTTCATAAGCTTACACAACTTTGTCTCCTTCAAAATAATTGCCTCGCGCAGCTACACACTTCTGCATGCTTCTCTCCCAATCCTGGAAGACCTCCTCAAAGTCCTTTTTCAGTAGTCCCTTCAGGTAACTTCCGGTGCCTCTTTCAGCTCCTCTGTTGACTGGAATCTGGTTCCCCTGAGGCTGTCTTTCATGCGTGGGAACAGGAAGAAGTCGCAAGGGGCTAGGTCAGGGCTGTAGGGTGGGTGTTGTACCACTTTCATTCCCCTGTCGGCCATCCAGATGGTCACCAGCGTTGACTTGTGGCATGGGGCATCGTCCCGGTGGAACCACCACTGACCACTCCTCCACTGCTGAGGCTTCTTCTTCCATATTTATGGTTTGACCCTGAGGAACCCATTCAATGTGAATGAGCCCCTGGGAGTGCTCCAGATCTGGGTTCATCCTCAACCTGTTCATTTCCGTCAGAAAATATGTTAAACCACCGATAGAAACTTGCTTGGCTCATCTGTTCATCCCCATAGGCCTACTTTAACATTCCATAAGTTTCTTGTTTGGTTTTCTTAAGTTTAACACAAAATTTGATGGCGTAACGTTGCTCCATGTTTCCCTGCATTTTGACAATTGTTCACAGATCGGCAAACCGGATCAGACTGGTTCCACCATGTTCACCGCTGCACTCAGACCTACAAATATAGAAAATTGCCAGTTTGTCATTTTATAGAATATATGTATGTGTACTTCACCATGAAGTGGTATTTTGATCAAGTCATATTTAGTGTCTCGCCTGACATTTCCTCATTACTTATTGAACATACCTCGTAAATGCAGGTAAAAATGGAATTATAGCTCCTAAAATCAGTGCAAAGACTTTGAAGACATCAGATTATCATATGAAAGCAGTTCCTTCTTGGTCGGGCATCACCCAACAACCACGATTGACAACGTTTTCGTCAGCCTCCTCCTTTCCTCCAAAAAACCTATTGTTGCTAGTGGCTGAAATGCAGAAGCTCGTTCTAGTGTCACAAAGCCTCGGAAGACTTTCTCTTCCATTCCATACTAACCAAATATAGCTCAGAAGTTCTTGTCTGTTGTTTTATGGATGAGGGGTAGGATCAGAAAGGATAGCATAGCATGAGAAGCGTCAACTAAGGGGGGGAGAGAGAGAGAGAGAGAGAGAGAGAGAGAGAGAGAGAGAGAGAGAGAGAGAGAGAGAGGACTCCTTAAGCACCACAATTCTTTTATTCATTTGTAATTTTCATACAACTTTGAACGTAAACATTGCTCATTAAAAGAATCCCAATAGCTGTTACATCAACCACACAGCCAAATATTCTTTAGAATCTAAACCTACCCACTGACAAATCTATCTATTATAAATATCTTCAGATGTGGTTGAAAAATCAGTCGGAAATATATTTTTCAATAAAACATAAACAACTCTTAGAACCCTGTTCTACAGAGCTTGAGAACACCATACTACACACGCAAGTAAAACTGCACTCTATTTCTAGAATTCACAGCAAAAAATCTCTCCAAAATTTGCCAAGCTACCCGCTGGAAAACGAATAATTCATTATAAACATTTTCTCAATTAAAAACGGAAAAAAAATTATTATAAAACCCTTATATGTCTAACTCCAGATGACGCAACTAATTACCGATGCGTTGGAAGACATGAGAGTAAAAGAACACCTTTCGTAGAAAATCAATTTCAACTTGAACGCCCAGCGCATAGAGAAGCTCTTCTGCCAAAGAACAATAGTCGACAGAAGGTAGAAAAGTATAATAAAAGAAAAATTCTGAGCTCCTATTAAATGCGAAAGCTGGTATTTTAAAACTTTTCCTTTGGTAAAAAGTATGATTCTACCAGTATACTTTCCATACTAAGTCACGGCATCGTACGCAAGCATTATCGAAATTCCAAAAGTTTTGCGTCTTTATTATATACAAGAGTGTTATTAGGATTTCATATAGATTTAACATTAACATTTCTAGATTCGCATGAAACAAATGCACTTCTTTAAGTTCAAATTCCACCCCACTTAAACTATGCAGAAGTTATGAATCGAGTTATGTTATTCTCTCGTTCAGGTAAGCATACAGTATTTATATATATCATGCTCAGGTAAAACTAATTCATAATAGTTAATTCTCTACCACAAAATTCAGTTATTCGGAATTTTTTGTAAATTAATCGCTTAATGCAATGATGATAAAATCTTCCATATGTTTATTCTGAGTCCTTCAAATACCACGCCTAGTCGATGATTAATCATTTTAATTCGTCAATTAAACGAAAGATAAATAATCTTACTCTATGTCCAATCATTTCTGTTACAAACTTTTTCCTATTTGACAACAACAAAAAAAATTAAATTACATTTGCTTCTAAGGAGTATTGCTCAGTAATAAAATCAACATTTGAGTCAGGGGACTTGAGGGAATTTCCCATTCATATTAAGTAAATGAACTTTATACACTCAAATGAATTTCCGAATTGGAGTAGATGCTTCAGAGAATTTCCAAGAAAAGCTCATTATCACTTCTGTGCTGTTACATTTTCCGTTTTTAGGGAAACATCAGTCAAGGATATGAAGTGATATTGTCCTTCACGCAAATTCTTTTACAAGTGGCAAGCCCACGAAAAGTTTCTAACTCCCGAAACTAAGTCCCATTATGAGAAATGTGCCAATGACCACATCACTAAATCTCATCTTATCCTGTCACGCTCCTTAATCCTAGATTGAATGGCAAATTCAATAGCCCCCGGTAATGCTCAATCCCCAAGACATTATACTGCATTCCAAGATGTCCAACCCGTCAGTGGCGTTTACATATTATAAAACTAGAAATAAATTTAAAGTAAACAAGAGTTAAAAATACCATGGCAGCATTAACCTAAACGATCTTCACGACAGCAGTGTTAATAACGATTTTAAAGGGGATATGAAATACTCGTATTTGTGTACATATGCAATGAGCGTGATTTTTTTTTTTTTTTTTTCCGTGATTCAATATCCCCGCCGACCTTATCTTGAGACTTACGATCAAGTTCAATCGAAGGTTCCCTTGTGGGACGTCCAAGCCAAACTGGCGCAACACCGTATTCCCTCTTCACCGCGAAATCACTAGGAGTACCGATTCCCTCACAGTAATGAGTAGCTACGAAGATTCCGACAGGTTCAGCACACCCAATTACAGCAGCTCAGGTGTTAAAAATGACACAGAAAGGAAGCGACACAAACAACATATTGCTGAATAGCAACATCACTGTCGTCAATTATCTGTAATCACGATTTAAGGACGTGGAACAAAATACAAACCTGATAAACGGGTAATGTAAGAAAATGAACATTATATCGGATGAATCTCTAACTGTATTTCAAAATGGGTAATTCTGAGTTGTGATAAACCATATACGGTAAATGACAGAGGAAAAGAATGGTAAATAAACAATGGCATAGAACACCTTGAAGAAGATAAACCTACCAAGTATACCTTAGTTTAACCAGACCACTGAGCTCATTAACAGCTCTCCTAGGGCTGGCCCGAAGGATTAGATTTATTTTGCGTGGCTAAGAACCAATCGGTTACCTGGCAACGGGACCTACAGTTTATTGTGGAATCCGAGCCACATTATAACGAGAAATGAGTTTCTATCACCAGAAATAAATTCCTCTAATTCTTCATTGGCAGGTCGGAGAAGCGAACGCGGGACCAGCAGAGTGCTAGCTGAGAACGATACCCACCGAGACGATGTATCCTATCAATAATAAAAATTTACAAAATTCCATATGAATATCTGATTTTAGCAGATGCAAGGTGAACAAGAAATGTGAACATTGTGAAGTGACGAAAACAGTAATTTCCAAATTGACAAAATAAAATAAAACTCATGCGTTCGTAGTAAGGTTTTATCATGTTTACCCGCATTCCTCACCCTATAGTCACCAACACAAACAATGTCTAACACAATCCTGAAGCGTACAATAGTAAAACCCTAATAAGCACATCATTTTACGAAATACAAAATACTCTTCATGTCCTAAGCTGCCTCAAACTATACTAGCCGTTTTATTAGCGTGACTGCTTGAACTTTGATAAGCATTATTGTTGGCAAAAATCGAGTAGAGTATTGAGTAATTCTGAATCCAGTCTACTCCTCGATTCTAACACCCGACACAAATTGCAGCCAATATTAAAGAAATGATATTGGCTGTTTAGTTCACAAAACGTTAAAACCATCCAATAACAAGTAAAAGTGAGCCAGTTTCTTCGGCACAATCGAGTTTTCTGTATAGCCGCTACACCGCATAATCAAGGCCACCGAAAACAGATCTATCTGTTGGTGGTCTTGGTATAATGCTGTATGAGCCGCGGCCCATGAAACTTTAACCACGGCCCGGTGGTGGCCTTTCCTATATCGTTGCCAGACGCACGATTATGTCTAAATTTAACCTTAAATTAAATAAAAATTACTAAGGCTAGCGAGCTGCAATTTGGTATGTTTGATGATTGGAGGGTAGATGATCAAAATACCAATTTGCAGCCCTCTAGCCTCAGTAGTTTTTAAGATCTAAGGGCAGACAGAAAAAGTGCGGACAGAATAAAGTGCGGACGGACAGACAAAGCAGGCGCAATAGTTTTCTTTTACAAAAACTAAAAACTGAGTTGGTTATGATTAGGAAAAACAAAAGATAAATCTGGAAATCATTTGAAAAACTGTATGAAAAGCTGAAAATAGATGCCAATAAAATAAAATAAAAAATGGACCAGGCCGGAGTTGTAAAGAAGTATCTAGAAAAAACCGAAAATCATAAAACTTCAAAAATATTCAGAGAGCTTTTTCAAAAAGTACGAAAACAATAAAAGCTAAAAAAGGGTTGCGCGAACCAAGAGTCTACATACCTCTATTATTCATGCTTTCATAAAGAAAAAGCAATGAAACCTGTAATAAAATTGAAGAAAATGTGAGCTCACAATTTTGATATTTCATCTCACCATTTTTTAATATATATATGCGGACTGAAACCTGAACTGTGTTAAGTTTGCAATATGAACAACATTAAAATCTCAACTGATTCAACGTACATCTACCACGCATTTCTTAAGATGAAATTTAAGTACATAATGCTCAGTCTGGTGCGCGCGTGCACCTGCACGTGTTTGTGTTTGTTTTAGAGAGAGAGAGAGAGAGAGAGAGAGAGAGAGAGAGAGAGAGAGTGTGTGTGTGTGTGTGTGTGTGTGTGTGTGCGTGTGCGCGTGCGCATGTGTACGCGTGTGTGTGTGTGTGTGTGTGAGAGAGAGAGAGAGAGAGAATCATTTGAAGTTTCAGAATACGTAATGAACAATAGCAGATTCAATCCAGCAATTTCTGGCTAACCTGCCGTATATAATTATAGCATATCTACATACCGAATTTTTAAAGATAAACTGGCAAAAGCGGTAATTTGGGCAGGTGATATATGTAAATGAATAAGGCACACTTTTTACAATTCATTTATTTTGCACCACATTAAGTATAAAGAACAGATTGGCTAACAGCACCATTAGAGAAGGTAATTTTCGCACAACAGTTAACTAGTGACCAACAAAAACATGAAAATACGACGTAAAGGAACGATAACTAATAACGCTGTACACAATTTGATCGAGACATGACAAGAGATAAAGCAACAGCAACAGAGATGTTAAAATATAAATTACTTGAATGAAATTGTAAGTGGTAAATTAATCAATCTCTCTCTCTCTCTCTCTCTCTCTCTCTCTCTCTCTCTCTCTCTCTCTCTCTCTCTCTCTCTCATACACACACACACACATACTGTAAAATTCAAAGGAAATTCACGACGAGCCCAAAACCGGAAAAACTGTTATTTTACTTGTGTCAGCCCAACAGGACATGTAAAGGTATATAACACAGGTTAACAGCGCGTCGCAGACAACCAAGTACAAAGTGACCAAGAGGTATGTGTCCGTTTATCGCAAATAGATCGATTCAGAACATGGAAACTCTGCCTCTAGGAACTCATATTAGCATGGCAAATAAGTCGAAAATTATCAAAAGGTATGTATTTAGAGATTAAAGATGAGTGATCACATAAAGTTCTGAGCAGATATCAAAGACAATTTTCTTTCTGTCAGTGACCCCAGATAGGGATAATCGCAATGGAAACACGCGTGACCAGGATATGAGAAATTGCACACAATATCACAAAAAAAAGAGGTCCGCGCAAAAGACAAATAAGGCAAATGAATAACATATAATAATATGGGGGCCTTAAGGTAAGATAATTTATGAAAGCACAGTGAAACCTAGAGATCCAGAGGGTTGGGGGAGTGGGGTTTCAAGGGTTTGGCCTCTCTAGACGCCCCAACAGTGCCACAATCACATTTTAATGCCAGGTTATCATGCAGGTGTGGAGTCAGCGGTGAATGGAAGGAAAGGAAGAAATAAGTGACGTGGAAGTTGTACAACTATGTCACGGTGAAAGCACTCCCACCAGGTGGTATTCTTATCCTTTACCCTTTGCTGCTGTCATTTTGTAGCACTTGAAGCAGAGCTGTTTATATCAACTACACGTTTAGTACCTACTCTTGGGTACTTCGCGCGACCGGTTAGTATTGTCCATTTTACTCTATTTCTCAAATGATTTACTGTATACGTGAAAAAAAGGTAGTCACATTAAATTTGACCGTACGCTAATATGAAGCTGATTTGGATCAACTGAAATGAAAAAGCGTGGGGATGAATATTTGTGACAGCAACTTCAATTAGTTGTTGTGACAGAAAACTTCAACCGATAGCGGGTGACAACAACTTCAGAACATAACCTACTCTTAGGGGACAGTTAAATACTTCAAGATAATGTAGCTGAATAAAAGACTGAAACTAACATACTGTAAGAATATATGCATAATAATCAGTTATTACTGACCTAGCATATAAATGTACACAACTTCAATATCATTAAGGGCTTAAGGACTCTTTTAATAACAAATGGAATAAGACAGAATGACCTCAAGGAAGACCAGAAAAACGTTGGGACACAAAGGAAAGGCAAAAGCCTTGCAAACAATATAGAAGGATTCAAGGACTTGGTCTTTGCTTCATGAATTCATTGATGAAGAAATTCAGCGGAAAATATAAACAGAGAAATGTGGGATTTTCTGTGCAGAGAGAGAGAGAGAGAGAGAGAGAGAGAGAGAGAGAGAGAGAGAGAGAGAGAGAGAGAGAGAGAGAGAGAAGTAATTTCGTACATTACATCATTCCATCGAGCCAAATTTATTAAGCTATAAATTATATTTACCAGAAAACTGAAATATTCGATCTGAAAATTCATAACCGAAAATGATGCATATTAGCAGAGATGACCGGACATTTATCACAAGGGGATTCTAACTGTAAAGGAAAAGCCAAACCCACAAAATGCTTACAGATCAATCATTCAAAATACTCTGAACTGGAAAAGGCTGCGTCAGATTAAAATTTATCACCAGGACCAAAAGATCTATTACACACATAAAAAAAAACAAACTCAGTGAGACGATTAAAGACATTGTTACCATCAAATGTTCATAAAATATATATGAATTCATACATACACAATACATATATATACATGTATATATATATATATATATATATATATATATATATATATATATATATATATATATATATATATATAAGGATAAAATCCACAGAAGGAAACGGAAACACTGGAGTGCTGCGAGGCCTTTCGAAACTTACGTCCATATTTTCGTGATTCAGTTATACACACACACACACACAAACAAATATATATATATATATATATATATATATATATATATATATATATATATACTGTATATATATATATGATATATCTGATGTGTGTTTGTTTATTCGACTACACATGAGTGAAGGAGATTTTCTACCAATTCCGGACGACGGAAAACCTAATAGCATTTAATCATTAGTTTCCGGGTTCGATTTTACGGAGTCTAGACGAAGCTTTTACGAAAAAGCATAAGGTTTCAACTTTTCAGAGATGCTCTTTTCACAATATAATGTTATATAAATGGCATGAAATATTGTAACTTATCACGGAGAAGTAAATCCAGAGGCGATTCTCACAAAATATACCTGAGACACAGAGCGTTACTGGAGAGCAATGATGAGGGAAAATCAGAGTTTTTTTTTTTTTTTAATAAAAACAACATTAACCTATGCCGATTAGAAACGTAACTGAAAACAAGGACGAATAACCAAAAATAAAAAAAAAAACAATAGAAAATAATGATGCGTAAAAACAACAATAACAAGTAACTTCGGCACAATCGAGTTTTCTGTACATCGTATAATCAAGGCCACCGAAAATAGATCTATCTTTCAGTGGTGGTCTGGTCTATATCGTTGCCAGACGTATGATTATGGGTAACTTTATCCTTAAATAAAATTAAAAACTACTGAGGCTAGAGGGCAGAAATTTGGTATGTTTGATGATTGGAGGGTGGGTGATCAACGTACCAATTTGTAGCCCTGTAGCCTCAGTAGTGTTTAAGATCTGCGGCCGGACAGAAAAAAGTGCGGACGTGCAGACAAAGCCGGCACAATAGTTTTCTTTTTAGAAAACTAAAAGGACGCCTGAGGCAAAACATATCAGATTTAAAGAAAACCCAAGAGGAGAGAATTGCATCTATTACGCCGCTTCAGCGCCCCCACTCAGCGGGAGGGATCGAGATCAGGGATAGCTGGAAAAAAAAAAAAAAAAAAAAAAAAAAAAAAAAAAAAAAAAAAAAGCTAAATTTTGCAGAAAAGGTGAGAATGTTTAATCTAAATTTAAAAAAATTAACGCAGATACACACATGAATGACCATATCATAAGATTTTTGTTAGTTTCATAACCGTTTACGACCTATATAACATATCTCAGGGGATAAGACAGCACATTTCGGAGAGAGAGAGAGAGAGAGAGAGAGAGAGAGAGAGAGAGAGAGAGAGAGAGAAAGTAACAAAGTACAAGAACAAAATCGCAATTCGTGGAGACTAGCCAAAGAGCAACGCCGCTGGACCCAGAACAAGCCAACAGCATCAAAGCACTAGTTCGGGAAGCAGCAAATAAAGTAGTGACAAACAAGGTACGAAAGCTGAATTACACGGTTGCCCAAATCTATTTTACTGCAAAAAAAAAAAAAGAATCGGATCATTAAATCGCAAAACGGATTGTCCAGATCAAGACAGAAAAGGGCTACTTTCATAATTCTTTAATCAAGCATCGTCAACGCATTATGCAAATTCATTGATGAGCTTGTCATAGTTACACTGCCAGTTTCGCTTGCATATAATACCAATTGAGAGCATGTTCATCAGTGAAATGATTCAAATTGTATCACTATATCAGTAATTGGTGTAACTTTTGATGCGTAGCATGTACGAACCAATTCAGCATGATCAACAGTCAGTCGTTATACCTCATGATATTGATGAGTTCGTTACTTGTATCGAAAAAACGCATCCGAATGGAGACAACCATAATTTTTCAATGTGCAGACAAAAATGTTTCATTTATCAGCAGAGGTAAGTGGGAAAAAGGGTGCATGACAATCAGTGCGGAATTAGCTCTATGGAGGAACAACATCTGCCCTGCGACTGGTACACTTGAGCAAATCAAACTCATTCACGAAAGGACACTTCATACTGAGCCTCTTCGGGTGGGTCGTAACCACCCTCCAATAAGATTATACGCAAAAAGAGGGATCCCTCATTTCTCAAGTTGCTTTTCTATCAGCGGAGAGAGAGAGAGAGAGAGAGAGAGAGAGAGAGAGAGAGAGAGAGAGAGAGAGAGAGAGAGAGAGATTATATGTATTTACTTTAAGGAAAGTGAGAAAGCTAATTTAAGATATGTTTACTCAATAGGTCATATGGAATATGAAAAAAGTTAAGTACCTATACAGAGGATGAATTTTATATCAGCAAAAACTCCCCACGAATATGAACACATATTTTCCACACAACAGTCACATCTGCTCGTGCCAACTCCAGGAAATGGTGACCTTCGCACCTGCTCTCTTTTTATATTATTATTATAAGAAGGCATTTCTAATTCTTTTGTGATACAGGATGAAAACCATAAGGAAGAACTGCTATCATATACAACCTTTCTTTCGTATTTCATCGTTTTTATGTATTTCTTGTTTATTTTTTATTTTGATAATTTTTTTCCCATTAAGCTTTTATATTTTTGTTCTTTCGTTGTTACTTAAGGGCTATAATTTACTTTCGTTACCATTACTCACCCCAAACTGTAAATGATCGCCAAAAAAGTTAAGTATACCTTAGTCTAACCAGACCACTGAGCTGATTAACAGCTCTCCTAAGGCTGGCCCGAAGGATTAGATTTATTTTACGTGGCTAAGAACCAATTGGTTACCTAGCAACGGGACCTACAGCTTATTGTAGAATCCGAACCACATTATAACGAGAAATGAATTTCTATCACCAGAAACAAATTCCTCTAATTCTTCATTGGCCGGTCGAAGAACCGAACGCGGACCCAGCAGAGTGCTAGCTGAGAACGATATCCGCCCGTCCAATGAGGAACTAAATGATCGCCAAACAAAGGTGTGAAGAAGCAAGAAAGGTGTGCAACTGTTTGAGAAGGAACTTGGAAGTGAAGTATGGGTACCGCATTTAAATAAAAAAAATATATTAATCTGAATTGTCTGCACAGTATACAGTAAGCGACATACAAAGACCCGACCCAGAAAAACTCCAGATTTAGGACTTCTCGATGCTCACCAGGAGATTCTTATCCATTATATGAGATCCCTTCATGTCATTCCATAATGCTTTCTAACGGTATACAGAGGGCCACTTTGCCCAGAAATATGAAGTGAACAGTCTTTTCAAATGGTAGAAAAAGAAAATTTTTTATTCCAAATCGGGACCGGAGGTCGGGAAACAAAAGGAAGACAGAGACGGCCACAAGGAAACAACCTAACAGACAGGGGTGACAGCGTCAAAAATCAAACAGACAAAAAGTAGGAAAAATAAAAACAAAATTATAAAAAAGGTATCACATTATTTTTGGAAAGGCTTGTACAGCAATAGAAAAGTAGTCATAAATAATAACCGTAGCATGACCTGTTTCCATAAAGGTAATAGGCACACAAACATGCACTCAGTCGCCTTTGTAAATAAAGGTCTATCAGCCAAATTAAAATGAAGTTAATGAACATATTCTGAAATTTCTGTTACGCTCTCTCTTCCCCTCTCATGAATGAATGATGGTTGGGCCATTTCCGAAACGGCGCTCGTAAATTACAAACGAAAAGGTCCTTTTAATTAATGCCGAATGCTCACACTGCGAGAGACTGAAAGGTGACCTAGACCTCGGTTTATTCTAGTTTAGAGATTTTTCTTATTAAAAAAAAATATTACACAAATACTAACTAAAATAACCTATAAAATGCAGATTTTATAACATGACAATAATACACAGTAGTTTATCATAAACAAGAAGCAGGGGTTAAGAATAAAACGCCACTGAAAATAGTACAAAGGCAAACGAGACGATTATTTCAATTTAACATTCGGAAGATACAACATTACCAGCAGGAGGATAAAAAGACTACTGTTAAGCAAAACCGGTATCCGTTCAAATGACACAGAACATTAGACGGGCCTGCTCCCCAATGTAATGGGGAGGTAGAAGCGGAATTTGGAGCAGCAGAGGGGAACCTAAAATTCAGCCTAACCTGAACTGTATCCATGATATACGATAACCTTTCCTTTTTTTCTTTCTAATCAATCTAAATTTCATGTTGGCCACTTCAACAAAACTTTCCTATCAGATCAGGTGCTCCGTGAAGCTCTGATTACAAAAGTAACATAAGGGGTTTCTTCCTTTTCTAAATGTTGGCATCCACTGACTCTTTATACTTTGGCCTTTGTTTTACTCCCTATGTGCTTGAACCTCTACCTCTCAATGTTTCTTTCGTAACTCCGCAATTGGGCAGGAGGATAAACAAACATCTCCAAATCAAATTTAGATCCTGGGTACAAATTGTTCGGCAGGAATTTAACTCGACCATAAGAGTTGAGAAGTTCACGGGGTATCTCATACCCAGGAAGGAAAGAGTTCCTCTAAATATCAGATCACGAATCTAATTCAGCTTTGTGGGGAATCAAAAAGGATTTTGGACGGACGAATAACATAAGCACAATTTAATGCATATATATATATATATATATATATATATATATATATATATATATATATATATATATATATATATATATATATATATATATTAACTTTATCACATACACAATTGTTCTGTGCATTAGTAAATTACTAAAGGACCTTATTCACACTGGATGGTTATCTAACGGAGTTTTATTCAGAAAAAGTTACAAGCTTTCTTGGACAAACAGTCCACATTATCAAGTATCCGTACAAAAATAAAAACTCCATTAGATACCATCCAGTTTGAATGAGGTCCTTTTAGTAATATATTATATATATATATATATATATATATATATATATATATATATATATATATATATATATATATATATATATATATATACATATATATATACATCGTAAGAAATATTACGACAACAATTATTTACCATACCTGAGGTGTGCAGGTTATGAGTTTTGACTGAGAGAGCGCGGGTCGAGTGTTTGCTAAGACAAGGTTCCTTAATAATTTTGATAGGAAATGGAACAATGCACGTAGCCGTCATAGAAGTAAAACCATGATGACAATATAGGACTTTATGTAGAGGATGTATGGTACAGTATAGCTAAGGTCCCTATATATCAATCTTTGGTTTAGCATGAAATTCGTTGCACTCACTAAAGTTTCATTAGTGAAGATTCATCATGAGTCAGGGTATGCAGACAAGTAGAGGCTAATCTCGGGTAAGGACGGAGAAACGGGATAAGTCCAGTTACAGTACAGATTAAGACTGAAAGAGTGGGGACAAATGATGTGAATGGTGTGTGGACTCACTGGCGTTTGCTGTGTAAGTGAAGAGAATCTTCGGAGACTGCCGGAAAACAAAGCGTTTGCAACATGACTGACTGACTGATATCTGTGAACTGTATAACGATACCTAATGCCTAACACACATGATATGTTACAGGACTATGAGAAACCATGGATTTCACGAAATACCTAGGGAATATGTGAAATGACCAGTTCGCTTAGGAACATTTGATCCCCGAGATCTAGTACTAAACACGGCGAAACAGTGATTCATCTACAGTACACTGTTTCGCCATGTTTATTACTAGCCCCTGGGGTGTCAAATGTGTTTCGACGTGTTTAGTACTAGCCCCTGGGCGATCAAATACACTTAGGGACATTTGATCCCCCCAGGGGCTAGTACTAAACATGGCGAAACAGTGTACATGAATCACTGTTGCGCCGTGTTTAGTACTAGCCCTCGGGGATCAAATGTTCCTAAGCGAATTGGTCATTTAACATTTCCCTAGGGATTTCGTGAAATCCCCGGATTTCACATATTGCCTGTAACAGATATATATTCTATATATGATATTAACAAAATAAAATAGGTCAAATCATGCTGAAAATTATTCAATGATTTTTCATAAAAAGACAACTATTTGTTTTGAAGAAAAACTGACAACTCAGGTAACGTAAATAAATATACCATGGAATGGTGGAAGAGAATTCAATAGACGTTAAGATTAAAAGTAAATTGAACCCTGGAAGATGAGAGTACTAAAGAATCCTACTGCTACCATTGTTATCTTTGGGAACGTCAGATAGCAAACTTCCACTACCAAGACAAAAATGTGCCCTTTAACGGTATATTTTCGTTAATTACAGTTTTTTTTTTCAGCATGAGTAACATGAACAATCTCTTTTAAAAATAAATAAAAGTTGATTTACGAATAAGCATGAAAGATATACCTCTGAATAAAACCTAAACCCCACACAGACTGGATGTTGCTGCTTTTAAATGGAACCCGCGAGCTCAGAATTTTTAACAATATCGCGTAAAACAACGCGACCGTAGTTAAAAAGGGATCTGCTTAGGAATCCTGAAGAAATCTCTCTCTCTCTCTCTCTCTCTCTCTCTCTCTCTCTCTCTCTCTCTCTCTCTCTCTCTCACGGCAGCTTTTAGACCAGGAAGTACATGGCAGCGTCTACTACGAATGCTTTGCTGATATAGTCTAATTAAGAGACTGACAGAAGATTCCTCTGATAGAAATACCATACGATCGCAGTTAATTACTCCTACATTCAAGAGACGGGAGAAAAGCGATGATCAAGTTGTTCACCCGTCATTGTTTCAATCTTTCCCCATATGAGAGAGAGAGAGAGAGAGAGAGAGAGAGAGAGAGAGAGAGAGAGAGAGAGAGAGAGAGAGAGAGAGAGAGCTAAAATACAGTGACCTAGATAAATGAATAAAAACCCACTGTTTTACACAAGTGGACGTTTCTTCCACGGAATGAAGCCACTGCCCCGCATCTCATTCCTACCTCGATTCAAGCTGAAGTCATTAACGAGATTTTCCACCTAAGGTAATATCAGAGAAATCAAGCCCACTATTACATTTACAGTAAGGTTCTAGGCCAGTGTATTTGTGTGCACTGTGTTCCGGTCAATGCGTCCCGATCACTGGCGACCCAGAGCATCTGCTTCCCGCATTTTTGAACCTCGGTCATTTTGGTCCCACTATATGTAACTATTACTGGTTAACAAACCCCATGTAATATAAGCTTAGCCTAATATCTATTCAATCAGGTTAATGATGTAAGCAAATGAGGGGTGCCTCGTATGCGACGGCGCCACAGGTTGATTCACTAGAGTAGGTGCAATGATGGACTGTACCTTTTAGCTTCATTCCATGCATATAAACATAAAACCTGCCAGAATATCAGATCCTCAACTTTTAGAACAACTAAACTATTGGGCTACTTTTGAATATTTCGATTATTCTTGCATCTATTGCTCCATACGTATACAGTTTTAAGAACTCATATTGTATGAAAGCCTATTCAGCTAATTTGTTGCTATTTTGCAGAATCAGATATTACTGTGGTTCGAAAATCTCAAATTCTGGTTGGTAGGTTATACCACGAAGCTCGACTGGCGTCCTTTTAGAGGATCGACCCAAAGTTCCTTAAGTTCCTCGTCCTTTGCTTAAAAGGACATGGTTAACATTAATTTTGACGATGTTAATTTAATAACTCATTCAATCATTTGCGTTGTCCTCATCATCTTCAATTCTACTACCTAAGGCAAAATGACTGGACCTGGATAACCCAGACAGCGCGTGCGAAAACCATTTCAACAGGGCCATCTAGAAGCACAATGAAACAAACATGCAACAGAATAAAAACATATGACCGCAAAATTTCAATTAATACACTGAAAAAATGTCAAGACAATTACGCAACGTGCTGTCCAGGGCAAGAGCTTCTCCCATCATATTTCACTCAAAACGGCTACAGAAACATCGTGAACAAAATCGTGAAGTTATTTGTGACAGCTATTTATAACTTCAATAACCATTTCTATTATATAACAAACATTTTCGCTCTGGTTCATTTTTCTAGGGATTTAAAAGTATGCCTAAATACCAGCCTCTATTGCTATTACAGTAATTTGTATGTATGTATGTATGTATGTATGTATGTATGTATGTATGTATGTATGTATGTATGTATATATATATATATGTATATATATATATATATATATATATATATATATATATATATATATATATATATATATATATATATCATAGTCCTTTCACAAAGTAATACTCAACTGATTCTACTTCTGAGTCAGCATATTTCACGATTCGATTCCAAATGATCAGCTTTCAGTGGCTGATCTAAACATAAATTTTAAGCTTAATGCCCAAAACTTTGAATTATTTGCAGTTATCATAAAATCTGAGAATACAGGTGACATGACAACAATAGAAAGCCAATGCAACTAAAAACTATATATAATAAAGGATAATTTTTTTGTCTAGGAAAAACCCCAACAACAAGTGAAATTCGATGTTCTACTTAATCGAGGCACAAGAAAGCATTAAAGGGGAGAGAGAGAGAGAGAGAGAGAGAGAGAGAGAGAGAGAGAGAGAGAGAGAGAGAGAGAGAGAGAGATCAAATAATAATGATAGTACTATATGTATTGTATACCTTCCAGGTAACAGCCTACGAACGTACACCGAATTTTTGCATTGTTATTATTATTATTATTATTATTATTATTATTATTATTATTATTATTATTATTATTATTATTATTCAAAATAAGCGAACGTCCTTATGAAATAAATCGGAATAACTTTAAATTTCAAAGAAAGTTCATATGGAATAGAACGCTCGCATATGAAAAAGAGAATGCATTACATAAACTCAATCATTATATTTAATGTTGTAACCATGTTAACACTTCCACACACGCACCTGGACTACACAACGTGTGGCTGCGATTGCAAAAGGAGATGTTAAACTGGCAATTACGAACATGGAATCAGATACCCTAAGTGACATAGGTTTGATTAATTATTGATGCTGATTACTATAATGCATTTGTGTATTGTCACGGTAGAGCAGCAGCCTAGGACTTCGTAGAGGTCCGTGGCGCGGGTTCAAATCTGCAGCCGACTGGTCAGAGAAGGCGGACACTTTGCTATCCGTGTAGACAACCTGGGATTACGTATGTAATCAACGGATAGGTTTGCTGAAAGCAAATGGGTGTTACAGACTAATACACACATAAACAAAGCCACTCCAACATCTCTAAAAACATAACAGACACCTCACACATCTCGAACTGTCGACCTAACCGCCCAGTTCTCCTCGCTGCTGGGAGAAAGGGAGCTGGGGATTGGTACGATACACGTACACATCGTTACCGGGGTCTAAGCGATGTCAGGCAGGGCAGCCGATCGAGGCTATGGCCTACCCCAACGCCAAATCAAAGTCCTTCGAAAACAAGGCATCGTGCTTACCCCCTATAAAAATGGGAAAAAGCACATTAAAACGAAGAAGAAGTAGTGTATTGTCACGGTATAACGCCACCTGAATGTATATAATGCCCATTTTCCTGCAATATGATATCCTCTCAGAAGATCCATTTATATTACTCTTTCTACTGACGTGCGTATTAGATTTCTGCAGGTGGTCTTTATTGTTAGAATAATACAAAAACATCCTATGGAAAGGATAAACGGCAGATGAAAATACATTCACAGCAAAATACATTCAAAGAATACTTATATACAACGGTCACTGTTATATTCACGCCGTAACTGTAGATGGACTCCTCTGCCACTTTCTCACAATGTGCCATTTATTTGTCTTGCTCTCTCGTTTCAAGGCTCTTCCATGCTATCTACTCTGTAAACCTTCGTCTCCCCCTTCCCCTCCCTCCTAACTATTTCGATTATATTTCCCCTTTTCATCAACCTGTCTCTCGTTCTCCCTTTTTCAAAATGACCAAACCATCTCAAACCTATCTGATCCATCTTTTCACCCAACCTTACTTGCTCATCCAAATATCTCCACGTTTCCCAGCGACCCTTCCACTTCTCCAAAAGCCACACAGAGTACCCAAACAATTCCTCTAATTAGATTCCACCTTTCAACTTAAAATACATTCACATTAAAAATTTAAATCTCACTTTATAAATGGTAACTCCTCAACGATCCCTTCATACATTACCGCCCCCTTGGCTTCCACATATACTCCAAGACTCTTCCTGATCTTACCCTGCTTCACCTGTTCTGTGGCTTATCCTTTCTATCATCCTGCCATCATTCGTCATATCTAATTCCCTGACTTTTTGCATCTTTCAGTTCATAAGACAAACAGACGGCCATAAAAACGCACCACACCTTGTCTCACACCCACTTTTACATCAAATCAGTCTCTCCTGTCTACATGTTCTAGCACACTGCTCTCGCCTGTCAACCCTTCTGTCGTCTCTCCTTCAATAAAAATCCTACCACAGACCTTCCTAGGTATACTAGGTAATATTATGTCCCTATAACTCTTGCTGTTTTCAGTCACCTTTATGCTTACACAATGAAACACCTCTTCTCCTCACACATTACTTCGGAACCTTTCCATCATCAACGCATATATTGACCAACTTTTACGTTCCTTAATGGTGTCTTTATCTGTCTGCTTTCTCAGTTCTTTAGTGGAGTCGATGTACTTGGTAATTACCCACCCCTTCCCCGCGTCTGGAGTACTTCTAATGTGAGACAGAATGAATAGGTACATATAAAGTGTGCAATTAGACAACAATGGGCACATCTGTTAACAATACCCGCTCGATTTTTTCATATGTTTCATCAGATTCTCTAACTGTCTTTCTCCCAAAGCTATTCAGTCTCAGTCACATTACAATTTAAATGCATTTCCTACAATGCACGTAACTGACGTCCTCCTTCTTATATTGGAATAATTTTATTTCATACATTTTGATGTATACCTGTGCCAAACATTACACATTTATTCACGATTTTTATATCATGCTTGATAATTATTTGTTTCGAAGAACACTTTCAGTTTGTCCGTTATTCGGCGCTTGTGTATTAATTTAATTAGTCTTATGGATTTCTTCCAGTTCCTTCAGGAAGCTGTTGTTTTCGATTACATCGATGGCATGGTATGCAGTAATAATTATTTCTTACTTCAATGTAATTAACATCTGCTGGTTCATACGTTAACGACTTTAATTCCTTATCAGTGAGTATCCTGATGCGCTTGTTTAGCTACTTATTTATTAGTTTCGCCAAAGCTTTGGGTACAAAGCGCATGCATGATAAACAGCGTAAAAATGTAAATAAATGTTCAAAATACAATAAAATGTGTTCAGTATTTACTTCAATTTGTGTCTATAATTAAATAAAATCTTACACGTAAGGCACGGAAGATTTTACGGTAATGTATATAAAATGGCCATTTCCCCGTTATATGGTGTCTCCTCAGAGAAGCCGTATTACTACTGACGAGCCTTTGTTCCTTATTGTCAGAATAACATAAGATCGTCCCACTAAAAGGGTACATGGCAGATGAAAATACATTTTGTTCACTACTAGATAGCAACTGCTTCGCTTTATATTTTTAACATTCTACTTTTGACATTTATTTTTGACATTCCATTTTGAATGCCGTACTTTATAAGTTGAGTATAACTTAGTTTTACCAGACCACTGAGCTGATTAACAGCTCTCCTAGGGCTGGCCCGAAGGATTAGACTTATTTTACGTGGCTAAGAAGCAATTGGTTACTTAGCAACGGGACCTACAGCTTATTGTGGAATCCGAACCACATTAGAGCGAGAAATGAATTTCTATCACCAGAAATAAATTCCTCTAATTCTTCATTAGCCGGCCGGAGACTCAACTCGGGCCTAGCGAGTGCTAGCCCACAACTCTATCGACTCGTCTAACGAGGGACTCACACTTTAGAAGGACCCCTGTTCCATCCCGCCGCTTAAAAACGCACTTGAAGTTATTTCATCGTTATTAATACTGTGATAAATCTCAAATATAACAACTACCTGTCAACTTATTCACTTGGAAATGTTATTTATATAGGTGAGATTATTGCTCTCTCTCTCTCTCTCTCTCTCTCTCTCTCTCTCTCTCTCTCTCTCTCTCTCTCGTTTTGCCTCATGGGGTCGGGTGTCTTTTTAACATATTTCACTGGGTGCGTTTTCATATCTGAACACGTCAATATATTCCAGATACTTGTGAGGATTCAATTTTATTTTTCGCCATTGATGTTAAATCAGTTGAGGTTCTATCAACTAATGCATACTCTTACATGTTTTTCCAATTACAATTAACAGATGTTAGATGGTCTGATTTGAATTAAAAGAATACGGGCAGCAGCCCACCTATAACCATTCCAATGAAGAACGAGAAATGGCACACAGCGTCTACCAGTTTTTTAAATGGGAAAAGGAAAATGGAATTGCTAAGTTTGGAATCGATCAAGCAGTCAAACGTACCGCAGATGCAACGAGCATTGACAATCAGGTCAGCCTATCCTATTTCATCATCATTAATATTAAACAACAATAATAATACTCTAGCATTTATATCATATCAGGCTGCAGTTACAATATGCCTACCCAAGTTACTTCGTGATTAACTTTGCGGAAAAGATGGCCTATTGAGCACTAAATACCTCAAACAATAAATTATGAAGAAAAAAGGTTTATCCAAACACTTAACATGTGATAATAACATTAACAGAAAAAATTAACACTTACGATATTCGTTTGTTTCTTTAGTTCCCAACGATTAGCCAAGTCTACTGTATCATGCAGCCTGGATCTACAACGCAGAACCTTCCATTCCTTCACAGTGCTTTAGCTGTCACTGTTTACACACAAAGTTATTCGATGCACTTTCTATATCGTCAGATATAGAAGGACGCAAACTTGGTAATACAGTTAGTATGCAAAGGACATGCTCGCAACACTGCACAGGACACTCGGCTTACTAGTGACACTGGTGTAAACGCCACAAAGTGGTGTTACTGGGAATTTTTGAGAGGAACAACTAGTTTTTTGCGCAATGGAAAGCATTTAAAGAAAACGGTATTCAGAGCCCTTAAGGGTAACATTGCAGTTTTTGTTTTTGGCTTTTGCAGTCAATATTACCTTTGTAACACCTTGGTTAGAGCTCTAACAATTAGTTTGAATGTTGTAAAATAGATAAGTAAATAAATAAAAAAGTAAAATAAAATGAAATCAGCATTACATTTATACACTTAGCTCTAGGTTTTTACATGACAAAGTCCACATGCGATAGAAGCATTAAGATTTCTTTATTAAAAAAAATTGAACAGAATATAGAATTTAGGCCAAAGGCCAAGCGCTGGGACCTATGAGGCGCTGAAACGGAAATTGACAGTAAAAAGGTTTGAAAAGTGCAGCGAGAAAAACCTCGCAGATGCACTATGAATCAACTGTTAGGAGAGGGTGGAAAGTCAGATGGAAGAAAGAGAATACGAAAGGAGGTACATTAAAGGGAACGAAAGGGGTTGCAGCTAGGGGGCCAAAGGCACGCCGCAAAGAACCTTAAGTAATGCCTACAGTGCACCGCACGAAGTGCACTGACGGCACTACCCCCCTACGGGATATATGCTATATATGACCCTGTTTTTATGTAAAACAAATGAGAGGCGCGGACATATTTACCAAAAACTGGGAAAAGGTCACAATACGAGTTACGCATCATAACTGATCATGCGATCTCCTCTGTACCAAAGACGGTGGCTCCGTGGCTCCTTCGAGAAGATAGACTAGCATGAGGGGAGAGCCGGTACAGTACAGTACATGTAATAGTATATCAGCATACGAAAAATACACTCCATAACAATTTACATAAATCATGACGGACAGAGAAAACCAGGATAAATCCAAAAGTTGATAAAAAAAATATGTAAGTTGTATTAGCAACTCTCTCTCTCTCCTTAGCGAATGATTTATTATTTTTTCTTACACACATTCATAAAATAGTTCGTAATAAAAACACCATGCACGGAAACAAATATATGTACATATACGGAAACACAGAGCGAACGTATTTCATTTCTCAGTAATCAGGTTTTTTTTTAAGCTGTACTGTTAAGTTTACTTTTCTGGTCATTGCACAGAGGTTTAATAAACTGAAAAACATCACGTGTATGCCTTATTGGCTAATATATAATAGAAAAATGTTGCATTTTGGCAACTGCCTTGTTGCTGGCACAATAAATGTTATTCTTGACTTTCATCTGCTGTTGTTGCTGTTCACGCTTTCAAGTTCCCCTCTTAAGACCACAATCCCTGTAAACTGCTCCTTCTAAAGACGTTGCTGTTTCTTAGCGGCTACTTTGGAGGCCATTGGTTCCTTGGTGTCCCATTACGGTTATCTTTCCCCTGGCAGTTCTATTTGGGTCATCGCTCCCTTGACACTCTCTGTGGGCACTGGCCTCTTCCCTTCCCCAATTGGTCTTACAAGGGCTAATACCTCCTATAAACCCCAAAAGGAATGTTGCCTCTGCTACTCTCAACATCTGGAGGCCAATACATGAAGATTATCTCCATAAGACCTTTCTAATAAGGTATTCTGTTTACTACTGTCCATTCCTTGCTATTTGCTTCCTGTTTTCCGGATTTCGTCGGCCATTATTTCCCATTTATGCTAGCGTTTCACTGTCCTTTCTATCCATGTAATTCTACACATATAATTCTATTTTAATATCAAGCTCCCTTCATTCGTACAAATAATTATATATGACTGCATATAGGACAGGGGTTTACAAATTCCGCAAGGGCTCGGAGTGTAGTGCCATTTATGTAAATAAATAATATACAAAAAGATTCCACATGTTCTACATATACGTGTATGTAAAGAGAAAGAACAAAAGGTATTTTGTTCCTATACATCGAAGAACTCGTCGTACAACTGTGTAAAGTGCTGTGGCCGAATATTCAAAATTACGAGAACGCTAACAAAATTTGTAACGCAGTCTGCCTCCACAAAGGAGTCATTTGCATCGGTTTTGCATCGTATCAATGACCAGTTGTATCTGAAATTTTAGCTCTGTCAACAGATATTTCCTGGATAGTGAAAATGGCAGCATGCATAAAAATTACGTGACCAAAGACTGAGTATTTGTCTCTCAGCGGCTATTCGTCCCTGAATTAGATCTTGGTTTGCTTCCAATTTCCAATAAAGCTTAAGGAAACTTGAGTACTTTTGTGACATAAACTTCTATTTGTATTGGAGATAAGTATTTGCTGGTACCATAATGAAAACCTTTTTCATAGAGCGCAGAATTTTTTTAGTTTATATGTGTATCTGAAGTATGTAGGTCTGTATGCAATCATATGCCGGTATATTTGTTCTTGTGTAGGATATATATATATATATATATATATATATATATATATATATATATATATATATATATATATATATATATATATATATATTACTAACACGATGACAGGAACACAAGCAAGCCAAGACTGGCTTTCGACAACGTATATACATATATAATTATGCATACAGTATGTAACTGCAGGCTTATCAGGATCATATATATATATATATATATATATATATATATATATATATATATATATATATATATATACTCCAACATCAGAGCTGCAGCTCTCTCTTAAGGAACATAAGTATGAATGTTCAATGCACACAAAATGAAAAAAAAACCATGCTGATGCTCCAGATATGAATTGCTGGTTTAATAAATGTTTTTATGATAATTATTGAGTCAGCTCGCTGTTTTTCAGCCTTGAAAATGCAACAATGTAGTTGTGAAACGTCGGCATTAGGAATAAACTATCAGCTGTATTGAGTGCCTTTCCCTGGACGCCTATTGAGTTATATATATATATATATATATATATATATATATATATATATATATATATATATATATATATATATATATACATACACACACATATATATATATATATATATATATATATATATATATATATATATATATATATATTTATATGGAAAATGCATGCATACATGCATGCGTATAAAAATGTATTAAAAAAATAAATTAGATAAATGCCGGTCTCTTGCTCCGAACAATTCAAGGAAGAGTTACTTGATAACAATTATTGCTATTATGAATTAAGGAGCTTTTAATTTTTGGCTGATCACTCGAAAACCAAAAACACTTTCGCTGCTCTAAGTATAATTTGATTATAATGAGAAAGAAGTCATAAAAGTATTCGTCTCGACCTCTGTCCAAAACATGAAGTCTTCTCCGAGAGAGAGAGAGAGAGAGAAGAGAGAGAGAGAGAGAGAGAGAGAGAGAGAGAGAGAGAGAGAGAGAGAACATTCTTATTGTTCAAAGCGTTTACCATCATATCTTAGAACCTGCTGGTAAGACTCTCTCAGCAGTCATTAATTCTTCAACAGCAGGCTTAACTATTGATACCCAGCCGTTTAGGTACATAATTTTTTTTTTATCTTTCATTAGAGAAAATATACAATATTTTACATTTTTAACAGTATTTACACGCAGAACTTAATCAAAGTTGACTTAACTTTGCCAACAATTAACAAATATAATTTTATAGTACCATTCGGGTTGACAAATATTTTGTCGCGTATATTTTACAAATATTCTATTTATTTCAATGTTAATATTTTCATCTATTTACCCATATAAGATTTTATCAGTATATATCTAATTTTTATTATCCTTGATTTTATAAACCGTTTAATACCATCGTTTTCATCTTTTATTCCTGCTTTGTGGGCTACCCAAATCCCAACAGCATATTCAGTTACCAAGACTCCCGACATTTACATGTGCAAGAATGCATATATCAAACCCTTATTATATACACTATATGTAACAGTGTCAATGAAAATGAACGCGACAAAATTATTAACTAAAAAATGGCAAACGAGATCCGGAGTAAATCGGGGAGGGAGAACAAAAACATGAATGATGGCTTGAATGACGACTTGAAGCAGGATGAGAGGTAAATGGAAAAGCTAAGGATGGGGGAAGAAACTAAGGGGAAATAACGATAAGAAACATGGAACTGATAAACCTCAACATCCTAGGTACAGCGAACAGGACAAAAGTGAGTGGCAACAAAGTTCAGAGGCGAATATCCTTCCCCACGTCAAGAGACGAAGAATATCACGAGGATGCAAGGCAAAGGAAATGGAGAACAGGCGAGAAGGGAATGATAATCGAAAACTACCGGAGTAGTTAACAAAAGTCGGAGTGAATTAGCATTTTCCAAGGCAATTTAGATGCCTTCCCCAACATTCTTTTCTTCCGTTGTGTGCGTGTGTGAGTTTTGCAGACTTAAAGATATCTCAGCATTTTAAATTTAGCCTACGGTAGGAAAATGAGAATGCATCATAATCCACAGACCAATATTTAGTTCCCAAGGAATAACAAAGTCTATGAATGAACTGTTTTTTATATAAGTAAATCGTTAACCCTAACGAGAGGTGACTATAGAGAAAAAGTCCAGTTACTGCCACTTTCATCTTTTAACCGCTGATTCTTGGACGAACCCAAGAGCTGAAAAGTTACCTAACATCAGACACTTAACGCTTCCTATTCCTCATCAGACGGATTATTAGCTCCCACGCATACTGAGCCATTCACTTCAGTATTATAAGCCGTAACTCTAATATACTATCCCCGCCAACCACTAGAACAATTCATCTAAACAGAGTTTACCTTATTTACTTCTTATGCTCTCTCCATTAAAAGTAAGTTCCATAAAAGAAAGCAGACACAATCCTTTCATAAATTTCCACTGTTGCTTTTGTAGAAACTTTTCCAAACTTTTCACAGAACACCAGCTACGTTCCTTGTTTCAAACTATTCTGTGATTAACCGACTCTGTCAACCTACTGACATCTATTGTATTCAGTCAAAATGACTGTATGAGAGAGAAGCAATGTGGAGGTGTTGAGAGTTATAAAAACGTCGGAGGTGAAGCATGGGATTAAAATACGATAATGGAAAAGCCACTAGTTCCGTGCTGTGTGGGGCTGAGAGAGGGTCAGGATGTATCCAGTGGAATTTATGAATGCAAAGAGTGATGCCAGATATCAGAGAAGGGAACTCAAACGTCGTGAAAGTTAAGGGAAACAAAAAAGCAAGTTAATGGTACATGGAATAGTTGTTGTTTGTAGCAGATACAGTACTGACTGGCGATATTGAAGAAAAACGGCATAAACTAATGAAGTTTGAAAAAGTTTGCTAAGCATATGTAAGCAGCAGTGAAGTTATGTGGGTAAATGTAAAACAGGTACTTGGAGCAATGAATGAGAATACGGAAGGTAGAGAATGGAAACAGATGGTTCCTTTAGGTATTTGGTAGTAAGAATTATGGATTTTAGTAGGATGAGAGGAATGTGTCAAATAAAAGGTGAAGCAAGGAAGGTAGCTGGGTACACGTGAAAGGTTGTGAAGTGAACTGGCCCAGTTGGTAACTTGGGAAAGGACTGTTGAGACAATTCTCTCTTAAGGTACATAAGTATGAATGTTCAATGCACGCAAAATGGAAATATACGAATTGCTGGTTTAAGTTTAATAGGTGGCATAAGATAAGCTGAAAGAGTGAGGAATGTGGAGATGCATAGAAATAGTAAAAACATAAGCACAGTCGAAAGGATGGATCAGAGATTTTCGAGGGACTTTGGTCAGGTAAAAAAGAGTGGAAAGCAATAGGTGGGTAATACAGCTCACGAGAATATCCGCAAGATATGGAGGTGAATGGTGCAGTGTGTACAGGCTGTAGGGTTAAATGACCAGCTGATGCGCCTTTTGTGTAATGTGTGAAACAGCTAATGTTGTGGAATTCTTCTGCACGGAGTTCATCCATGATTCAGTATTTGGAGTATGATGTGTTAGTGACCACTGTCTTACTTATTTTTCGAAGCCGGGTTTAGGAAGCAATTTAATGCTTATATAACCTAGCGACACACTGGCCACGTGTTATAGGCACTGGGACCTGTCCCCCCCACTGGCTGTCGGCCTAAGAAACAAGAGATCAGCGCCTACCCTATGAGCCTACAGAGGCCCGGGAGGACTTTAACTTTTAACTAATATATATATATATATATATATATATATATATATATATATATATATATATATATATATATATATATATATACATGTGTGTGTGCGTAAACATGCCTGTCTGTGTGCGTGATTAAACTTTGTTAGTTCGGGGCTTATCCGTCAAAGCAACCTGCACGAAATCTCTTCAGAGCAGAATTTTTGAATCTGACAACCAACATCTAAGCAAATCATCGAATAATTTGCCATCCATCATCCCAGAGTTTCTACAAAAAAAAAAAAAAAAAAAAAAAAAAAAACACGGAGAAATATTGCCGAACACTGCGTGCTAAGAAAGAAAAAGAAAGATTACCTTCACCTCCACAATAAAATGGAGCAGAGAATAATCATTATTATCACCACAAACTACAAAACAAGATAATGACTGAAAATCAATAAATAACGAGTTCACTGTTCTCTGGAAATACGATGAAATTTATCTAATCCATCTTGTTTTAAAACCCACCAACGACGCTGAGGCTGATCATGAATACCGGAGTCGGGTGTGATGATACCTGGCACTCATAGAGTCTGGCGTCATGGGTGGTCACCCATTGCATAGTTAGTGTCCACGCGACAGTTAGGAGGTGGTAATCTCTTCTGTCCCGGAAAGGAATGAGGTCATAAATTCTCGCTGTCCACGCCGCAGCAGGTTATATCTTATTCTATTTACAAAAAAAAAAAAATTTTTCTCTAATTCACAAGTATGTATGTTATATTCTTACACCTTTATAAAACACAGAAGCACAGTTTTACAACTGACCACATATTAACCATACTCTCTAAACTCTACGGCACAATATGACCACACAGTTTATCATCTATCCATACACACATGGACACAATATATGTGCTTGTAAGTATGTGCGTTTATACACGAAAGAACAGATCACTATTACGTCCTTATAAAATTACAATAACTTTTTAATAAATTAGGTTTCTGCATTATTTGCCCGTGAATGAAGTACGATTACACACACAAAAGTTATTTGATATACATCTACAGAATCAAGATAAAGACAATTATAGTAAAATACACCCTGCTTTGCAGTAAGATTACGCCAGATTACGTCATGACCATTCCTTGAAGTTGATTAGTTGGTAATAGTTTCGAAAAGTTGGTTAATCTGTGGTTCTTTTCATCTTCACTGATTTTGCAATTGTTGCTTTACCGAACTAAAATACGTTCTGCTGGTTATCAAAAGGAAACGTTATATTATTCCCTGAAACAAAATCATAATATACATGTCCCTAAAAATAGTAAAACAAAAAAAAAAATACGAATGAAGTCCGGAGTGCTCCGCGATGCTACAATGTTGTGTTTTGTAAATGAGGTTCACCTGAATGCGGAGGTAAGTCAGTGGCACAGGGAATGTTTGCGTTCGAGTCGGTGCACTTGAATCACTGGACAATAATAATTACCGTCTGGTATTGTCAAGCGTGTTCACCATTCTAAATTTAAACACAGACTTTCTCAGAGTTATGCAGACTGGTATTTTATATTAATTTCAGGAAATTATACTAAATTTTAATAGTCATAAAATCGATTTCATCGCAATCGTTCACACATTCGGAGGGATGACAAGCAGTGACTGCACTCTGAATAACCAGAATACACCTATGTTTAACTTACAATTACAGCATGATAGGCTATACGAGTCATATTGGATATAATTTGCTGAGAATTTTCTTAAGGATATTATCTCCTTTCGAAATAGCAGGATCATAAAATTGGATGTAGACCTATAATGTCCTATGTCTTTTTGTCGGTTTACGCAGCTAATGATGTTTGGATTATAGGCCTATCTTATATTCAGCTGTTTTATTGTTGTTTTTGTTGTGGTTATTCTAGTTTTTGTTGCTGCTGTTATGGTGTTTGTAGTGTCTTTGAAATTTTTTCATATGGTAACCTAAAACTGCAGAATAAACATAGACCTATTCATAAAATACTGGTGTGAAGAATTATCTGCCTACTCTTTTTGATTGAAATTTAGTCATTTGTTTTAATTACAAGTAATTGAGATATTTATGAATATATTCTACGCTAGAATATTCTCCTAATAACAGAGAGAGAGAGAGAGAGAGAGAGAGAGAGAGAGAGAGAGAGAGAGAGAGAGAGATAATTTACTGACTCTTATGTATACCTTTGTCCGACAGAGTAATCTAGGACAAGTAAAAAAAGAAAATGATTTTAATAATACTTGAATCTATTATTATCGAATCGACTGTACCACCGTTAAACTCCCAAACAACGTCCACACAATTGTTTATTGCCTGATGGTCTTATTGACCTGTTTCTTCTCTGTCTGTACGTTTATTTATTTAATATTCTTTTCTCTCTTTTGTAATACTCAATGCGAGTACAGTAATTTGTTTTTAGCTTCCTTCTGGGTAGGTTGTCACAGCCTTTTGCTTGTTCCTTTAAGATAGGTAGTCATTTTATTCTGAATGCTTTATTGTAATTCTGATTTTATTAGTTTACTGATTGCCATGTTTGCTGTTTGCAGCCTAGAAAATGCAACTATGAGGAGTTGTGAAACGTCGGCATATTAAAATAAAATGCATATGGACAGTACCTTTCCCTGGCCCGCCTTGGATTATATATATATATATATATATATATATATATATATATATATATATATATATATACATATATATATATATATAATATAATTTTGAAGATTTACTCTTTCATGCTGAGGAGGAGATTGGGAAGGTGAATTCAAAGTCCTGAACACTCATTTGCAAATCAGCCCTGAAGAACGATGAGAACAACGGTGGTATTTCACTAACAGTAGCTGATATTGCAATTCCTTATACGAAATTACACATCCCAAATAAAGTCTAAAATTAGTATCTATTTACGACAGAAGAAGAAAGCAAAAATCAGTAATTTCTTTCAAATACATACAATATATATATATATATATATATATATATATATATATATATATATGTATATGTATATATATATATATATGTATATATATATATATATATATATATATATATATATATATATATATATATATATATATATATATTTACAAATATTTATAATGTTCGACCTCTCTTCCTTTACCTAGTAGAAATATAAAAAAAAAGAAAAATCTAACCTTTCCCTTTGTAAAGCAGTTTAGGGAGACAAGCCAAAGAGTTGGCTGTTTTTCAAAAACACCACCCATCATCGAAGGATTTAAAGTTTAATTTAGGGACCTATTCAACAAGGTAGGTTTTACTGGGGCCACCTTCAGTTAGGGTAAACCTTAAGTTCACTCTCCTATGACCTTCGTACTGGCGAATTTTTTGTCATTTTTCAGACATTGCCCGTGGGTCAGCCAACGATACATGGTGGGAGGAGTCTTTCAAGCAAGCACCCACACATTTTGACCCAGCTCGACAGTCCAGAAACACCCTTGAGTGAGAGCACAAGCACTATGTGTTTCTTCCAGCCTCTTCCCTTTGTCCTCCCCCTCTTGTGGAACAGCCGGGGAAATTGCCTTTTCAACGGACACAGGGCTTCTGATGCAATTGATCACTGCATTATCTACTCCAACAATAAGTCTGAAGATGACAATTTCTCCCAGTTCCTTCCTTTAGACCTCCCCCTTATTTCCTGTTTCAAGTTTCTCTCTTAAACAGTCACTGACTAAGGAAAATCCTAGTAAAACCATATCCCATTTATGAAATCAAATATATGAAGTACAATTATTGTTGCCTAGTGAGACTGCTTAAATTATCTTCCATGGTGTTAATGTAATATCCTTGATCTAAGATACATCCCTTTTAGTCAATTAATGATAACTGAGAGGTCCTTGAATTCGAAGTGTTATCTGGATACATCTCTTCCAGAATCGGGCACACCTTGGAACCTGGCCAGAATCTTGTTTGGAGAAGGACTAGCAACGCTGTACTCAAGTCCTGTCCTTGAAATTGCTTATATGCGTATCACAAGAGTTTTCTATGCATATCACAAGAGTTTTCCAAGCTGTTGCGTCATCCACTAACTTATGTTGAAATATCTTGTGTCTGAAGTGGGACGAAGTTGGAGCTGTAATTAACTCCCGTAAGATATCAGCTCACATTTTATTTATTTTTCTTTTTGTTGAACTACTTGTTTGAGTAATGTTATTTATTTTATTCATGCGTTCAGAATATATAATTCTATTCAGTAACCTGATTTCCACTGGCGACCGAATCTAATTACGTTAATTATCTGCTTTTATTGTTAACTTTTAGCCTTAACTGATAGGATTATGTGTGTCTTATGTAAAGCAAGGCTATATAAATCACAGTAATTAATAATTAAACTCATCAGACGAATGACCCACGTAACTATAATATATATATATATATATATATATATATATATATATATATATATATATATATATATATATATATATACATATACAGTACACTCATAATACATCCCTTATATAATATATATATATATATATATATATATATATATATATATATATATATATATATATATATATATATATATTATATATATATAATTTATATATGTATATAAAGGATATTATGAATCTACTTTATAAAGCTTACAAATAATTCGTATTTATGTGTCTAACACGGCTGATCTATTGTCTAAGCTTAATTGCAGCATTACGGTATTGGCCAATTACGATGATATTTTTGGCTTTCCTCTACGTAAGACATTCTTATTTCCGTATTAATTACAGAGTTGGACCTCTTGGAGCCCAGTACTAACCCAAACTCAGGATGCCAAGACTTCTGGGGAAGCGCTGATGAAGAAGTTTTAGAGTAAATGAACCTCCAATATGGATTGAGATACAACAAGGGACTCACGAATTGGAATCTAAAGTATGACACGTCAAACGCGAGAAATACAAGTGGAAGAATGAACATGGCGATGAGAAAAACGAGTGTTATTTCTACTGAAGCGTGCCAAAAGAAATTTACAGAGAACGAATTGTACGCTAAAAATGAACTCGCCGAAATAAAAACAAATGCAATTTTAACAGATAAAGCATATACCAAATCTTCAATATAAACATCTCAGGATTAAGAAAACTAACACTTAGTATTTTTTGTGTCTAATGCTTTCTTTTCCTTTAAACTGGTGTGATTTTTAACTGCTGGCGCATTTAGTATGTATAACAATACCTTCATTAAAAGGTAAATTGACACCCTTTTGGCACAGGTAATGATAACAGCTCTTATTAATCTTTACCGAATATACGGTATTACCTCTAATGCATTTGGAAAATATCAAAGTAAATATCCTCCCCAAAAACCAAGCGAGGAAAAACATATTCCTCATGAGCTTCGTAAGGAACAGTGCAGTACGTGCACTTCATGTGGTGTACTGTTGGCATTACTAAAGGTTGTTTGCAGCGTCCCTTCGGCTCCTAACTGCACCAGATTTTTAGCCTTATACTTTGCCTCCGTTCCCACTTCCTTTCTTCCATCTTGCTGTCCAACCACTCAAGCTCCCTCTTTTAACTGTCTTCAGCGCTGAATAGTTGCAGGTGCCCCAGTGCTTAGCTTCATATCAAACCAGTTTGGATCCCCTTTATAACAATTGTCCAACCCATCTTTAACAATATGACAACTCTAAAAAGCAACTATCTTGAAGGAAAGAAATTAACCGCACCAGATGAAATTATTATAGAACTATCGTCATATTTGCAGCATCCTCCTCATTCATTAATGAGTTTCTTCGTCTTCTCTGGTACCTCCGAAAGGCTTCCCTAATTTGGTTACGTTATCCAAGGTTCTTCCGCATCGCGCGCTATGAAGACCTGAGGGAAGCTCCTTCAGCATCTAAGGATAACCAAAGTTCCTAATTGCCGACGGGTTCCACTTCACTTGTTGACATCATTATCATCCTCGGTTGCCCAAGATGGAAATGTGAAGCAATCAAGCGATACAATATTGTTTTAGCTAATTATCCAGTCTTTGCACATGTGTGTGTGTGTGTGTGTGTGTGTGTGTGTGTGTAAGAGAGAGAGAGAGAGATCTACTGCTTTGACCTTAATATGAACAAAAATTCTTGGAATATATAGCCTAATTGGCAGCAGCAATATCGTATAATTATTACTTACGTCAAAAATCGACTCCCTGGGCAAAACTGTGAAATAAATAAAGCTAAGTTAGCGATAGGAGGACAAGAACGTGAACTGAGTAAAAGGTGAAAAGAGGCAAAAAAGGAAAATTTTCTATGCAAAGTAACTGAATCATCAGCCTGCTTTTTTGAATGCCAATACTCATCTATACTGCACCAAGTAGACTCCAATTAAACCTCTCACTAACTTTGCCTGCTAATATCAACTGCTTTTGATCTCTCTCTCTCTCTCTCTCTCTCTCTCTCTCTCTCTCTCTCTCTCTCTTTCCATGCCTTCCACTTGCTCGTTAGAATAGAGAATAAAACGAAACTTGTTAGAAGAAATAGAGGTAGTCAGATCTCACAAACATAACAAAGTGGTAGACGAAATCCGAATCATTTTTATATGACACCATGAAAATCACATAATTTCAGCCTCTATATTTTTATTATTAACATACTGATGAATGGGTTTTCGTCAGTGATCTGAAAGGAAAAACTCCTTAAACTTTCAGGATATTAGGGATATTATATTGAACAACAAGAAACTTAAGTTTAAAAACATTAACCAAAATTGAAAGAATACTTTAATTACCACAACTGCGTTTGATGCTCGACCTTTCAACGATGAAAGTTCAACAATCGTCGCAATTATTCCCCAAAAGTTCAACATCCACTCACAATTTCCTCATTACCATATATCCGCAGTCACTTAACGCAGTCAACAGCTTATGAAAGAATTAAAAGCCAGGATGATTACATCGCAACAAGCACTCCAACTTGTTATTTATGATGGCACGTCGCTCACCAAGGCTCATGAATCTCGTTGAATGGCAACGAACCCAAATTAATCATACATACTTCATTCACCTCCGTGGATCCCTTGACCTGAACAGCCCCCATCCCATGCCCAAACCTGGATAAAGACGATTCGTAATCAAGAATTACCGAGATTTTAAGTCACTGTCTTCTTTTGTGTTGTCTGACATTACGAATGCTCAGTTTTCATTAGGGAGAAAGTTAAGGAATTGAGTCGAAATCATTCTTAAGAATTCCTAACCTTTCCCTTTTTTGGTTCTGTTACATTTCTGCTGTCTTTGCTTGTCTTATTTTCCTCCTGACTAATGTCAGAAAGAGCATTAGATTCTCCTTTACGTCGATCTCCTTCTGAAGGAGAAAAGGAAACAGAGGTATTCTGCGAGTAACCCAACATTAAATCATTCATAACAGTAAAAATCATAAACTACTTTTAATCATTTCTATTTGCATCCCCTTTTTATTTACTTACTCATTATTCTCTCTTTTTCCGTACTAGTTTCTTTCCTTTCATTCGTTGTTTTCTCTCTCTCCGAGTGGTAATCTTCTAATAATGCCTGCAAACTCGTCAACCCATTCATTCTCACTTTCCCAATGTATTACTTTATGCACAATGCAAACTCGTCAATCCATTCATTCTCACTATCCCAATATATTTACTTTATGTACTATGCGATAAACAGGTCTGGCATTAGGGGAAAACTAATACATTTAATTAATATCTAGACCATTCATATCTGTCAATATGTCCTTTTGCGGCCCTCCAAACCCGTCACAGCCACCCCTACACAATCTATCCCTTGGTCACCCCAATTCCTCTTTTGGCATTTACGTAATCTTTTTTAATATAAAAAAATTAAGTTCAGTTGTAAAGAGATTTCAGCTGCCGCATAAACTCCTAACTTGTTCCGACAGAGTGTTTTATTTATAATGTTCCACAAACAGTAATTTTTCCCAAATGCCCATTTTTCGTCAACGCCTTCTGTCATCGATGTTTGTTATACTGTTTGTATATTAATGTGCTTTCACATTAAATGGATGTCTCAGTCGGCGCTCTTTGGACGTCGCTCTTAGGTTATTTAGCAGATATCGAGCGTATTCTGGATGTCCCGATCCTGGTTTGCTTTAAAGCTTCGGTGGCATGAGAAAAATAAGCTACTTGCAATTATTACTCTACTCTTGCTTTACAGTGGGTTCAAAATGCACGACATTACCATGCCTGTGAAAGTTTACTAGAGAGAGAGAGAGAGAGAGAGAGAGAGAGAGAGAGAGAGAGAGAGAGAGAGAGAGAGAGACTGAAGATACAGAAATCCTTCTTTGATAGGATGTGAAGGACACTCTTTGAATACTCAATAACCAGAATACATATAAGCAAAACCTGAAGGATACCTAAACCGAAACGCTAAAGTTTTCACCATAATGAGTCCAAGAGTTGAAAAATAAAAAGACCCCAGAAACTGTAATAAAACAATATACATACTATAATGTCTTAACGTCAGTTTTGAAATTGATCTCTACTAAATGATATATAACACCTTTACAAAATCGTGCTATAACTTGTATGAAAATGAATGTACGTATTGTTAAAACGCTGCTATGGGATCAGATTTGGAGACGTCTAAGAAACAATTTACACAACTAAAATGGAAAGTACATTCCAATAATCCCTACAATAAATGAAAACCTACAAATGGAAAGGCAGCAAAATCTAGTTTTACATAAATTGGTAATAGGTAAGAAGATTATTAATAAAATAAACTGTAATTAGTTAATTAATGCTAGTCTAGAAGTTCAAGAAACCAAATTTAAGGACACTATGAAGAATTCAGACCAGATTAACAGTAACTGGAAATCTGAATGAATCCATATCATATACAAGGACCCTCCAAGTTTTCAAAGAGTAAATATATTCGCTGCCCAAAAAATTATATCAGAATTCTGCTGGAGAAGAAAAAAAATAAAAGAATTGTGGAAAATTACTTGAAAATAAACTGTGAAAGATGCAGCTCCAAGCAACTTTAATGGTGCTTCAAAAAATTAATCCTAATGTCGCAAAACATATAAATGAAAAATCTACAAAAATTCAGTTCAGTCAGACGTCAAGGGAATTCATAAGGCCCACTAACAAATTAGGGTGAACTCTCTCTCTCTCTCTCTCTCTCTCTCTCTCTCTCTCTCTCTCTCTCTCTCTCTCTCTCTCTCTCTCTCTCTCTCTCTCTCTCTCTCTCTCTCTCTCTCACTTTATATTTTGCTCAACATCTGCTTCTACCGGAAAGGAAATAGGCGGAGTAATTTTACTGCTACTGGAAAGCGCCTGATCAGCAGAAAATATTGTAAACCAGTAAGGCAAAATTAATTACCAGTCCTCCTCGCCGTGCAAGTAATATTGTGTAACTCCGACACTTTTCGCTGAATAAGCAGGAAGCCACTTCCTAACAAAATGCAGTAAATCGACATCAGAGCAGATGTAAATTTACTTCTGTATTTCTGATTCTTCGCTCTGCTGGGTCGTAACAGCCTCACAATGTCGTGAGCAACGGCAATATGAAAAATTAATCATTAATGTTGATTTTCATTTTAAGTTCGTCCACTAGACAACCTTAAACTCACTTTTCTAATAACCACACACAACACATACACACACACACACACACACACACACACACACACATATATATATATATATATATATATATATATATATATATATATATATATATATATATATATATATATATATATATATATATATATATATATATATATATATATATATATATATATATAAGCATTAAGCTACAAATGTCCCCTTAATATCCTAGGTGACTCGAACATTCGACTGAAAGTCATTGGAGGTGATGTCGAGTGTTCTGAGTCTCTCACGTACCAGCCCATTTATCACTTATAATTCCCCTTCACTGATATTCCCGAAGTAGCGCCAGTTGGATATTAAAAGATATTTGTAGCTTAATGTTTGTATATAAGTCACGGTGGTGTGATAAAAATTTATATATATATATATATATATATATATATATATATATATATATATAAATATATATATATATATATATATATATATATATATATATATATATATATATATATATATATATATATATATAATATATATATATATATATATATATATATATATATATATATATATATATATATAGAACGTGTGTGTGAGTGTTTGTATGTATATATATACAAACATACACAAACACATACACACACATATAATATATATATATATATATATATATATATATATATATATATATACATACATAATCCAGAATTATGCTATTAGCTTCTCTGAGATTCTAAACGATGGAAAGTGTTTTCATGTCGGGTTGTAGCAATATAATTAGTGAATGCAAAATATACAATACTTACCAAAGGTAGCAAGAGTCAAATAGTAGTACCGAGTAAAGAAATCAAGTTCTCTCCCTAAATAAAAGAAGGCGCTTCTTCCACCAACAAAACTGGTAATGAAAGAAGAAGCCTAAACCGACGTTCCGTTAATGATATAAAAAGCTAAACCACCTCCGATCAGCCAGACCCAGAGGCCACAGGGAACGAATACAACGCCTCAGGTGGAGGTTGGTGTGAGGGGACGACTAATAGGAGGAGGCGACTAAAAATGGAAGTTTTTTTTTTCAAAGAAAATAATGAATGACGTAGGTTTAGAAAATCGAAATGAATAATAAAAACTGTCTTTTGGAAAAAATCTGAATATTTTCTAAAACAAAGATAGTTATGGAACAAAACGTAAAACAAGTTCAGAAACGAATGAAACGAAGCGAACATGTTGCACTTTAATATAAATATCATGACCAAAGTATAAATGGAAAATAGATATGAGAAGTAATTAGCGCAGAAGTAACTATATACCATACAAATTAAGCGTCCCCAACTGAAAAAACATATTCACAAGCCCATATTCTTCTCTCCCCATACTCCTTTGTCTCGATAAATCCTTTGAGGACCTTCAGATTCCTTTTTCACCTCCTTCATTTGCTGCGTGGTCGTTCTTCATAGGAAGTAGTTGGTTAATTCTTTATCTAACTTCAGCCAGAGCCTTTTAGCAGCGTCCCTAAGCTTTCAACAGAAAACGTCTTCATTTTCCTTTTTTCCCTTTCACGACTAATCACCAGTTATCTGTGCAAGCTGAAGACACTTTCCGTACTTTTACCGCTTTTTTTATTCTTAGTGGATTTTTAAACTTCTTTATTTGCCTCTTGTCACATATACCCCTAAAAGCTGCCCTAATTGTGCAATATACTTTTGAAAAATACATCTTATCGTATACAAATGTACAGTAATGTCCGTAAAACTTTCTCTCTCTCTCTCTCTCTCTCTCTCTCTCTCTCTCTCTCTCTCTCTCTCTCTCTCTCTCTCTCTCGCAAAGAAGTCATCAAACTTTAGTCTTTTATTACTCGAGATTCCTCCTCTTCATAGTGATATTTTACATAGAAGAGTGATCAGCAAAAATTTGAGAGTTCCTCAGTTCAGAACATCCCTGATAGTTATTAGGTAACTTTTCCATGAACTGTTCAGAGCAAGAAGCAAGTCATTTTTGGAGTTTATATCTTTTACCACTGCATAATGCATTTTCACACATACACACACACACATACATACATACATATATATATATATATATATATATATATATATATATATATATATATATATATATATATATATATATATATATATATATATATATATTTCGAGTCAGATATTTTACTTTAACCGAATAGACCTATGCGCAGTGTAGTAACGTACTGTTAGTAGATTTTGCTATTTAAAATAAGGTATGAAATCTAAAGGCCACAGTCATCACAGCTTGAACTGCCCGCTTTGTCAACATCTTGGATCCATTATGTGCTGAAAACCCTGATATCCTAAGCAGGATACAAACGAAGACATACAACCATATGTCTTAACCAAGATCTGATAGCTCTGAAATCACACCAGCTCTCCGTTTTTCAACGGAAACCACCAATTAACATGAAGATAGTTTCATATTACATATTGCCTTCTGCATAAAGCTGTAAAATGGAAATTAAAATACATCAATCAATAACAACAAAGGAAACGACTGGAAGAGGGCACACGAGCAAGAAAACGAAGAAGCAATGACGAAGGATTAATATAACTGAAGAAAATTTTAACCTTTTCTCAAATCCTTTCCCAGACGCTGAGAGAGAGAGAGAGAGAGAGAGAGAGAGAGAGAGAGAGAGAGAGAGAGAGAGAGAGAGAGAGAATTAGTCCACTCTCGAGTTTAACGACCTGGCCTGATAGCCAAACAGAAAAAGTGTTTTAGCTCAAGCTACTTAAACGTACACTCCTTTAAACTATAAATTCTCGCTGACAACGCTACCTAGAAATGGGAAGGAAAACATACTTTGAAAATTAGGACCACCAACTAGACGGGGTTGGAGAATTGGCGAGAAATAAGTATTGGAAAGGCAAGGCCTCAAAATTCAGGAAGCACAAAATTACGTTCAGCATGTGTGAATGGAATCATCAGTTCCAAACATATGAAATAAAAGGATTATAATTAATCTTATTCCTATCAGTAATACTTATTACAACTCTCTTGAAGAGGACTCAGACATTTAGTTAGAGATTACGGACTTTTCCCAGAGCACAGGCGGGCCGTAATGGCCAATAAAGCTTTGTTTTTAGTATCTTAATCATTGCACTGGAAGTCTTTTATTAATTAAGCAGGCTCGTCTGTCATCCGTTGTAAAATACCCAAACTCTGGTGAGATACATAAAGGGAGGAACAGAGAATAAAAACATTTCATTTTGGGTAATAACTTGGAAGCTGAAGTGGGAGTTTCATGGCATACAACATAATAACAGGCAGTCATATAAGCATAAAACAACTGGATGGAACCGAGATATAACATTCTCTCTCTCTCTCTCTCTCTCTCTCTCTCTCTCTCTCTCTCTCTCTCTCTCTCTCTCTCTCTCTCTCTCTCTCTCCAACACAAAATCAAATTTGTGACTGCTCACAGACGACAAATACAACAACAATTTGTATGACCTTATAAATACACATACACAGACATACATATATATATGTGTATGTATATTATATATATTATACATACATACATATATATATATATATGTGTGTGTGTGTGTGTGTGTGTGTGTGTGTGTGTGTGTGTGTGTGTGTGTGTGCGTGCGTGCGAGAACACATCTTTGTATTTGCACGCAACACAGAAGTTCAAAATTCCTTCTGAAGAGGAAATCTAAGGGTAAACTGAGACAGACAACGTGAGCTCTGCTGCATTTTTCATTATTCTTATTAATATTATTATCAGTATCATTATTACCCAAGCTGCAACACTAGCTGGGAAAGGAACAGAAATAATGAATCAGAATTCTTGCAACTTTTATAGAGTAAGGACAATGTTCTAATAGAACGACGGGGTCAGAGAATAATTCTAACATCTATAATAAGAAAATTAGTAAAACTAAGGTTTTTGTCCAACAATTTAAAATGTAAATCAGCTTCTTAAGATTAGTTTTATAAACACGGTAAAATAAGACAAAATAAAGTAAAATACATTTCCCTAAGGATTTCATACAACCAATTTTTTGGCAAAGCTGAAGAAGATATATTTAATCCATAGACATGTTTCTCAAAAGTGAATTTACTGTAAGAATGACGATAAGAATTTTAATAATGTTGCATACAGAGAGAAATACATTGTCAATAAAGGGATCTGGGAGGCGGACACAATCATATTTTAAATATATTTAAGATTCAGATTCATTTCCATAATATGCACCACAAAATAGCAACACATACACAAGGAAAAAGTCTGACCAGCGTGAAATAGAGTCATTCTGCAGTGAAAGCTGCAACATTTAAACATAATACATTATTATTACTTTGTAATAATAATGTAGTATTCATATGGAATACTATTATTAGACGTTAACATATATATACATATATATATACACACACATATATATATATATATATATATATATATATATATATATATATATATATATATATATAGAGAGAGAGAGAGAGAGAGAGAGAGAGAGAGAGAGAGAGAGAGAGAGAGAGAGAGAGAGAGAGAGAGAGAGAGAGAGAGCACTTATTCTCTAAATTAGGCAAAAATATAAACAATAAGAGCTTCATTTGAAGAGTAAAAAATACAACAGGTCTTTCAGTCGGTGTGTTTATCTGTCTGGTCTTATGACACTCCGTAGTAGGAAAGACATTCATCTTTAATGAGGCCTTGAAAGGGCCTCTCGTTTTTGTCTTTCTAGGGATAATAAACACATTCCCACAGGACTCCATCTCATTTACCAGATGAGAGAGAGAGAGAGAGAGAGAGAGAGAAATGGTACTTTACGTCACTTAAATCCTACGCTTGACAGACTATGCCTTCAGAATTTGAAAAAGGGAAACTACCATTTCAGTTGGAAAGACAGTTACATTAACTGTGTGGAATCCAGACAACTTCAGGCGCTAAAAGTAATTTCATTTCCCTCGGGATAAACTTAAACCTCATTTGTTTCGTCTAAAATCTATGCATAATAATTTACTTCCGGTTGTGATCACCCCAAATGAACTTAGGTGAGCTTTGTCTGTAATGTTATTTTTCAATATGTGCACACAGCCATAAGGAACAAAGCTTAAATACCATTAACCATTTAAACAAATTTCCTTAAATTCATGGCGTGTCACTCACAGTGCTGACAAATCTCCCTCGTGTACTTTAAAATGCTTTCGAAAAGTGATTCGCCTTTTCACGCTTCAAGATTTCTTTAAAAAATATCACTGAATTGGAAGTAAAGTATACCGTATACTAACTGTCCGGACACACTGCACAAACAATAAATCTATACACGTGCGCAATCACGTACATAACGAAATCTGGCTTAACTTATTGAAAATATTACCGTTAGCTTCAATATTCTGAAGAAATACAATGAATGGGTTGACGTTATGATTAGTGATATGTGATGAGTCTTGTAGGAGACTGAAGACTGCAGGGATGGAGAAATGATATCCCGAATATTAGGTTGTTTTACTCCATGCAGCAAACAGGTATACATAGATATATTCTGCAAGGCGTACAATTTGCGCTAAGAGGAGCAGGAAGAGTAGTCATGCGCATGCGCGGAGTGCAGATTCATACGCATGTGTTAGCAACGGACAATATTCATGAAACACAGAATGCATATACATACAGTAATATATGCAGTAATCCACAATGATCTCGTAAGGTTTATACACAACATAAAGGTAAGACTTCGTAAAGCAACCCTCATGATTAGCTTATCCATCATAAATGGCGATTTCACTGTACAGGAACACATAAGCGTTCGTTTGATTCCTTTACCGTACGTTGATATTTGTTTAAGGAAAACGGTTATATAAATGCCATTTCCCACTTTAATTAAAATATAAAATGTCGCAAATTACGGCCCTTAATGAATATTCAAACTGTCATTAAACTATAATTAAAGTGGAATTTAATTCTACGGAAGACAAATATACACCTCCCCTTCCCCCGGCCCCCACGAAAAATTTTGGCCGACTGAGAGATGAGTATACAATATGACGGAAATGAAAACGTTCATATTACAACAGCTGTCAGGCTTCCCCTACCAAATAAGTTAATAAACAGATTCTTCAAATGCATAAGAACTCAACAAAAACAAATAACGGTAAACAAGCAACATCGAGGCTACACCTATTATACAAGTCTATGTCAAACGATCCACACTAAGATTCCTTGAAATAACGTTCGCAGCAATCACCTCATCGAGAGTCGTCCCATCACAAATACATGTTACTGGGTATGATGTATCAAGTCTGTTAAGAAGAAAAATGGAACTTTCAAGTCAAATGAATGAAAAGGTATCACAGACGCTGGAACCGTTACCGAGGGCTATTTGCAAAATAGCTGGGAAGAATTATGAGAAATCGAGGAACCACGTTTACATCTTTTTTCTTCGATGACAAACTTAACTGTCAAGCTTTAAAAAGTTCCTTTACCCCGGGAAAAGCCAATTAGTCACAACCCCAGTCTCGGCATTCAACAAAATATAAATTTTAACAAATTATAAAAGTTTAATAGTTTTAAAAAATCAATATACCAAAGACATTCTCCATACCTATGCATATCACAGCTTTCAGGTGGCAAAGGCAAGGAATGAAGGTCAATGAGAACTCTTGCCTTGGGGAGGTTAGCTCCGTCAAACTTATTAATATTCCGATTCTCTAATTTCTGCTGAAAACCTGGCAGCTTTGTCAAAATGAGTGACTTAATTATTATGAATTTTATTGATGGAGACGGAAACAAAAAAATATAGGCTTCATACAGATTATAAAATGAAATGATTTTGATGACAGCAATATAATGAGTATTTGAAGTTCATTTACTAGTCTGACAAATAAAACCGCCTATCAAGACCCAGTCTGAGCAGTAAAAGCGTCCCTAAAGAAAAGGAAGGCCGAAATCAAAATCTCGGTTGAGGATGTAATAAATTGCAAAAACGGAATTCATGAAATAAATAAAAAGACGAGGGGGAGAGGTGGTGGTTGGGAAAAAATGAAATTTTGAGGCAAGAAATAAAATGGGGAAGCGATTCGACTAAGCATCAAAATATTAGTAAGAAAGTGATCGCCTTGTGAGAAATGGAATTTACACCTCAAAAAAATCAGGAGGAGGAGGAGGAGGAGGGGAAGGAGGAGGAGGACGCTGTGTTGGTAATATATGAAATTCATGTCCCGGAGAAGGATGAGGGAAGAAGAGGTTGCTTATTCAAAGGTGGAAAGAAGATGGACTTTGGTAAATACACCCAACGATGTTAAACGGAGACAATAACGACATCGCCGGGTCTTTAGTGACCTTATTTTATCCTTCCCCTTTTTCCTTTTACTCAAGACGAGTTCTAGAGAGAAATTTATCCCGAGTGAGATGGTGTAATTCTAAACCAATTCGTAGCTCTATTGTCTTTTTGTGGTTCCATTACATTACAAGGAAACTTATTATTCCTTTCTTCTACATTTTCAGTATCTTATTGCCTTCCTTATATAAACATGGAATTTTCATTTTTATTGAATTAGGGTTTGAACTAATTTGGCCTTGGCGTTTTAATGAAAATATCATTCATTACAATGTTATCCGTAACGTTAAAACATTCATAAGGAACAAGGTAAAAGGGCCTCTGGCTTAAAAACAATCTCCTACAGAACAGAATGCCCATGAGAGAGAGAGAGAGAGAGAGAGAGAGAGAGAGAGAGAGAGAGAGAGAGAGAGATGACCTTGGACATTTTTTGCTCGATTACACTCAAAAAAAAAACATGAGCACCTCGTTCTACCAGAAGGGGATAAGTTAACACCAACCGACAGGGAATCAGAACTTTCAAGATTACTTTTTCATACCGTCCATATGGCGTCACTCGGGATTTGACAAGGCAGCTATTTCCAGCTTCTTATGAAGCTTAAGTAGAAATTCTACCACGCCTCTGCGTTATTGGTGTTTGCAGTGCACCTACGGCGTATTTTATTTAACTCATTTCACGTTATTGAAAACATTTAAAAGACTGCTGCATAAACATGAAATGAGGTCAGGAAATGTTTAAGAGGTCAAGGAAAGACTTCTGGCTGAGGCTGGTGATGGATAATAAATCAATAGAGGACTCGCAATTGGATGAGTTTCTGCAATAGAGATGAGAATGTCCGCCAGGAGGTGAATGAATAGGTCGCGCCATTTCCCCAAAACTCAAGATCAGGGCTTTGAAGGCCAAAGTTCACGAAACTTTCCAACTTATAAAACACTTTTGTAAAGCAACGAATCTTTTTATTTAGTTACTTCATTTCTTCACACCACTTTCCACCAATTTCTTTAAAGTTGATGTACTGCCATCGTGTCTTCACAAGGATGAGGAAATTCACAAAAAATAACATAAGGGTACAAAAGAGAAGTATCATAAGCACACATTAATAAAAAAGCATGTGAAAAACAAAGCCAAAAACAGAGAGAGAGAGAGAGAGAGAGAGAGAGAGAGAGAGAGAGAGAGAGAGAGTAAAAAACTATAAAATGCACGGGGTTTCTTGGCTCAGAGTCAATGACTGAATTGAAGGAAACCAAGGACCTATTGTAAATGACATTCTCTACATTAGACAGTCAGGTTTAGGAAAATCGGATTAAGCTGTACTATTCTTATAAAATGGTTAAAATAAAATATTATCTACACCTTGCCCATCAAGAAAGACTTACTGTATAGCGCTTTTGCAAAGAATCCTGCACTCTCAAATTTTCAAAGGGCAATCTAGAAGTCTTACATGTTAAATAATTTTATTTTTCTAAAATCTCTCCTATGACATTTCTCGTATCACCCTCTGAAAAAACTGGAGGCTTGGCCTTCTACGGGTTTTGAAAACATTTTAGTCAGAGGATTTTTTTCCCAATTTTCTGTCTTGTCATATAACAACTGTGAGTGTTTCTGGGGCACTTGATCCGTCTATATATCTACTTTTCTACCTACCTAATGTTTTCATCGATGTTCTATAGAAGACATATGAAACATGTTCAAGCTTAAGCATAAGCAAGTGGGTCCTAATTGGACTAACTCAAAATTAAATATGGCGGATGGTTAGGGGTGGGGCCATATGGCCCAAAATTTACAATTCTCTCGACTTGAGAGCGAAAATTTAGTTGATTCCTATATACTTCCTAACTTTATCTATCGATCAAGCGAGACGAAAATGGCTGGGGTCAGGCCTTGGTTGGCTGCCTATACGATGTGGCTATCTAAGAATTCGGGACTTTCAAATTGTCCTTATCACGTGGACGAAGGAATAAGGGCACTATTCCTTTGATTAACTCTTCACTGAGTTTCACTCCCTAGCTTTCCTATTCTTGAAAACATGCAGGCTAACATGCATTAGCACCAAAATTTGAGGAATGGTTAGTACGCTCTCTCTCCTCATGAACTAAATTTGGCATGCACGTTGTCTATCAATACCTAACACTGATTGCAGTCACTTTTCACACCTAGCATAAACCTAAGCAAAATATATCGACACTTGTACTTACCCTGTGGAACTGGCTCTCTCATGTGCTTAAAAGGGATGGGGTATGCTACCAGGGTCGTCTCTAATCCTGCAACCAGCTCTAGCACTCGCTATTCAGCTGATAAGTTGCAATTGCAGAGATCTTGCAGAGCAACTACAGGATCTGGCACAGAGGTCGCCAATGCTACGATTCTGCCTTAGATACTCACTGAATTCTAGGCTGCAACAGATGATCACAGGGAGTTCTTTACATTACCAACAAAACCTATTATATTTTACCTAAAGTCTGACTAATGAACTGGTTAAGGCAGATCCATAGATGAATAAATCAAAAGGAAAATGATGGATTAGGGTCTTCTTCATGTGAGGGAAAGATTACGTAAATTCACAGGGTTCTCTTAATCAATTATACTTACATAATAAACACAGATCAGAAGAACAACAAGTTATGGGGTAGGTAATAATAAGGTCCTGCTAAATGAATCCTACACAGGAGAAATATTGTACGCCGATGGTGTCTTCATAACAGGGACGTTGCAAAGGGGTAGACTAAGGGGTGGCATAAGGTTACTGCAATTGGGACAGAACCGAGATTTGATTCCACAGCCAAGCCGATCTGCAATAAGATGCAAGACGGTTGCTTGCAAAAGTAATAACATGCTCAAAGGGAACTGGGGGAACGCAAAGATGGTACCAAACAACTCACTTCAAAACACTAAATGCACAATTACGCAACACTTAACACTCCAACACAAATTTACTACAGGTGATTGCACAATGAAATAGAAAATAAATCAGACAGAGAAATAACAGAATTGTGACTGACTGAAAAAACCTTTGCCAGAATGAAGGTGTCCTCGCTCAAAAGGGCATCAGCGGTGGAGGGAGGAAAATGAAGGGATGTCACTTACAAAAGTGTAATGTTCCGAGTCTCGAGGTCAGACACGTGGAAGGAGTACAAGGGACAGGCAATGAGGACACCTGTCTTCTGCGGGTTTCTGAGAGCTTCTCTCTCGAATCGCTGTGGTCATGGCCCAATATAACATTGGGGGATTACGCCTGGGCATCGTTGTAGGTGGCACTGAAGTCAATGCCCACCACTTTCCCTATAGGGTCACGCATGTGGGTTCCTTCCTGGGTATCATGGCGGCCGGCAAATGTTCTGGGACTAGGGCTGGGCACTTTCTCTTTTGGCTCCTCCTTTGCTGGTTGTCTGCCACCAGCGAGGATTTGCATCTTCAATGGCTGCCGCTAGAAATAAGGATCTTAGGCAGTCATTTTGAACAGAGGAGGTATTAAAGGCTTACCCATATAGGGAAAGAGGGAGAGAACTGATGAATGGGCAAATGAAACCCACAGTCCTTTTAATTAAAAATAAGCAACATGAGTTTTATCTTTATATCTCTTACGTTATTATTATTGAAAGCTGGTGAGGTTGCTTGGAAAGAAGTTTCCTTCGTTGCAATATATTATATGTATATATATATATATATATATATATATATATATATATATATATATATATATATATATATATATATTATATATATATATATATATAATATATATATATATATATATATCTGTATATAAATACATACATATATATATATATATATATATATATATATATATATATATATATATATATATATATATATATATGTGTGTGTGTGTGTGTGTGTGTGTGTGTGTGTGTGTGTGTGCGCGCTTGTGTGTGAACTAAAATAATAGGAATTATGCAAAAATATTTATTTCGTTGTATGAGTAAAAACCTGATGGTTGTTTTCCACGTCTCTACTGAACTCAAATCATAAATTAATTTAGGGAAACAAACGTAAATGGTTTCGATACATTTATCCAAAACTGAAACAGTTAATGAAGACACCGGAAAATATATATGTATATATGCATATATACGCAATGCTCGACTCAAAAATCTATTCTATTCTGCAAACATAAAACAAAAAGGAATGTGCACAAAACTACAAAACACTCACGTATTTGTCAACAATGTATATTCAACGAATTTTACAATAAAAAAAAGTTACAGGTTAATGTCCGTTGAAAAATGGAGTGAACTGCTCGAAATTACTTCCATGAAAAGCTATATAAAATTGCCAAAGCAATTTGTTCTGTCAATAAAAAGGATTACTTGATACCTCTTTTTCACTTTACAAGATTCAATATAGATATAGATGGCAATACCTAAATATTTACTTAATGATACGCAAGCACAAGAACCCGCATTCTGCAGCTTGGCAAAAAATTCTGTCCTTCCTGATAAATTCTTTTCCAGAATGAGATCATTTAAGTTGGAAAACCATAAAATCTTTAGATATCACATTCTGTAGGAATAAATTAATTGCCCATTTAATCATGCAATAACATAATTTAGTGAAGAACCACCAAATATTCCCCGAAAACCTGACTGTGGAAGTTATAGTACATGTACAAACTTCGTCAGCGTCCTATTATGTTTGAAATGATACCCACGTGTTGTTTATGTGTGTAAATAAGATACAGTATTAAACAGCGTATAATGCTGTGTGAAACTCTCAGCCATGGCCCATGAAACTCTCAGCCAAGTCCCATGAAACTTTCAGCCGCGGCCTATGAAACATTCAGCCACGGCCCGGTGGTGGAATGTGTTGTTTGCACCTATAGCGGTGCCAGTCTCACAAGCATGGGTAATTTTAACCTTAAATAAAAATAAAAACTACTGAGGCTAGAGGGCTGCAATTTCGTATGTTTGATGATTGGAGGGTGGATGATCAACAAACCAATTTGCAGCCCTCTAGCCTCAGTAGTTTTTAAGATTTGAGGGCAGACAGAAAAAGTACGGACGGACAGACAAATAGCCATCTCAATAGTTTTCTTTTACAGGAAACTAAAAGCTACTCGATTTTGTTGAAAAACTAAACATGAACAAATTCAGCTGGAAGTATAGCAATTTCCTAGACAAGAAACAACAATCATAATCTTATAAGAGCCGGCCCCATACAGAAATCCTACGAGCATAAAGGTTGTCCACATCCGCAATTAAATTATTAAAAAAAAAATTAGTATTCATAAAAATAAGTAATATTTCTTTAATGTTTCCTTTTTTTTACTAGAATCTTTCTTATTAACTCAGGAAAATACAGAGATCCTTTTGGGAAATACGACCACAACGAAGGGCCTGAGCCAAAGTTTCAGTGACAAGTGGTATTAAATGAAAGTTTGTCCGCCTGTGAAAGTTTCAGTGTTTCAGTAGATTAATTTCTGTAATGACTACACCGAAAAGTACATTAAGGTAACATTAATTTCGAAAAAGGAAAGTTGATGGAACACATAATTTCTTTAACGTTTCTGTGACAAAATGTAAAAGAAGGCCTTCCTCAAGACATTTTCAAAATTTGTGAAAACAAATTGACCAAGTCACTTGTTGTGTATTAAAAACACATAATGTATCCTTGGAAAACCATCAGTTCCGTTAAAAGAATTCCAATAATATCTTGAGAAAAATTACGCTGCAAAAGAGTATGAAATATAGGCTAAAATGAAACAACAACTCAAAACTAAAATAAAAACATTTGTAAAACAAAATAAAACTTATCACAAAATATATTGCTTCCGGAAAACGTCCCAGAATTTCACACCGTGCAATGAAAAATTTATGTGAATTTTCAAAACTTTTTTTTTTAATCTGATGAACAATTTAGCTTAAAAATATATACGTAAGATAGAACAGACATTTTATAAATGATAAAATCTTTTACTTTTATACCGACGTGACAAAAGTAAACGGCTTTCTTAAAAGTTTGTGTGAAGTGCTATTCATATCTTCCTCTAATAAAATGAAAAGTCACAGAAAGGTTGACGTCAGTATAACTCTTTATTTCCATGTGTAGGCTATCTAGTATTTAAAGGCTTCTTTAGAGTGCAAACAAACTCAAACTTTCCCTTCTCTTACAGCCGTAAGCTTTTTATAACACATTTTTTAGTTTTTTTTTTTTATTAGTCAAAACTCAGAAAACATTTTTCCAGTGGATACCTTAACTTTGAAGTAAAGCCACAAAAAAAAAGGACAGAAAACATCTAAATTTTTTTATGACTATTAATGGCTGACAACGTAGGAACTTACAACTGACCATATGTGTTCAAAATATAAATTACGTAATATAACAACTGAATCAAGTGTATACTTTTTCATGGTCATTTCTTATACATATAAAGTAAGCAGCCAATTATAATGACACAAAATTTATATTAAAAGAAGTGAGTTTCTAGAGTTTCCTGCGAGTGTTTTTTTTTTTATATCTAGGTTGTATAGTTAATAATTCTTTCTATTGCCTACCAGCGGGGAAGAAAAAAAACAAGATCATATCTACAACCCTGCACTAAGTAACACCACGACAACAATGCTAAATGCACACGCACAGATAACCAAATTTGAAAAAGAACGCATTGGGTGCACGGTTTGAAAGATAATCAATTCTCAAAACTGTAAGAGAAAGGACCCCAGGAAACTGACTTCCCACTAAATGTCGAAAAGGCTGAATGTGTGCTAAAATGGTCAGTGGTCTTAAAAATGTAAAAATGGAGTGCGCCGAAGAGTGCGACTTTCAAAAAACGCCATAATCTCTTGGAAGAAAAACTGCACCTAAGTCCATCAAATCGGCTTAATTTTCCAACAAGAAAAAAGTGGTAAATCTCAAAAAGTTTTCCAATTAACACTTCCACAACCAGGAACCAAGCGAAGATACTGAATTATACCAAAAGCCGGTGAAGATATAAGAGCGTGAAAATGAAGAAGCCATTTCAACTTGCCCCCAGATATGCTTTATTTAGTGTACGTTAGCTACAACGAAGTCTTTTACTTATTCATCTTGTGACCTGAGATGAATACCACAGCCTAAAGGTCACTCTCATCCCGATTATTAGATTTTTTTTTTTTTTTTCAAAATAACGTTTCGCATATATTCAAGCAACAATTAGATTAAACAAATGCACACCATACACATACATACTTTATCAAAAAAGTTGTGAAGAACAGATATAATCGGGTATTACAAATCCAAAGGAAAGGTACAATTTATTTAAGAAACAATTGGCATACCACCATTTTTGGTTTGTAAATTAGAAAACAAAGAATTCGAAATATATATATATATATATATATAATATAATATAATATATATATATATATATATATATATATATATATATATATATATATATATATATATATACATATATACATATATATATGTGTGTGTGTGTGTGTTGTGTAAGTGTATAGACATACGTGTATTGAAGTTTATGCATCCCAAAACATTGCAAACTAAGAGGAAATGGAGGCTTCTTTCTCGTTTAGCATATAGCAAATTTGTAACATAGAATAAAATATGAGCCGTCTGGTTTGAGAGAGAGAGAGAGAGAGAGAGAGAGAGAGAGAGAGAGAGAGAGAGAGAGAGAGAGAGAGAGAGAAATTTCGTTAAAGAAAGCTTTATGCCAACTCATTTACAACAGATCTCTCAATATATATGTATATATATATATCATATATATATATATATATATATATATATATATATATATATATATATATATATATATATATATAAATAAACCTGTATATTACTTCAGGCAAAGAGACCTATCTTCCGTATGGTTACGTAAGGTTAGGAAATTTTGCTCTTTAAAATAAATTATGAAATCTAGAACCCACTGTCATCATAGTTTTGTAATTAAAATGGTTTTAACACCCTTGCTCCTAACATTTTTATCCATTCGGTACAAAAAAACCTGATATCCAAAGCCGGATATGTAAAAAGACATACAATCATATATCTTAACTAAGATCTGATAGATATAAAATCACACCAGCATTTCATATTTTAACCAAAGCCATTAAGTAACGTATAGAAACGCCCAGATTACATATTCGCTTCTGCATAAAGGTTTAAAATGGCAAATGACAATACATCAATACAACAAGGGAAACAACTGGAATAGGCCACAATTTCAAGAAAATCGAAAAGAAGAAATAAATAAAGGCTAAATATCGCTGAAGAGATTTTAATTTTTTCTCACATTCTTTTCCGTGGAGAGAGAGAGAGAGAGAGAGAGAGAGAGAGAGAGAGAGAGAGAGAGAGAGAGAGAGAGAGAGAGAGAGAGAGAGACTAGGTCGAGTCACAAGTTTACTGACTTTACCTGATGGCTAATCAGAAAAGTGGTTTATATCAGGCTACCAATGTGTTCGCTTTCTTAACCAGTAAGTCCTCGCTGACGACGTTACCTAGAAATGCACGAACCGTGCTTTAAAAATCAAGAGGAAAGGACCACCTAGAAAAGGGTTGGAAAGATTGCAAGAAAGGGGTATTTGAAAGGATATGCCTCAAACTCCAGGAAACTCTATAGTGCGTTCATAATAGGTCAGTATCATGGTGTTTGTTGTGGAACTCGAAGAGATGCTGATAAGCCTTCTCTACGGCCGTACTAAACACCAAATTCTGAGTTTTCTGCATAATGGGATAATCAAAGATCAACAGCTAAAGGTAAGAAAAAGGGAATGACTGTTGTGTTGAAAAATACAATTTACATTTGTATGACTATGTATAATCACATCTCGGAAAACAGAAATGGAACTGCAAAAAATGAACTACAGGGAATACGATTCAAACCAAGGAAAGAAGAGGAACTTCTCGTAAATCACAGCCTGTTCAGAAAACAGAACAACCAGTGATCTTATTACCATCAACAATACTTAATACAACTTTCCCCTACTCAGACATTCATCTACAGCTTACGGACTTTTTCCAGCACTAAGGCAGGCCGTAATGACAATAAAGCTTTATCTTTGATATCTTAGTTGTTGCTTTAGAAGTTACTAAGCTGGGTCGTCTGTCATTCAGTGTAATATCCCCAAACTTGTGCGTGAGATAAATAAAGGGAAGAACAGACATTAAGAACAACTCGTTCGGTGTAATAACGTGAAAGGTGAAGACTGGGAAAATAACTGTGCAAAACTAACTGAGATCACGGAGGTACAGCAGCAACTGTATTCATAACAACGCTGTGAAAAGGTTTAAACAGGATTTTCATGGACATAATAACAAGCCGTTGTACAGTAATAAAACAGCTGGGTGGAATTGTAATCTAACATCCCCAGGAATTTGCTTCTACGGAAGACAAATATCCTTCCACCACAAAGGTGAAAAATAATGGCTTCCCGAGAAATGAATATATCACGGAACTGAAAACGTTGAAAATACAGCAGTTGTTAGGCTTCCCCTACCAAATACGTTAATAAATATAGATTCTCCAAACGTATAAGAAGTGAACAAAAACAAGTAAAGTGTAAATAAACAACATCGAGATTGTACCTATGTAAATTATTTAAGTACATTCCTTAAAATAACTTAAAATAACTTTCATGGCAAACACACGATCAATAGTCATCGCACCAGAAAACAAGTAAAAAAACGCTCCGAAGTTTCTTCGGTGCAATCGAGTTTTCTGTACATCGTTTAATCAAGGCCACCGAAAATAGACCTATCTTTCGGTGGTCTGGTATAATGCTGTATGAGCCGCGCCCCATGAAACTTTAACCACGGCACGGTGATGGCCTGGCCTATATCGTTGCCAGACGCACGATTATGGCTAACTTTAACTTCAATAAAATAAAAACTGCTGAGGCTGGAGGGCTACGATTTGGTATGTTTGACTGTTTGATGATTGGAGGGTGAATGAGCAACCTACCAATTTGCAGCCCTCTAGCCTCAGCAGTTTTTAAGATCTGAAGGCGGACAGAAAAGTGCGGACAGAAAAAGTGAAGACTTACAGACAAAGCCGGCACAATGGTTTTCTTTTCAGAAAACTTGAAGTCAAAATTCTAAATCAGATAACTGAAAAGATATCTTCGACATTGCAACCATTAACGAGGGCTATTTGCAAAATGGCTGGGAAAAACTATGAAAAACGAGGTACCACGTTTACATCTTATGGCAGTGATGACGAACTTAACCAGCCGACTTTAGGCAGTTGATTTGCTTCGAGGAGGGACGATTGGGCGCAATCTAGGTCTCGGTATGGATACTCTCATGTCTGAAGTAGCTTAGGTCCTTCAAATGGTTAAACTTTGGAATAATCTCATTAATAAATGTCCAGTGACTATCAAAATGGGAATTTAATTAGAGAGAGAGAGAGAGAGAGAGAGAGAGAGAGAGAGAGAGAGAGAGAGAGAGAGAGAGAGAGAGAGAGAGAGAGAAATCAAATGAATATGATTAGCTAAATTAAATGGGCATATGAAATTTAATTACCAATCTGAGAAATAGAATCGCCAGTCAAGCCCCAATCACATTAGTAAAAGCGTCTATAGAGGGAAAGAATAATGACGATGCAATAAATTGCAAAACGGAATCATGAAGCGGAGGGGAAAATTTTGCCTGGAATAAAAGAGAGGAAGATTACCCGGGGGCAGAAAAAAATATTAAATTTTCAGGCAAGAAACAAAATGAGGAAACGATCCGACTGAGCAGCAAAATATGAATAAGAAGGCACTCGCCTTGTGGAAAAGTGAATTCGAACCTCAAACGAATCACAAGAAGGAGGAGGGTGAGGAGATGGAAGGGGGTGGTAATATATAAAACTCTTGCACCGGGGAGAGGGAGGGTGAGGAGGAGAGGAGGTTGATTACTCAAAGGAGAAAGGAAGATGGCATTTGGTAAATACATCAAATGATGTCGAACGAAGACAATAACGACATCGTCGGGTCTTTTGTAGCCTTACTTATTCCTTCCCTTTCGCCCATTTACTCCAGACGAGTTCTGGAGATAAATTCATCCCGTGGGAGATGGTGCAATTCTCTACTAATTCTTTACCCTTGTTTTTTTTCTAGTTGCCTTATTTTTCTTTTCGTGGTTCTATTATACTACAAAAAAACTTTTACCGCCAGGTTATGAACTTCCAGTATCTTATGGAATTTTCATCTTTGCTGAATTAGGGTTAAAATTAATTGGGCCTTCGAGTTTTAATGAAAATACTATTTATTACATTATTATACATGACATGCGCGCATTCATATGGAACAAGGTAAAAGGGTCTGTGACTTAAAAACAATCTTCTACAGTACGGAATGACCATGTGCAAATAACAGAGAGAGAGAGAGAGAGAGAGAGAGAGAGAGAGAGAGAGAGAGAGAGAGAGAGAGAGAGATACTCTTCATAGTTTGCAAAGGCCATGTTTCTACGAATACACAAAAACGCTCTATACCGTGACAATCCACAATCGTCATCAATAACAGTGTTCTTAAGCGTATGTCTGTGCTCATATATTTAAAATAATGCGTAAGTCCGCGCGTGTATTACAGGGCATATTCGTGTATTACCAAAAAGGAGAAAGAAATGATGCTCAGTCTCAAAGTCTGCACTAATCTTTAATAAATCGCAAAGGAATTAAATTTTCTGTCACATGCGATTTTTCCCTAAATTTCATCAACCTTCTTTGTAGTGCAACAATACCCGAAGCATTTATTCTCCACGATTGGTACGCCAGCACAATAGTATATGTGGCTTTAGGTATTAATAATATTAAGAATAATAATCCAACAACAAAATCGACAACAAGAGTATGTTATGAAACAGAACTAGAATACAGACAGGAAAGGGATGAAATCTTTGGGTAGTTTATATCAAGCAGGTATTATTCATTTGGGTAGTTTAAATCAAGTAGGTATTAAAGAAATTTACCACATACACAAAGAAACTGTAGCCCCAGCAATAAACTTACTCGACTATTTCTTACTTCCACTTAGGATTTTAGGTAATTTATAAAAGCTTATATAAGAGCTCTTGGCCCATAAGTAAGAATAAACACTGAAACATATGGTAAAACGTGGGTCACCCTTTAATGAAGTGACAAGGGAAAGAATGCTAAATTGAAGTAAGAAATGGGGTACAGAAAAATACGAAAGCAAAATGACTTAGTAACAGGGAATTTCCTGTGAAATAATAAAGTCAGAGGGGAAAACAAAACTCAAAGAACCAGAAAATAAATTAATGCAGAAGTTAGAACATCGACAAAACACGGGAAAAAGATTTCCAAACAAACACGAGAGAGAGAGAGAGAGAGAGAGAGAGAGAGAGAGAGAGAGAGAGAGAGAGAGAGAGAGAGAGAGAATAACACACGATACATAAAAGAGAGAGAATAAAAAATGACTTATAAGTAGAGATGACAAACTAAACATGCAAATGCAAAAAAGTAAGCAGTATTTGCGAGAAAGAAAAGTCTTCAGAAAAATTAAAGCAACATCGCATGTGGTTAGAGTAGCACAATTGCTTCTCATGGTCTTGGAGCATCCACATCCATAACACAGCCACGATACTCATTTTCAAAGTTAAATGGGGAGAGCAACATCCTGGAATCTAAACAAAACACAGGAAGCAAAGCAGAACAAAAGGAGAAACATGCACTCCTCAGAAGATAACATGCAGTTTGAAATATTTAGCATTTTTTGGATATAATCGACTTTATTTAAAATAACTATACCATTACCTTTATCTGGTTTGGAACATATTAAGTTATTGTTTTTACTCAATTTCTGAAGAGTAGTTATATTGGAAGATGATTTGAAAAGGAATCACTTAGTGGAACAATTCTACATCGCACTTCTATACCAAAGGATACTGCTGACATGCACCCAGGAAAAAATATCCTTGCATATCCCTACCTACCTTCTTCCTATAAGAATACCAACTATCAAGGAACACGTGATAGATGCAAGGTACATGTATGGGCCTAAATAAATTTTTTTACACCTCATTTTGCTCTTTAGAACACACACAATAACAGGTAAGTTCTCACTAATTTTGTAATTTTTAAAAAAAGAGTAGATGTATTATTTCTTGTTTTTCACACTTTCCCTTTCACCATTCTTTGTAAGTACAATTTATTCTGAATTAATTCTATCACATGGAGCTTTATTTTTCCCTTCAGCCATCAATTATTCTCCGTCAATAAGAAGCATTCCGTACACATATTCCAGAATTACTCTCCTTCTCGGAGGGTAACTTAATATGCTCACTTAATCCCAATTCAGCGAAATATAACACAGATAATCTTTGGTTACGTAACTCCCAACGAAAGTTGTACCTGGGAGCATAAGAATGAACTAGCAACTTGTATTACATATCATGAGCGGGATTAAGTCCTATGGGTCACACTATAATACATACGCCATTGTACGGAACGTGAAGGTTACCTTATTAATATACAATTGCTCTTTACCCAATTAATCCCTCAATTCAACATCTCTCAGGCTTTGTTTTCCTTTCTCTGATACACGCACACTGAAAGCCATTCGAAGAGATCAGTAGGGCATGAAGGAAGGCTCTTTACATATAATGACCATGATGCCTGGATGGGCACAGTTACCTCCGCACATGAAGCTACAGACCATCAGGGTCAACAGATGTCAGTACTGGCTGAGAGGCTAAAGGTGAATGGACTTGCTTCTCAGAGAAATAGACCTTTAATGAAAAGCTCTGTGGTATCAAAGGACATAGACAAGTCATAATCAAAGAATCTGGGTTCCCTTTCCCCCGAAACCTGAAGCCCTCTTTCAAGACAGTGTTGGAACATTTAGTAGTATAGCAGTTCTTTTTATTTATCGTTTTCGTTAGTTCGTATACAATAAACGTCAAAGATCAAGATTCTCTTTTATGAAATAAGCCACAGTCCACCGTAAAATTTCATTCAAACCGATGCCCGTGGAATACTTCCTACCGACGACTTCCCAAAATCCCCATCCCTTCCCTTCTCTCTCTCTCTCTCTCTCTCTCTCTCTCTCTCTCTCTCTCTCTCTGCATAATTGTCTAATCAACATGTAAATTTTCTTCCCTCTGTCACTAAAGTACGGTTCAGATTATTTTCTACTTCTTTCTTAAACGACGCTCCACTTTATTTATTTACCCAGTATTTCCCTCTACAACTCGCTGTTTTTAGCCCTTTGTTCCCCAAGTTATCAGCCTAACTGCCAGTTAAGTTCGTCTGTGGGACTTAGATTCAAACACCCCCAAATCATTCTCACAAAAAACTGACGGTAGACGATAGACCTTTTAGGGGGGAAAGGGCTAGTCAGAAAAGAAAATCTCTCTCTCTCTCTCTCTCTCTCTCTCTCTCTCTCTCTCCCTCTCTCTCTCTCTCTCTCTCTCTCACACACACACACACACACACACACTAGTTAGGAGAAATCCATCAGCCATCATTACAACAACTGTCAAATCAGAACGAACAAACCTCTGGCCTAACTGGAGTCGTTACTCAGTGAAATTTAAGTTTATATCTCTGAATGTGCAAAATGACGGTGGCTTTTCGCAGGGCTATTTAATTTAGACCCCAATTCACTATGTCTTCGATATCGGCCCAAATATTACTTAATGCAGAGGTTAAGAGATAGCTTGATTTAGTCGTTTCCTTTTTATCTTGAATTTATACATACAAAACAAATATATATATATATATATATATATATATATATATATATATATATATATATATATACATATAGATAAATAGAAGATAGTAGATAGATAGATAGATATATAAATTTTTTTCTATAGTTCTTGTTACTTATAAACACATGACTTTTTAGTTTTCTGTAAAAGAAAACTATTAAGATAGACTTGTCTGTCCGTCCATACTTTTTCTGTCCGCCCTCGATCTTAAATACCAATTGCAGCCCTCTAGCTTCAGCAGATTTTTTTACAATTTTATTTAAGGTTAAAGTTAGCCATGATGGTGCGTTTGGCAACGCTATATATAGGACAGGTCACCACCGGGCTGTGGATAAAAGTTTCATAGGTCGCGGCTCATACAGCATAATACACGGTACAGAAAACTCGATTGCGCCAAGGAAACTCCGGCGCATTTTTTACTTGTTTTATCTTTACATATACTAAGCCACAATACCGTCTAACATCTAATTCATTGTACCTTAGGAAGAACTTACCTAAAGGGAATATAACTCCCACTGGATATTACACCGAAAATAATTGAACAATTCTCGTATGCTGTAAAATGGATTGGTTCTTGTATGGAGTCTAATACGAATATCTCCTAAATAATTGCAACGAAAGAAGGATTATTTATCTATGAAAAGCAAAATCCTTTACAACACACGTCGGAAAAACTTCGCCCCTTTACAAACATTTGCATAAATATTTCACTATTCAGCATCCAAAACAGAGCCGAATAAAAAAAAATCTCACTCAAAATTTATTTCCAGTAGAATGTGAGGAAAACACTGATTTAATGAGAGAAGCAATTAATTATGGCTGATGGAATGACTACCTAAAAGATGGAATGCTTGAATATTTTTGCAACCAAGATATTCAAACACCTAAAAGGCAGTCCTCAGGAAGGAATCAGAGCATGTCCTAACTAATGAATGAATTATATTGAGAACTAGAAAATATCCGAATTGCCGGAGCTGAGGGTCATTCAGAGAGAGAGAGAGAGAGAGAGAGAGAGAGAGAGAGAGAGAGAGAGAGAGAGAGAGAGAGAGAGAGAGAGAATTTGTGAAATGTCTCCTAACTACTCCAGCCTACAAGAGAAATATTCTGAAACCGGAACGGCCCTCACATATGTCCCCGTAGATAAGGAAGAACCAACGGCAATGTTTAAAAAACGTAGCAGAATAAAAAAAAATAAACACTGAAGGGCTTTGTCCATCATTGTTCAATCAAGAAACGTCATTGCAAACCAAAACTACATGGAGATGGTGAGTTTTTGCACGAGACATTCAAAGCTTCAATAACTGTTCCGCTTCAATAAAAACCAATTTTGACTACGTCCATGTGTCCAGGGATTTAAAACCATATCTTCATACAGAAATAAGATGTTATTTTATTGATATTTATTTTCCCAGTCCGTATACAATACTGATATTTTCTGAAATCTATGATTGATCCTTAATACCTCATGAGCCGATTTACAACGACTGACTGATCAGAAACGTTTTTTTTTTTTTCATTCTTGTATGACCCAGTCCGAAACTTCTATATTGGGAAGCAATGTAACAGGCAAATATCATAAATAGCTTGGCGGCTCTTTGAGACAAATGATGGATGAGAGTATGGTGGTCCGTCACAGAATGCAATACTATTTTTATTCGAAAAGATGACAAATTAATAAGAAACTTCTCCGGATGCATCGTAAAATCAATGTTCAATACGACTGTCTTGAGATAAGCTGCTTACGCGTGTCTCAACCTTTTCCTATATGATGAGGATAACAGACAGCTGAGGAAAGGAGACGGAAAAAACCCTGAGCTCTGGAATGATTCGAAAGAAGGATATTGTTTTACCAAAAGCCCTCCTGTTGAGCACACAAACAAACACACACAGAATGACACTATATATTTAATAATGAAAAAGGAACATGTTACAAATCTGGCCCCAAATTGGTCCCCAAAGACTCACACTTTCCCAAAATGACAAAACGTTGATGATCATTTCAAAACAAATTAATTGCAATACTCTGCCTACTCATTGCTGGACTAAATTAAAATTCCAATATTTGGGTCTTGTAAATTTGCTATCCTCCCGTATTAGTTCATGGTGCGAAACTATTAACTAACCTTCCGAACCAAAAAGAGCTTCTTCATAATGCCTCTCCGCCTAAATCATTTTCTATACAGTTGTAAAAACAATAGTGAAAATATCAAGAGGACATTAAATTTTAAAACTGCTAGAGCATTTCTGATAATTCACACTCACCAACATTACTTTTGGCATCTCCTAAAGTGAATAAGACGAATCCTCTACAGAAAAGTCTGCTAAAGTTGCCTGAGGATTTACTTTTTTCAACCATTCAGCACTGTGATAATTTATTCTTAATATGAAAATGGAGATGAAATAACCCAGGCAGTCTAATATGTATAAAGAAGAGAAAGACAAAACTGGATAACCTTACCTTTGATGACAGTCTTGCATGAGACACTCTTGTATGCGTTTGGCAGGATGCTTGAGTGGTGTGTGCAGGTGCCTACATGGGAAAATGAAACGACATTAGGAAATGATGACTACAAAACATGTCATAGACACATGATAAACACTGCATATTTAAGCAATGAGCCCTAAAGACCGAATAAGAAAAGTGCCGCTCCAATCCTTGGACTGGAAAAGCAACTTCCTCCATGTTCAAGGAACTTGGCAGCAGGAGAAAATGAAAGGGATTTGGCAAGAGGAAAATTGACCTGTTTGCTTCTACATATTCCGCTCTTTTTCACAACCTAAAAATACCACCCTAACCCCACCCCCAAGGAACACTTTTCCGATGAGGGTCCTCGAAAGCTTCCTTATTCATGGCTCAAGGATGGACCTATACGGAATAATATAATATTCACTTGAATTTACGCTTCTCTCTCTCTCTCTCTCTCTCTCTCTCTCTCTCTCTCTCTCTCTCTCTCTCACTTAGTTTATTAAACTGAGGGTATAAATCTGAATCGCTAAGAGTAAATGAATTTATCGCAATTATAACACAGCTACGGTCGTCCGTCGATTCCCGTTTTACGGAGTGCACGAAATATGAAGCGTGGTCAGACAGAGAACGACAGAGCGGGAGAGAGAAATCTGGTAATGAACTAATGCATGAGTACATATTTAGAAGAAATCAGCAAAGGATACTGCAAACTTTTCAAACTTTAATCTTGACTGTTTTCAATAATAAACTAAGAACCAACAAAATGACATGACGGTAACTCGGCGATTTAAAAAAATTGAATTTGCTAATGGAAAAAAGTTTGGTGCTGACAAACTACTGGACCCTTCATTCCAACATACCTTTAAATGTAAGATTAGTTAAGATTAGTTATGACGAGTAACATCGAAAACTACGAGTACACCACTTATAAAGATGAATAATATCGAAATTCACTGAAAGACGAGTTCAGTCGTTAAGGTTGACTTATAATCTCGATATTCACTGAAAGACGAGGTCAGTCGTTAAGGTTGACTTATTTTCTCTTTCTGGGTGTTCTGAAGCGCTCAGTATATAAAGCGCCCTACTCCTAAACATTTTCTCTTAATTCTCTGTATCTCATACAGAATCGCCCTCTACCACTCGTTTACCTCTAAAAGTGTGGAAGCATATACAAATGCATAAAATATGCCATTACTAATTGTCTTCTTTACTACTTATGAAGAGGAAGTCAAAAGAATAAAGAAGATAATTCAGATTAATTAACATGCCTCAGACATAAAGAAGCTGAAAAGCAAATGAAGTGGAAAAGAAACACGATTTAAAAATGCATAAGATATGAAAATAAACTAAATGAAAGTTGGGGGAAATTAGAGCAATTACAAATTATCCCCATCCCCATCCCCCTCGCCCCTTTAAAATATTCAGGGATATAAACGCCAATCAAAAGTTGAAGAAAAAAGAGTCACGCATGTAATAAAGAAGATACATGAAAATAAAAAACAAAACAGTAAGGAAAAACCTAGACGAATTACGTCTTTCCCCGCGATAAAAATCACAGGGCTGGAAACGTTATGAAAAAAAAAAAGAAGAAATGCTTAAAACAGATTGGGCACCATACTGCAACTGGAAACGTTGCTGTAAATCTGGTGGACCATTTGGCTATATCTCAAGGAAGTTTTTTGTAGGTAGTTAAGCAAATAGCTGTGAATTTCTCTCTAATAATGGATAAGCTCTTTCTATAAATGAAGATAAACTTTCCAGCTCCTCTCTCTCTCTCTCTCTCTCTCTCTCTCTCTCTCTCTCTCTCTCTCTCTCTCTCTCACGCAAAAGAAAAACTGATCACTAAAATATCTGGGAAAATAACGTGAAAGCGAGTTATATAGGACCGATGTTAAGGAATAAAGTGAAAAAGAACACATTTCGTTCTTTAATGCGTTAGAGAGAGAGAGAGAGAGAGAGAGAGAGAGAGAGAGAGAGAGAGAGAGAGAGATGCCAATGAAAAGTAAAGCGTAACAAGTAAAATCTCTTACTATGAAAAGAGGGGAAAAATAATGTCCCTATTTGTCATAATTTAACCGAGACTTTGTCACGGACCCCGAAAACTAGTAAAACTGCGGTACAGGGAATATGCGACTTCAAAGATAAAGAACGAGGAAAGTTCGTTGCAATTAAACTGCTCGACCTCTTTCATCTGATATATCAATGAAATGAGATTAACTTTTCTAGGAGGAGTTAAGTCTTACTAATTGCCCAGTGATATTAATAAATGAGAGAGAGAGAGAGAGAGAGAGAGAGAGAGAGAGAGAGAGAGAGAGAGAGAGAGAGAGAGAGAGAGAGAGAGGAGGCTGTTTCAATATTAATTAACCTTAATGACCAAAATGTAGATTCCTTCTCTTTTATATGTGTTCAGCTGCAGGATAGGGCCTTATTCAATTATAGTAATGTATTCTTGTTTAAAGTCAATCTCTTTCAACTGAAATATTCATACACCTTTATTTTCTCCGTTATATGTAAGAAATTATATGTAACTGCGAATAAAATACTAAAATACTATTACGGAAGGTTCATTTCCGTACTTTTGAGGCTGGTATGTCAAAGATATGAGAGAAATATACAAACTAAATAACACGTCATGCATAAAACAATTCGATAGTAAATGGAAATGTGACAATAAATGAAAAAAGCAATGGAGAATTTCCAGCAGTTGTGCTATTCCCAAAATAAAATTTACAGAGGTGCGAAATCCGTAATGAAAAAAAAACAACAGAACGTTTAAAACAAAGTAAACAAAAAAGCGTCACTTTAAAAATTTTTTTACAATATCGGGCGGCTCACTCATGGATGCTCAACCGGCCTTCATTAACTTTTTCGAGACAGTCATGGAAATAGTTGTGAGTCTCTCTGTAAAAAGGGATAATCCGTCTACAAGAAAATACAAAAAAGGAAAATTTCCAGGCTCTCTCCCTCTCACTGAAAAAAAATCGTCAAAATGTCTGCAAAAAGAATGTTGTAAAGCGTGCTAAAAGGGAATTATTATTACGGTGTTGACTCAAAGTGCAAGACTTCGTTCTCAAGGAGGTAATGAATGAGAGAGAGAGAGAGAGAGAGAGAGAGAGAGAGAGAGAGAGAGAGAGAGAGAGAGAGAGAGAGAAATAACAGAGAGAATATATATATATATATATATATATATATATATATATATATATATATATATATATATATATATATATATATATATATAATATATATATATATATATATATATATATATATATATATATATGTATATATATTATATATATATACATATATATCTCTATACATATATATATATATATATATATATATATATATATATATATATATATATATATATATATACATATACACACAGTATATATATTTTGTCCTTTATGAGAACCATGAACATGGAAAAAGGCACCCGTAAACTAAGCTCTCTCTCTCTCTCTCTCTCTCTCTCTCTCTCTCTCTCTCTCTCTCTCTCTCTCTCTCTCTCTCTCTCTCTGAGACTTTTCTAACAGTCGAATATTAAATGTCAAGCGAAGTCTCTTCTCTCTTCGACCCTTCATCAAATTACTTCCCTTTTTTTTCAAGATAGCAGGAGGCTAATTATCATACATTACAATTGCGCAGCTAACACCTCCTTCGAAAGGGCCAATGGCTTACTGTTTAATGTTTAAGAATGTTGTGAGTAGAGTCGGTTTTTCCAACAGTAAACACTGATTTTATAGTGTAATTGACACATAGTGACCCTTTACTTGTCGTCGTCTCTGTTTTGAATTTAGGCCATATTAATTTTGGTTATTTCTTTTAAAATCACTCTGTCGATTTACTGTTATAAAGATATACAATTCTGAAACCTTGAACTGAGGAAGTACTCTCTCTCTCTCTCTCTCTCTCTCTCTCTCTCTCTCTCTCTCTCTCTCTCTCTCTCTCAACTGTAAAGATTGAGTGCATAATGTATAAGTGTACTCATACATAATTAGGCATATCCATAAACACGGATTTAGGTAACTATTTTGCATTCGTACTTCTTAGTTTCGTATTAATAGTGAAGCTGTTAATTCCAAATGGAATCTCCTTCTAAGCTAGTAAGTGAGCCTTGTAAATAATATCCAACCTTATATGTGTCGAAATGATTAACTGGAATCTACCAACGTTATCTATTGATTTCTTTTCTGCACACACTGGTATAAATACGCAAACTCTCGCATAGAATTAATAAAGCAACACACGTTCTCTATTTGTATTTTTGCTTTATTTTTAGCTGTAAAACAATAATATCTGAACCAGTCATGCAGGAGCAACTGAATTTCATATAGTAAACAAAATTTGCCTGAATTGCAACGAGGACAAAATAACTTCAAATGCTGAGGTAGCCGTTGGGAGGGCGGCGTTTTGTATCCAATTTGGACAAAAAAGAAGGGAAAGAAGAATTAGCCATGAGACAATGATCAAGAGGAGAAAGCCATGAAGAGGCGATGGATGGATCCATAATTTTACGTAAAAGTTCTCTGTTCCCAGAGAAACGCACTTTATCATGAGTGTATCCATTACGATATGAAGGAAAGAAGTAAACGAGAATATAAACAGTAGTGGGAGTCCATGGTACCTATGGGAATTTTTAAAATAATTAAGAAATGCATACAAGTACAAATACACCATTCTTAAAAAAAAATATCTATTGTACATACGCTGATAACAAACTAAAAGTTATTAACGTCATTGTTAAAAGTCCTGAACTGGGTAAATAGACGACAACCAAATATAACACCTACTGAGTTTAGACACTGCAATACAAAAATATACTATAACAAAAAAAAATCTTTTTAAACGTTTTCACTAAGCTTCAGTGCAACGTAAACTATTGTTAAACCTCTTCAATATGAAATAATACTGCAAAGAGGGCCCTGACTGAAATGAATCAGAATATTATAAATGCGGAAATAAAGTAAAATAAACAAAATAAAATAAACTGAAGTAATAAAACTGAGATATGGGAACCAAGACCCACCGGCTACCTCTTCTAATCTGTAATATTACATAATTTCAAGGACAACATTTTATATTACTAAATAATACTTAAAATATTCAGCTGCTTTCATATCTAATTAGACGAACCTTTTCTTGTTCGCCATGCATGGTCTTACCATAGTTTTCCTCTGTTGCTTCCTAAGATACACAGTTTCCCAGAAATATTTTCGTGCAGTTTCGAAGTTAATTAAACTTAGATCATAATTAAAGATCTAAAAGGCCTTGGGACGTGGTACGGGAGTCTGTCCTCATGAGAACCGATTGCAATGAACAGTTACACTAAAAAACTATATCTCCTGTTACAGAGAATGTTGTTTGATGATTACTGAAGTGTGACGATAATTACGGCAGTAAAAATAATAAGAGCACTATTATACAGAATTAAAGTCAAATGATAATATATATATATATATATATATATGTATATATATATATTATATATATGTATATATAAATATATATATATATATATATATATATATATATATATATATATATATATGTGTGTGTATATATATATATATATATATATATATATATATATATATATATATATATATATATATATATATATATATATATATATATATATATATATATATATATATATATATATATATATATATATATATATATATATATATATATATATATATATATATATATATATATATATATATATATTGGGACCTCGTAACACAGTAATCAAGTCTAGCTCAATCTGCATCTTTGGAAAGAAAAAAAATTCTTCTAAACAGACAAACAGAATGTTACGCCTTGAATAGGAAAGAACATTGTTGTTCCTTAAAGACTACTGTTACAACTCATTTTGCTCATGTATGAGAACATAAATTACTTTGTATAGAAGATGTGTGTGTGTGTGTGTGTGTGTATCTGCGTGCGTATGAGAGAGAGAGAGAGAGAGAGAGAGAGAGAGAATATCCTGTTAATGAATGCACTAAGGATAAACAATGATAAAGTATCGACCTCCCATTTCAGTGAACTTCCAAGCCCAAAGTTTGGAAATTTGACCGTCCCTGAAAGGAAGGGTGTTCAGTTACGCCTGTAATTTCTGTGATGTCCATTTTTCGCCATTGTTGGAACCTTAAAAGGTTCTAAAACTGAACTCTGTACCTTATTTTACTCATTATCTGATTTGTTTTGATACTTGGTACACATTTCCAACTTGAATCTGATGAGAAGGTTGTAGACATTAAATTGCTAGCAAAGGCAATGTTATATAGAAAATCAACAGTGTGAAAAGTCGGCCATGGACGGCCGATGAAGCGAAAACTCATTCTTGACCTTCGTTCTGAATTCCGTGTTGGGGCGACTAGAAAGTTCGACAATTTTCTGTTACTCTTTTTGATTCCTTACCAGCGCTCATAGTGCCACAAGTATCAACAACCAAACGATCTAAATCAAATGATCGAAAAGAAAAACACAAACACGTATTCCCAATATTGTCCTACTTTCAAATAGAACTCTCTGTGACCTCTGCAACTTTCATACGAAGTCCAGTCTACACTGGTACTAAGGCATTTGTATAACCATTGAGAGAGAGAGAGAGAGAGAGAGAGAGAGAGAGAGAGAGAGAGAGAGAGAGAGAGAGAGAGGGAGAGAGAGAGAAGGGGGGGATCAGCCTTATTTTGTGATTATACTGCAAAACCATAAATTACCAATGGAAATGTATTGACATACTTGATTTTATCTTTATTTCAGCAAATTTAAAGTTTAAACTTTTCTCTTCCCTCACTCGCCTTTCCTGAATGTTAACAACCTTCAGACTCAGCCCTTTCAAGTCTCCCTGCCCTCTTGCCTTCGAAGAATTCAAGTTTCCTATTCTTCATATACTTCCGGATACTGTACTCTTATATACCTGTACGTTGCATTATGACTTCTCCCTAGGGACAAGTCTCATCGAATAAGTTGAGCGACCGGCGCTATATATCTGTCTGCCTGTTTAGATTAAGTTGGCCTTATGCCAGAACGAGCTCTTGCTCCTGGGCACCGCTTAAAGGGACTTCATGTACTAATGTCAGAATACGTGGACAGTCAGAATGTTTAATCGAGCGCCCATGTTAATATGTAAATAAATGCGGCCATGTAGTCATTCACATATGTTACTCTGAAACACAATAAAGCAGATTTGATGTATATATATATATATATATATATATATATATATATATATATATATATATATATATATATATATATATATATATATATATATATATATATTATAACTTACAAGAAGTCACTGCACAGCGCCTCCCCACCCCGCCTAATTTGCCCTTTGTTTACTGAGAGTAGCGTTTGACCTAGACATCAAAGCAAAGTTATCAACATTTTGATCTGTCCTTCTTTTTACCTGGAACAGATATTGAGATGACATGGATAAAAAAGGGCAAAGATAGGAGACTGAATGCCACTCCCTAAGCAGCTTAGCCCATCTAAGCTGCTTAAAACAACCTTTCTAAAGGCAAATTAAGCTGCCTGAATTGTCTTTATCCGCAGGAAACCTGGGAAGAGGCAACCAATCGCTGACCACCTGGCAAATGACACATCGTTTGCACACAGCCCAGCTATCAAGAGAAGTGCACACAGCATGACACGGCCCCAGCCTTAAAAGGGCAGTAAGCAGTAGGAAGTAAGCAGTTAGATGTGTGAGCAGGAGATGTGCAGAGGGCAGCCGGTAGCCACACACATGGGCGAGCGATACATTTGCTGAGACCTTCATTCTCCCCTGATACGACTCCAGACGACAGTCATCCTCGAGGGCACCGCCATATGTGTGATCGTCCCTCGCCATTCTTCGCCAGAGACCCGCTTCCCCTAAGGTAAAGTGCGAGTAAAGACTTTTCAGTCACGACAGTTTGCCCTTTGGAAAGTTATTGAAGTACCAGTATTTCACTTCTGTCCTTGTGCCAGTTTATCCAGTGCTATTTCCAATGTTCTCTGTTAAAGTGTAAAGTGGTCATTCATTCCTCGAGTCCTTGGCACCCTCAGTGCAGACTCGATATTTATTCTGTGTTCAATTGTTCCTTTACTGGCGTGTAATGTGTAAATCTCTCTTGCAGAGGGACCTATTCGCAGTGGACTCATCTTGGACTGTGCCTTGCCCTTAGTCAAGACTCCAGTAGAAGGATCTTCAGGCGTTACAAGCCCTTTATCAATTTACTTATCCATTTTCCCTCTTAATGCTTTCTTTTGTAAATATAACTCTTTAATTTATCTCAAGTGTTTACGTAACATTTCCTTATGAAGTAGAGCCTTCAGCTCCTAAATTCATCCCTTTTTCTTTGTTTTTTACGATTTCCCTTTACGTAAGTCAGAACTCCAAGGCCAATTTAACAAAGTTTCCGTTGCCGGCCTGTAAAAATACCATAAACCCAGGGAAATACGTAAAAATATATATATATAAAATATATATATGTGTATGTATATATATATACATATATAATATATATATATATATATATATATATATATATATATATATATATATATATATATATATATATATATATATATATATATATATATATATATATATATTGTTACGTGTGAGGGTCTTGGTTGATCGTGTATTATTCAATTTACGTAATTTTTACGGCCCTGCAAACCAAGATTACACGTAACCTGCCACTTGAAGCCAAAAGTTAACCTCAAAGACAGACGTTAATTAGCCAAAGGTCGCCAGTTAAGGGTTATTAACCTTAACAAAGAATATTTGAGATGAATTTGATTTTAAACGCAACGGTTCTTCCAAACATTCGGACGCGAGGCATACAAAGCATCGAGATTTAACCTGATTTTGCTTACCCTAAATCCTAGGTATTTTACTGGAATAACGGGGTTGAAGCTAACAACATAATAATTTGGCTTAATCTAGACTTCGTGAACACATATACTGTAAGTGGTGGCTGAAGGGGGAACAAAGGAAATTTGAAATACAGAAAACAAAGGATAAAAGAATGGGCGAAGTTTTGAACAAAAAGCGACTTTACCTTAGGACGAACGTTGTGCGCATCAGCGACCGACGTGGAGTTCTTGCAATTGTTTCTTCACTTCACTAATAGAATAATAGACAAAGAAAGGGGGAAGAGGTCCAACTGGACGTGTTATCTCTCCGAAAGCTTGGTTCTCTCTGAAGTTCTCTGACCGGCCTAGGTCAAAAACAGTCACCCCAGGTGTCCAAATTCTTGTTAAAAACATTCGCCAAGAGACAGGTAGGAAGGAAAAAGGGACCTTAGGACCACCTATTCTTAAGGCTGATAGGAAATTTTCCTATAGGGTAAAAGGCCTAACTTACCTATCCCGTTCTCCAACGGACGTTAAGGTTTGAACTGAAGACGCACCTATATAGACAATGTCTTTTCCCGGTCTCAGTCAGGCTGATATTTTTACAATCAAAAGTTACGAGGGCGAACAGCAGTAATATTTGTAAAAGCTCCCCCCCTTAAGAGGGCCTTCACTCCCTTTTCGGGCGTGAAGGTCTATACTAAGCAAGCTGTTCGCCTCTCGTAGGTTACTCTCCTTCCCCTGAGCAGATTAGTCCTGGTTAGCCTACCTAGCTACAGAACTACCTAACCCTAGATAGGATATGAGCTATAATCACTACTTAACCTAATTCTAATAGTACTAGAAGGTGCTCACGGTTATTATAGGCTACCTCCTACAATCATGATGTGTTTTAGACCTAGCCTAGTGGTACATTCTATGATATTCCCTAGCCTAACCTATCCTAACCCGACCGTAGCACCCACATAAGAGTTAATATTCTAACTAAATTACAACATGGTTTATGTTTAATACAATTAATAATTACTAGTTAATTCATGAGGGTTGCCTCATATGATAAATGGGTGCCTCACTGAGGTCTTAGGCCATGCGTGTCACGAGCATCGTGGCTCGTTTCACAATAGTTAAGATTACTGAAATTAGTTAGGCTACTTACATGATTACTGCGGCTCGGTGGTAAGTGGAAAGAACAAGGCTACTAAATTGATGTACTGTACTTCAAGGTGGCCTAGGCTAGGTACAAATAGAAGGAAGAGATCACACTGGCTACCTTCTCTGGGCAAGGGGCCAGGATCACTCTTAGATGTTAGGGCACTGTGCCGAGAGGGCACTAGTGCCAGGATGAGCTTATAGCTTCGCAACTACTGGGCTCTCTTCCGCCCCTTCTTCTTCTTCTTCGGTTTCCTCCAAGGCCTATCAGTAGCTGGCCTAGCAGGTGATGAGAGCACCGACTCCGGGGACAGGCCAGAAGGGCTAGCGGGCGCGAAGTCAGGGGCAACTGCAAAAGCTGCGGGAGGACTCCCTACTCCGGCTGCTGCGACAACCGGAGCGAGAGCGATCTCGACTTCTGCGTCCGAGGATGCCAGTTCCTGGTCTTCCAAGGGAGGGGTACCATTTCGATCCTCCAGGGGTTCATCCCCTGGATTCAAATTTTGCAAAGAAGAATCTTGCAAAGAAGAAGTTTCGGGTGCTGGAGGCTCTCCAGTCGCGATGATCAACTGCATGGGGAATCCTAAATCTCCCGGAGGAGGATTCACCTCATGATTTAGACCCGGCATAGGGGCCTTTTCCACTGGTAGCTCAACGTCCGTGGCGGACGGAGTCTGGCACTGCTCAGTGCTCGCAAGTGGCACTGGCAGCAGTTGAGGGTCAGGCATGCCTGACAAGGGGTCCGGAGGTGCAATACCTCTCGGACGACTTGGGTTTGGCTGCGGCAGAGATTCCTGCCCCAGCAGGAGATCGTAGCCTCTCCTAGAGTTTTGTTCGGGGCGTCCGCTGGGCGTTGCTTGCTTGGGCAGCCCTCCCAATTTGTGGAGTGGTCTGCCCGCTTGCACGTCCTGCAGCGGTACTGCTCCTCCTGAATCTCTTCGCGGAGGGGGAGGACCTCTTGGTGGGCCAGCCCTTCGCGATTGGAGAGGGCTAGGCCTGAAATAGGTTGGGTGGTGCCCCTTCCGCGGACCACTTTGGTGGGCGGAAGGTGGAGGTTTGTCATGGTTGAGAGTTTTAGATGGGGCCTCCGTGGAGGAGGTAACATGGCTGCGGAGTGGCGTTGGTGACGGGCTTCCGCAGAGAAGATCCCGACCCAACAAGAAGGCCACTCCGGGCCGAATTCCACCTACCACGCCGAGGCGGTGGGGTATCGTGCCCCAAGGTGTCATAACCTGGAGTTGGACAGTAGGAACGGTGATGGTGTGGCCCTCTATCCACTTCATTTCCCACCGCGTTTCTTCGTCAACCACAGCACCGACTGGCACTTGGGCCCTAGTGATCAGGCTAATGTCTGCCGCAGTGTCTACTGTGACCGGAAGGGTCACGGGCAGGCTAGTGCTCTGAAGAGGGGCCACCGAGATGAACTGGGTTTCCAGTCTCTCGGAGTAAAGGATCCGGTGCGGACCAGCAGCAGAAAATGAAGTGCTGATTAGGTTGACAAATTTGGTGGTGGGGACATGATGTGGACAGGCCGGAGATCCAGCATTGTAGTGGCTAGCAGCCCCACAGGATCTGCACGGGCCTTTTGGATGGGCTCGGTGGCCTGCAGTAACTGTTGGAGGAGAGGGCTGAGCGGATGAATCGGGAGCGGAGTTCTGGCTGGTAGGGTTAGGCTGCTTATTAGTGCCGAGTTTGTATCGGCACTCAGCTTCAGCATGGCCCCCCTTCTTGCAATAGTTGCACAGGGTCTTGCTAGGCAGTCCATTCTTCGGGCGAGTGGAGTTCGAGAGGTAGGCCGGAGGGATGATTCGCTTCTGAGAGGTGCTATGCGACTGATTGAAGGTTTCCCACGAATCAGCCATGCGACAAGCTTCCATAAGTGTGGAGGGCTGTTTATCGTTAAGATATACTGCAAGGGGCCCTGGCACACATTGGAAAAGGTCTTCTAGCATGGTCCGATTGAAAAGATCCTCAAACGTCGTGCAGGCCAAGGAGTCGAACCAGCGCGTACCGGACTGGGTTTTGTGACATGCCCATTCCGTCCAAGACCAGCCGACTTCCTTGGCAAGACCTCGGAACCGTTGTCTCCATTTTTCTGGGGTTATTTCGTAGGCCTTTGTAATGACTCTACGAACTTCCGCCATGTTGCCTCTCTGGCTCTTCTCCAGTGAGCGAAGCGCTGCCTTGGCTTTTCCCTCCATATGCTTGGCTAGTATTAAGGCTCTCTCCGTCTCCGTGGTGCTGTAGTTATCGAAAAGAGCCTCGATCTCCTCCAGCCATGCTTCTGGCTCGTCCTCAGTCCACTTGGGGACTAGAGAATTGATGCTCGAAATTGGAGCGTTTGATGCAGCAGGTGTAGGACTGGAGGCTTGATGGCTAGCCATAGCTTCGGCATTCTCCATTTTTGCTCTCTCAAGCTCGAGCTCCTTCTCCTTTAGGGCTAACTCAGTTTCCTTGCAGGCTAACTCATGCTGTCTCCTTCTTTCTTCTCTTTCCTCTTCATACTGCCTTTGTTCGGCGTCATACACCCTTCGTTCTTCTTCATACTTCCTCTGCTCGAGTCTTTCTTCCTTCTCCCGCTTGGCCAAGTCGTCCACTTGCTCCTTAACCCAGGTGGTAAGTTCCGAGCCGGTGAGACCTGCCGCCGTCCCCAGCCCCAGGAAGGTTTTATAATGCTCTGCTGCCATGGTTCTGGTGGGGAAGGGCGTCTAACCGGGTCGACGGGCGTACTTGGGCAGCGAGGAAGTGTCTCTTCAATGACGTGGCACCCTTTCAAAAGGTGGCACTGTAGTTTGGGTGTGCCGTGTACAGGTCACACTGGTGGCACTCAGTATCCCTAGGCACTGGTGCAGGTTAGGTCCCAGAAGAACCTTCTCTTCTGTGTTCCCTTTTGTTTTCTTTAGTGGCAACTATGGTGCCAATGTGTTCCTAGGGACCCTCTACTGGAGTCCAACTAGGCTATATGGGAGGAAAGGCACTCTACACCCCCTGCAGAGTGCAACAATCGAATGAGAGAGAAAGGGAAGGTAAAAGAGAGAGAGAGAGAGAGATAGAGAAGTAAGCTATTCAAGTGATGAGTGCTGCAAATTATTGGCACTGTGGAATAAAGTGAATTTGGGTTTTTTTTTTTTTCTTAAAGATCCTCGTGAGTGGCTGGTCCCAGTACCGGCCCCAGTGCTGGCCCCTTCTTTTTTTCAGAGGGTGAAAACTACTGTTTGCTTCGGTCTGGATAGCAGGCCTCACTCGTGACCGACAGTTTATCACTGTATCGTAATTACTCTTAACTTGTCCTCATCTATTGTGGGACAGAGTGTGTTTCTTTTATTTGGCTAAAGTATTCGAATTAATTAGCCTAGTGTCGGCCGTTCTTTCTTTGAAGAGGGTCACGTACACTTAGGTTAGGAATGCTTACTTGAAGAGAGAGAGAGAGAGAGAGAGAGAGAGAGAGAGAGAGAGAGAGATTTTCAATCAGCGAATTTCTTGCTGCTTGAGAACATGTAAACAAAGATTTTATACATGCACAATGGCATGGATCTTAATAAAATGATATAGATGCGTCGTCTTGGCTTCCTTAGGGATTACTTTATTATCTTAATTTTCCCGGGAGCCGACGTCACAAAAGTTTATCGTAAAAATTTTAAATTTTCTTTATATGATTTTATAGTAGGTATTCGTATAGGAACTTGTTATTACTCCTAACTAAGGCCTAACTTTCCCTGCCTAAATTATCTTTTGGTTTTTTCCTAGCTAAGATATTAGGAGGTGGGTTCGCTATGAAAAAAAAAAAAATATATGCCCCAAGAGTGGCGGGAGCAGAGTCGAGGTCACAATAACAAGGTCGTTGAGATGGCGGCCAAGGTCCCGTTAGGCCTAAATTTCAAAACAACCTCGGCCGGCGAAGGAAACCCCAAAATGGCCGTTCTCTCACAAACAGTTCAACAATTCTGAATACCCGCGCAGACACAGCGGAGGAATCAAAATGGCGGTTATTTTCTTTTTTTGCACCAAATTCAAAACAACAAACGAACCAAATGCAGGTGTCCAGATTTTACTTTAAATATACCAACCATGCATAGCGTTTTACGTTAAGGATGGAAAACGAAATTACCAAACAACTTTGTGTCTTTTGTTATCGTACTTCTCACCTGGACATTAAACAAAAGAATGAAAAGGAATGCTGGCCGACCTGCGTAAATTTACGTTGCTGAACGGTACATTTTTTATTGTAAAATTGCTATTTCAGTTCGTTTGCTATTTCACTGACACGGTTTTAACTGTTTCCCGCTATATGCAAACAATAATGATCGGATACGTTACCGACGCGATTACTAACTTACTTTGTGTACAGGAAATGGGCTCTGCTTTTTTCGGTCTTACGATTCGTTACTGAACGACTTCTCGAACGCCGAACGCGGTAAAATGCCCTTGTCTTAACTGTTACAAATTGTGACTCGCTCTGTTCTCGACGCACGCTTTCCTACTTACGCTAATTCTCACTACCTGTTATTATAACTATTCTCTTTACTGCTTATTATTATGCCTGGTTCTTTGTTTGGAAGAGTGAAATGGAATTCAATATCTGACTTTTATTTTTTGGAATTAATGTAATTTTAATTTCCTTTTCTCCAGATTCTTTCTCTAAAATGTACTTTAGATTCTACGCAAGGTCACCAATGTTACGTGTGAGGGTCTTGGTTGATCGTGTATTATTCAATTTACGTAATTTTTACGGCCCTGCAAACCAAGATTACACGTAACCTGCCACTTGAAGCCAAAAGTTAACCTCAAAGACAGACGTTAATTAGCCAAAGGTCGCCAGTTAAGGGTTATTAACCTTAACAAAGAATATTTGAGATGAATTTGATTTTAAACGCAACGGTTCTTCCAAACATTCGGACGCGAGGCATACAAAGCATCGAGATTTAACCTGATTTTGCTTACCCTAAATCCTAGGTATTTTACTGGAATAACGGGGTTGAAGCTAACAACATAATAATTTGGCTTAATCTAGACTTCGTGAACACATATACTGTAAGTGGTGGCTGAAGGGGGAACAAAGGAAATTTGAAATACAGAAAACAAAGGATAAAAGAATGGGCGAAGTTTTGAACAAAAAGTGACTTTACCTTAGGACGAACGTTGTGCGCATCAACGACCGACGTGGAGTTCTTGCAATTGTTTCTTCACTTCACTAATAGAATAATAGACAAAGAAAGGGGGAAGAGGTCCAACTGGACGTGTTATCTCTCCGAAAGCTTGGTTCTCTCTGAAGTTCTCTGACCGGCCTAGGTCAAAAACAGTCACCCCAGGTGTCCACGTTCTTGTTAAAAACATTCGCCAAGAGACAGGTAGGAAGGAAAAAGGGACCTTAGGACCACCTATTCTTAAGGCTGATAGGGAAATTTTCCTATAGGGTAAAAGGCCTAACTTACCTATCCCGTTCTCCAACGGACGTTAAGGTTTGAACTGAAGACGCACCTATATAGACAATGTCTTTTCCCGGTCTCAGTCAGGCTGATATTTTTACAATCAAAAGTTACGAGGGCGAACAGCAGTAATATTTGTAAAAAATATATATATATATATATATATATATATATATATATATATATATATATATATATATATATATATATATATATGTGTGTGTGTGTGTGTGTGTGTGTGTGTGTGTGTGTGTGCGCGTGTGTGATTGATCTTGTTTCTGTGAGCCATTGGCAGCTGCATATTATTCTTATAAAACAGTATTATTACTTTTGCTTATTGAAGATCAACGAAACACAAAGCACTATGACCAAAATATTAAAAGAAATTGCCCCTGAACCTTGAAAAATCAAGAAAACCTAATTTATTCTGAGATTAAGGAATTATGAATAACAACAAAAGTACTGTAACGTAATTCAGTGTAGCAGCAATAAGGCCAGTTATGGAAAATTGGCCTAAAAAATTATATCTTTATAATTTTTGAACGAATGCCAATAAAATCAATACAATATCTGTAAATCAATACAATCTTGTACATCTGTGTGTGTGAGAGAGAGAGAGAGAGAGAGAGAGAGAGAGAGAGAGAGAGAGAGAGAGAGAGAGAGAGAGAGAGATTCATAAGTTCAGGCACAGAAAATATAAATCCATACAAAAGTACAAGAGGTCTACAAGTATTGTTGGATTTTATCATGAATGCAGCAACGGAAAGGTCCAGCCTTTGTCTAAAACGTTTAAACTCTGATATCTGAACACCGATAAATCAGGAAACGGTCAAAAATTAGATGTCGCTCTTAATAATTTCATATCTAGTGATAATTCCCAAAAGGCAGTGCTAGCATGTGATTTTCTTCTATCACTTATTAAGAAGAAAAAATACTTCAGATAAAACTACAGTATTTCCTAAGCGAAATGTGACGTAAATTGGAAGCGATAAACTGAGCAATTAAGAGATCAATACAAGAATTAAACAAACTTTATCCGAAAATAAATTAGCTCAGCAACTTTTTGAGATCTATATGAACAAACAATAACAATACAAGGAAGAGAAGAATACAAAATCACTACATAGCACAGCGCACACAAGAGAGCACCAATGGAAATTCGTGAAGCAATAAAGTTTACTTCGAGCCCGAGTTCAAAGGCGAACTGAGCTCGAATGAACTCACTGATGTTCAAAGACAGCTATAGGACGTTGAACTGCGAAAGGTCAAATACTGGATAGGCCTTCGGTGAAAGATGACAAAGGAGAGTATGTTATATATATATATATATATATATATATATATATATATATATATATATATATATATATATATATATATATATATATATATATGTATATATATA